>NC_091765.1:18166387-18519558 GCF_029378745.1 Bos indicus | reverse complement strand
TAGCAATAATAGGCACATGGGGGAAATAAAGCTGCAACCCATCAATCAAATTCTATGCGAGTTTGTGAGCCGGAGTAACAGAAGTAATCACTGTTATCTTATGATGTAATTGCAAAAACAATAAATTACAATAAACCTAAGTAACTTGTGATCTCAGTAGGGTACAGGCTGCCTCAGTGGATGCTGAAAGTACACAAAAACATCCAGGGGATACAGAACATGGGGAGCTCTGAGAACAAAGGGAACTGCGATCTGCTGGGAGCTCAGAGTCCTGCAAATCTAACAGCCCTCTCTGAGGCAGAAGCCTAGGATATAAGAGCTCATTTTGAATTTTCATGAACCAGAGCTGAAAGGGCTCCCGTCTGCAAAAACTGAGTTGACGGATTTCTTTTCTTGCTTAAAGTCCTAACTTTATTTCTATTGTTCCGGCTCCTTTTGCCATAGGAAAATTGTAACACAACTTTAATAATGTCAACATAACCTGACATTACTCTGTTATTTACCAATCACAGACTCAACTGTGCTTAAGATTACTGCCAGTGGAGTCAGACCAACTGGGACTGAACCCTACCTAGCTGAGCACAGTAAAGGGCAAAAGAGGTATAAAAACTGCTCACAACACTGACCTCAAAGGGCTCACAATCCAGCCAGAACAAGAGTTCAGTTAGATGCTATACTAGAACTGATGGTAAGTGACAGCTATGAAAAATGAATGAAAACACCTCTCTAGACTATGTGAAGCTTTGACCAGATCAAGAAGCATCAGCAAGCCATAATTTGTAGTCTTTTTTATTATGGAATAGCCAAGGTCTAAGAGGAAGAACACTGAATTTGTACTTTATCAGTGGCTTCTCCTTAGACAAACCATTTAACTTTTCTGGGCTTTTATTAGCAAAAGCCACTTAACATTTTGTAGTGAAATTAGATCAAATGAGATATGGTATGTGGAAGCACATTGAGGAAAGGGCTCCACGAAGAATAACAAAGCTGACATTTACTGAGTACTTTCTAAAGCCAAGTTCCTGTCCAAGCGCTTTATCTACTTGGTTGCTTTAATCCTCTGTTAGATGTGTTTTATTACAAACCTGAACTTTCACAGATGAAAAACTGAGGGAGAAAAAGTTTAAAAGGTTAAACACATTGGCCTAGCTCAAACCATGAGTGTCACCCCAGACAACAGCCCAGGAAGGGTATGGGTTAGGAGCCCAGATTCCGTAACAGCCAATGGAGTAACCTCCTGGCTGTAGTGGATACGACATCTACTTGAAAATAACAAAATTGCATTTAAAATTACATTCTCTTACTCAAATCACTTTCATGATTCAAAGAACCTTTTTTTCTTTCAAAATATTAAGATTTTCCTATTTCTACAGCATTAATTCCCAGCAGCAATCACTCTCTCCTGAATTGCTCCACTTGCCTTCATTAATTCAAAAGCTAAATACTGTAACTGTGTCAGCATCCTCAAAGCCAAATGACCGATGGCAAGGATGGGTCATGTTTGATCTACGATTTTTACATACTGTGAACTTTCCTACATAAGATTTGAAAGCCTATCCCACCTTTCACACCCAGAAGGGCATCTTTCCTAACTACATGATAAAGGTTGGCACCCAGGTGTTAACATGATTAGGTCCATCCTCTCATGGGGGTAAAGGCTAGACTTCAGCTGCAGCAGCAGAAGGCTGTGCAGGTGGGACCAGCGGAGTCTATGACAAGCAGCCTCCAGATCTCCGTGTCTTCCTCGCATCCCTTTGGTGAACTGAAGGCATCCTGGGGAAGCTGCCTTGGCAAAGCAGCTTGAGTGCAGACATCATCTCTATTGTCACCCTCACCACAGGGATCATTACTCTCTGCTTATTATCTGTCACCACTGGAAGATGAACTTTTTAGGGGTAAGAGCTATGAATGAGTCACCTGTGCATTCTCAGCACAAGCACAATGCCTGAGATGAAGTATCTACAAGTGCTGAAAATGTGGACACTTACATTGTCTGCAACAAAAATATTTACTTTAATACTTAGTGTTTTCATATGTTATATGATCATGAATCACAATAACAGCAGTATCTAGATGGTAGCATAATGAAATGATCATTTCCATAGATTCATAGTGCTTGAAAGGACATTGGGAGATCACAACTTTTTTTTCCCACAGATGTAGCACAGAGGGGTTAGGTGATTTACCCAATAGCAAGACGTCTAGCTAGATCTTGAAATTTCCTATCTAACATTTTATTTCCCTACTACATCCTAAAATAAGAATGTAAGTCATTTGGCTAAAGAAGAGTTTTTGCAATCAAGTCAAATTGGAGACATTATCATTGGAAATGTCCAGAACTCAAAAGTGGTCGTGTATACATTTTTATGTCTAGACAGATGCAAGGGAAATCTTCAATGGAAGAAAGCAGATTGTGGGAAACAGTCAATAAAGGAAGGCATAATGTAAACAACCCTTGATCTCTCTTTGTTACAGAGCATCTAGAAGGTTCATACACAGGAAAGAGCAGTGTTTCCCAAATTTGCATGCGGTGCAGTATGCTTACATGAAAATGGTTGTATGATATGGAGGTAAATGGACAAGTCATCTCCAGCCCAAGGCAACTGCCCCTGGGGCTCCAGCCATCCTGAACCACCTTGAGGGCTAGGACTGGCAGTAGCTTGTACCTCAATAACCCATTCTTTCCAGCTATTCTACTATGGATGAGAGGAAAATAGAGCTTTAAGGAATTAAAGCTTGAGTTCAAACTAAAAAAAAAAAAAAAAAAATTTGCATAAGAATAAACTGGCTGCATAAGGTCTCATGAAAGGAATTCCACCTCCCATCTATCATTCATGTACACTGCTGACCAAAACTTTCATCCAGACTCGTGAGCCGATTCTCCCATCACTTAAGCACTAAATCTGTCACTTCATAAAAAAAAAAAAAAAAAAAGGCTGTATTCTCTAAGAGAGTTTTTTGGTCACATGGAAGAATTTCTGAACAAGGACATTCCTGGATCAGTCTGAACCCACAGGTAACAATGAGTGATGAATATCCTTGGCATGAACACCACATATCCCATTGCAAGCTTTTTATTTTGTAAGCCGTCTATACTGTAGCGTGAAAACTTCTATTAGAGTCCCCAGAGCCATGAAGCAGGTAGAAGATTTTAGCAGCCCTGACCACGAGGCAGCCCACAGAAATATGGATTCAACTACAGGAAATAATAGACAGTCACCATTGTAAAGTATTTTATGCCTGGAGCCAACCCACAAAACTAATGCAATAATAGAGATTCTAAGTTAAAGCTGGAAATTGCTACCCAGGTCAGGCTACTCCCTGGAGCCCAGATAAGATTACTTTGGGTGCCTGCTGGAACCCCACAGCTGGTCTAGGTTTTCATTGTCTCATATAATGAACTTTCACTATTTCCTTTAATAATCCTCAACCCCCTGCCTTGGATTGGATAGTCAGTCTTTCCAATTTATCCAAAGATAAACTGGGAATTTATCTTTTCCCAATTTTAGTTTTTCATTACTCCTTTATTTCAGACAAAGCTAAAAAAAAAATTCCCATGTCCCCATGGAGTTATACCTAAAGTCTCTTATTTGGCTCTTATCCTTTTGCAGCTCTTGTCTTCGCTCCTTTGATACTCTGCTCACTTTTATCTGAAACCTGGCCAACTTGTCAAGTTCCCTCAGGTAATTCTAAAATCCAAAATAGATGTATTATAATAGAAAGAACAGCTGATTGGTCAGGGTGCTGGAGCATAAATGAGTGAGTAAAACTGCTCAGTCGTGTCCAACTCTTTGCAACCCCATCGACTGTAGCCTACCAGGCTCCTCCATCCATGGAATTTTCCAGGCAAGAATACTGGAAGTGAAGTGAAGTGAAGCAGCACAGTCGTGTCCGACTCTTTGTGACCCCATTAACTGTAGCCTACCAGGCTTATCCATCCATGGGATTTTCCAGGCAAGAGTACTGGAGTGGGTTGCCATTTCCTTCTCCAGGGGATCTTCCCAACCCAGGGATCGAACCCAGGTCTCCCACATTGCAGGCAGACGCTTCACCATCTGAATCACCAGAGAAGCCCATAAACTTGCTCTCTATTAAACTATTCATGTGTTAATTAAGAGAAAAGAAATGACTTGGTGCTATATGTCTTGGTTTTCCTATTCATAATATCTAAAATAATACTTCTGTGGTTTCTACCTGCCTCCTCTAACACTGGATTTCCTCCCAAACAAAAATGATTTCCTATTAATCTGATATTGTGAGGATGCAGACTAATTTCTTGCTAGTGGTATAACACTGTATTTTGTCATCACAAATGAAGTAATAGTATATTTCACCTTTATACTGTCTTTTAACCCTACCAACTCACTTTCCTGTGCACTGATCTTGAAGAATTTGCTATCAATAGCAGGAATTGCTCTGATGCAACTGTTCGAAAAATTGAGGTGAAACAAACCATCTTAATCACAGAAAGAAAGAAGGGCAATACCTATAAATCAACTATACCCCGAAACAAATTGTAAAAGTGTTTTTAAAAATCCCAAAGGAAAGAAAATAATGGTCAAGGAATACAAAAAAGAAAAAGGGAGAAAAGAGAAGGACAATGCTTATAGGCTGACCCAAACCAAGGAAATAGTATTGCTGACTATGGTGGTTTCAGTTTCAGTTCCACTTCATTTGTAGTCAATTATGAAATGAAACCTATCAATTTTTAATGTATATGTAATCCTCCCTTATCAGTGCTAGAAATGAAATGTCTACGAAAAGTTGCAGTTACTGAGGAAGAAACAATATGCCAATAATATAACAGAATGCCATATCTTATACAAAGCAATCTTAAACTTCATTATCCAAACCCACTGAAATAACAATTAAAAAATCCATTTTTGATGAGAGATCATCCCCTAGTTAGAATCAAATATCCTAGTAAGTAAAGCCAATTGTTAAAATTTTGCTTTTAGAGCTGTGTTAGTTTGGGTCCCCAGAGGAGCACGGGTCCTCTGGAAAGCATGTATAGAGATGGTATGAGAAGTGTCAAACAGGCAGCCTCCAAGATGGCCCACAGGGATGGCTATCTCCTGGTGTTCATGCTGTGCAATCCTTAAGTGTGGGCTGACCCAGGTGACTTGCTTTTGACCAATAGAATTAGAAAGATAATGAGATGTCATTTCTGTGACTAAACTATAAAATATTTGACTTCCATCTTGCTAGAAGTCTCTCTTTTTCTCTTCCTGGATGTAAGGAAGAAATCATCTTAGTGGGAATACCCATGTAGCAAAGGACTAAGGGAGGCTTCCAGGCACAGGCAGCAAGAAACTGAGGCCCTCAGCAGAAAATCCCACAGAAACTAAATCCCACAGACCTTTCTGTAATCAAGCTTCAGACAGGACCCCAGGACTGGCTGGCACCTTGATTGCAGCCATGGGAGAGATCCTAAAGCAGAGGACCTGGCTACGCCACACTCATATTCTTGATCCACAGTAAGTGTGAGATAATAAGTGTGTGCATTTGTAAGACAGTAAGCTTGGGGATAATCTGTTATGCAGCAATAGATGACTAATACATATGCACGTAGTGTGTTGGGGAAGGAAGCAAAAGAAGGTCATGAGAGCCTTCTATTTATGAAATGGGTCTGACATCTAAAAAAGGATGAAGGAAGAAGAATTGGGCTGGAAGAGTCCAGGACTATGGTATAGTCCTAGGCAAAGCTGCCCATTGAAAGAGTTCCCCAGAATGACCCTGCCTTAGTACCCTCACCATGCTTAGTCACTAGCTGAGAGCAGTCTGAAAGAGTCACAGCCCTAACATAAATGTGGTGGTGAATCCAGAAGGGCACCATTGGGAGCCCCAGAGCCCGTAATCTGACTGGTGCATTCCCATGCTACAGAACAGAGGCAAACTAACATCACAGTATTGGAAAGAAGAGAGAAGGTGTAGCTGCTTTATAAGTCATATAACTTAAGATGCTCTTATAGGCTGTTCCACCGTCTCAGCCATGTTACCCAGGGTGGTCAGAAGTTTAGAAAACTTCAGGAAGTAAGAGCATCAGTGCTATAACCCCTTCCTTGCATTCAGTTCAGTTCAGTTGCACAGTCATGTCCGACTCTTTGAAACTCTATGGACTGCAGCATACCAGACTTCTTCCCTGTCCATCACCAAATCTCAGAATTTGCTCAAACTCATGTCCATTGAGTCGGTGATGCCATCCAACCATCTCATCCTGTCATCCCCTTCTCCTCCCGCCTTCAATATTTCCCAGCATCAGGTCTTTTCAAATGAGTCAGCTCTTCGCATGAGGTGGCCAAAGTATTGGAGTTTCAGCTTTAGCATCAGTCATTCCAATGAACACCCAGGACTGATCTCCTTTAGGATGGACTGGTTGGATCTCCTTTAGGATGGACTGGTCTCTGCTTTTTAATATGCTGTCTAGGTTGGTCATAACTTTCCTTCCAAGGAGCAAGCATCTTTTAATTTCATGGCTTCGGTGTATTTGGAGCCCCCTAAATTAAGTCTCTCAGTGTTTCCATTGTTTCCCATCCCCTATCTATTTGCCATGAAGTGACGGGACCAGATGCCATAATCTTAGTTTTCTGAATGTTGAGTTTTAAGCCAACTTTTTCACTATCCTCTTTCACTTTCATCAAGAGGCTCTTTAGTTCTTCTTTGCTTTCTGCCAAAAAGGTGGTGTCATCTGCGTATCTGAGGTTACTGATATTCTCCCGGCAGACTTTCATTACCTGCACTGATATCTCATTGGCTGAGTCAACAGCCTCTAACATTTTCATTTAGAAATCTCTTGCTTTATGGAGTAGGGAATATAGGCTGAATGCATTCTCATTTAAATGTGTCTTTTAAAAAAAAATGTTTCTTTAAGGGCAAAAATGAGTGGAGATGGAGGGATAGGAAGGAAAACCTGACTTTGTTAAGGAATGATGAGGCAAAAGTGCAGACAGGGAGAAACAGCAACTCGTCTTTTATGCCTTTGAATTCAGCACATTTCAGTGAGCATGTGACTGTCTTTTACTTAAAAATAAGACAGAAATTTATCATGTATATGAGGAAGCTAAACATGAGTGTCAACAACTTTTCAATTAATTTTGAAGCACATATATTAACTGGCAAGTTTTAAACTGATCTAGTTCATAATCAAAGTTTTAGACCCACTGTGCCAGACTGCCATACTACAGAAAGGAACTTCTACAATTGAAGACAAGGAACTTCAAAGAAATAGAAAGATTATAGTTGATGAATGACATGAAACCAAAGAACCTACTTGGAGAAGGCAATGGCACCCCACTCCAGCCCTCTCATCTGGAAAATCCCATGGACGGAGGAGCCTGGTAGGCTGCAGTCCATGGGGTCGCTAAGAGTCGGACAGGACTCAGCGACTTCACTTTCACTTTTCACTTTCATGCATTAGAGAAGGAAATGGCAACCCACTCCAGTGTTCTTGCCTGGAGAATCCCAGGGACGGTGGAGCCTGATGGGCTGCCATCATGGGGTCGCACAGAGTCGGACACGACTGAAGCGACTTAGCAGCAGCAGCAGCAAAGAATCTACTAGTTGACTGTGTTCCCAGGAGGGACTAAAGGACCTTCCTTTAAATGAGGCTCCACTGAGAAACTCAGAGATACTGTTTTCTGAGGGCCAAGAGTGACAGCAGGGTATGTTTTCATGGGACTCTCCAATGTCCATATGTATGACATGATTTCAGAATAGCAAAGGCCAGATTTCAGCACTCAATAATTAGAGGCAACATGGATATAATTACTGTAGTAGGTAGGAAGACCAGAGTAACAAGCAGGATCCCTTGACCATTGGAATCTATATCAGTGACTAAAAGACTATACCATTTCCAGAGGCAAGACAGATGGGCATCCAAAGAGAGTGTTTCTCAGCATATGTAAACATAAGAGATCAAGAGCTGGTGAGCAAAGGCCAGTGTCAATCAACTTTTGGTTCCTTGGTTCCTCACTCATCTCTGAATCTAAACCAATTCAGAGCCAATCAACTGAAAAGAGGTCAAATTCCCCTGAGGAAAAAATCCACTTAAAGTTAGAAATTTTAATATATATAATGTGTATTACCTTATGCCTAAAGGGACCTACAATCAAGTTTCAGGATTGAAACATGCTAGCATAATGGGTTCATAAAAAGAGTGCTCATAGGGAAATAGGGAAAAGAGTACATCAAGGCTGTATATTGTCACCCTACTTATTTAACTTATATGCAGAGTACATCACAAGAAACCCTGGGCTGGATGAAGCGCAAGCTGGAATCAAGATTGCTGGGAGAAATATCAAGATACACAGATGACACCACCTTTTTGGCAGAAAGTGAAGAAGAACTAAAGAGCCTCTTGATGAAAGTGAAAGAGGAGAGTGAAAAAGTTGGCTTAAAACTCAACATTCAGAAAACTAAGATTGTGGCATCTAGTCCCATTACTTCATGGCAAACAGATGGGGAAACAGTAGAAACAATCACAGACTATTTTTCTGGGCTCTAAAATCACTGCAGAGGGTGACTGTAGCCATGAAATTAAAAGATGCTTACTCCTTGGAAGGAAAGTTATGACCAACCTAGACAGCATATTAAAAAGCAGAGACATTACTTTGCCAACAATGGTCCATTTAGTCAAAGCTATGGTTTTTCCAGTAGTCATGTATGGATGTGAGAGTTGGACCATAAAGAAAGCTGAGGGGCAAAGAATTGATGCTTTTGAACTGTGGTGCTGGAGAAGACTCTTGAGAGTCCCTTGGACTGCAAGGAGATCCAACCAGTCCATTCTGAAGGAGATCAGCCCTAGGATTTCTTTGGAAGGAATGATGCTAAAGCTGAAACTCCAGTACTTTGGCCACCTCATGCGAAGAGCTGACTCATTGGAAAAGACTCTGATGCTGGGAGGGGTTGGGGGCAGGAGGAGAAGGGGACGACAGAGGATGAGATGGCTGGATGGCATCACCGACTCGATGGACGTAAGTCTGAGTGAACTCTGGGAGTTGGTGATGGACAGGGAGGCCTGGCGTGCTGCGATTCATGGGGTCACAAAGAGTTGGACACGACTGAGCGACTGGACTGAACTGAACTGATAAACCAATAATTAGGTATTAATTGAAAAGAAAACATTCATTCAGCCAAACCTGGAAACAATCCAAATGTCCATCAATAGGAGAATGGATAAACAAATTTTGGTCTATTCATACAAAAGAATAGTTCCTGGAGATTAAAAAAAAAAAAAGAATGAACACACAACAACATGGATGAATACCAAAAGCATTACGGTGAACAAAAGAAGTCAGACATAAATGTAAACCTAAGTTCATGAACAGACAAAACTAACCTATGATAATAAAAATCAGAACAATGGTTGCCTGTGGATCTGGGTGGGATTGACTGGAGAGAGCACAAGGGAAATTTTGGCAGTAGCGAAAACATTTTATCTTGGTTGAGGTGTTGGTTTACTGTGTATATATATTTATCAAAACTCATAAGAGTTTATACTTAAAATCTGTTCACTTTTTATAAATTTTACTTCAATAAAAATATAAAGTGCATCTCTGTGGGGAGTCAGGCTGGGTAAACCAAATGAAAGCAACTTTATTTTGTTTCTCTGGTATTTGAAAATTTAAAAATACATCATTTACTTAGATATTTTCTCTCCACCAACCATTTTGTACATTTTTCCAATTTTAAGTTATAAACCATGATGATTTTTGTACTAATAATTTCTGTCTGAAGGTAAAAAGGAAAGGATCGAAGATATTACTTCACAGTTAAATAAATATAAACATTTATATTTATTATATAATTTATATTTATTTATATAATAAAATATACTTATTATATAGATAATATAATATATAATTTATATAATATATATTTATTTGTATTTTTATTTATGTAATACTTATATTTATTTATATAATATTTTGGCCACCTGATGCGAAGAGCTGACTCATTTGAAAACACCCTGATCCCGGGAAAGATTGAAGGCAGGAGGATAAGGGGATGACAGAGGATGAGATGGTTGGATGGCATCACTGACTCAATGGACATGAGTTTGAGTAAACTCCAGGAGTTGGTGATGGACAAGGGTCTTGGTGTTCTGCAGTCCATGGGGTCGCAAAGAGTCGGACACGACTGAGCAACTGAACTGAACTGAACAAGAGTGCCCATGGTGTCAGTGCTATGTTGCTCACGGAAGCAACATAGAAGGAAAGGAAATACCCAGATCTTTCAAAACCATTGTATATAGACTCATAGCTGACACTGATACTAGTAGGCACAAAATGCCCTAAGAACTCCTCTATTAAACTGAGTGTAATTGATTCAGAGAGTCTATGAGTCGGCTCCTGGCAATTTCCCCTGTCCCTGAGTGCATTATCAGAATAGATATGTTTAGCAGCTTTTAGAACTCTCATCTTATTTTCTGACCTGTAGAGTAACAGCCAGAGTGCAAAGGGTCAAGTGAAGCACCTAAAACTCTCCCCAACATCCAATATAGTAAATCAAAAGCAATACCACATCTATCTTAGGAATTTCAGATACTATTGCTAGCCTCAGAGTCAAAAGATTCAAAATTGCTTCCTGTCATGCCCTTATTCAAATAACCAGTGCATCCTTTCCAAAACAGAGCAAATAAAAGGATACATCACTGTAGACCTACAGAGGATGAGAATAAAGGGTATCTGAGGCATATAGACAGACTGAGAGAAATGGGGACAATTATACAGATCTCTCTGCCCCATTCATGCCTACCAGAGAATATCTACAGCAGAGGAGATGCTGAAGATCCTGAGGAACAAGATACCTCATCCAGTGAAAGTAAACCAGCTTCTGTCCTTAGCCATCCCTACTAGCAAAATGGGTTCATAAAGAGAGTGCCCATGGTGTTAGGGATGGAAGCAACACACAGGCTCATCACCTTGGGACCAGCTTCAGCAATGAGTACTGTGGCTTATTCCGCTAACACTCTCACTGAAAGCGTTTTGGGGGGGCGGGGAGGGGGGCGTTGCTTGGGGTTTTGTTGGCTTTATCTTTAAGAAATTATGGCCAGCCACCACCCTAAAGTGTCAATAACAGAATGGAAAATAATATATGGGGCATGAATGTATCTAGATAACACAACAGATGCTTTGTTGTAGACACTGTTGACTCTCTAAAGCATTTCCCCCATAGCAAATACAATGGAAGAGAATTTATAACAGGCTGATAGCTTCCCTTCCCAGGTGCTTATTCTCTTTCCTTCTCTACCTATTTTCTCCAGCACCCTAGAAGCTTACTCCACTATAAGCAGGTACAGCCTGCAAGTAAGGAAGAGTAAACACTCTTGGGGCAACTCTCAATCAGCAAAGATCTAGGGATGTTTAACCACCAGAAGCCATTCCCCATCCATCATTCATGGAATGATTCTGACAAGTGTTCTACGCAGTTTCTTTATTTACTAGTACTGAGCCACAGTTGCCTATCATAGTAGTCCACTCTTTGACACACGCTTTATTCTCTCCTTTCCTTTTCTTATCTCCTATCATCCTTTCTGAGATCACCTCCCTTATAGACAATCTATTCTGAAATGCTTATCCTAAACAATCTACTCCCAAATTCTTATCCTAGCCTACTTTTGAAAGAATACCCCCTAATACAATACCGATGGTTTAGGATAATAATAACAGTATTGTCTTGTATAGGTTAAGATATATAGAAATAAAGTACAGAGCGACAATAACAAACTTCAGTGGATTGACAAATGAAATGTTCTATGATTTTTACTAAGAAAAGCATAAAATTAAAAACCAACTTTAGACTTTGATAAGGATGTATGTTATAATCTTTAAAATGAGCACTACAATTTAATAAAAGAATGTAGCATAGAGGAAAGAAATCAAGATGGTGAAATAGAAGGACATGGAACTCACCCGCCTCTAAAAATACATCAAAAATATTTCTACATGTGGAATAATTCTCACAGAATACCTACAGAATGCTGGCAGAAGACCTCATGTGACCAAAATTGCAAGAAAGATCACCACATAACTGGGTAAGATAAAAGGAGAATAAAAAAGGAATTGAGATGGAACCTGGGAGAAAGCTGTGAAAGAGAAACAGGTCCCTCACCCTGGGAACTCCCTTCAACAGGTGGGATAGGAGCCCAGACAAATACGGAGCTTCCGAGGCTCAGAGGAGAGTGCAGCAGCCAGCTGTGGCAGGCAGAACAAAGAGAGACCAGTAAAGATGGTCCAGGTCACCTCTCACTGTATCCACCCTGACAAGTGTCTGCTGGGATGTGCAGGCACAGCACGCTGAAACTTGGGCTTCAGTGGGAAGACGTGGGGAGAGGACTAAGATTGGCCGCCCAGAGACAGCCCAGAGGAGCTAGAGTGTGGCCTGGGCCACAACTGTGGGGGAAGCAGGACAGAGTCTGAGTGTGCCACAGAAACCCCATTATTAATGCGCACTCCACCCCTCCCTTCACCGCCTCATTCTCAGGGTGCTCAAGGCCAGCGCAGCTCCATTTCTATGAATCCTGAGAATGCACAAGAGCCATAGGCTGCCCACATGTGGAAGCAGGGCTGAAATCAGAGTCAATCCCCAGTGGGGCTCCACTGAGGACTGGCTCAGACAACGACTGAGCTCACACAATGACTGTGGAAGTGGGGCTAAAATTTGAGCCGCTAAAATTTCAGTGGCTTTGGAGGACTTCTGCAACTGGCAGCTTTGTGAGCTCAGCCCTGCAGGACATCCAAGCAGATTACCGGGCTGGGTGGGTCTGGTGTGGGCAGCTCAGTGGTGTGGACCTGCGCATGCAGAGCTAGGGCTGGGCTCTGGGTTGACCCCGTGGCTCCCTGGGCAGTTCCAGGTGCTCAACTCCCTGCAGCTATGCTGGGTCTTGGGGCTTGGCTTTAGCAAATTTGTGCCAGTGAATCTGTACTGCTGAATTTGTGAACACAGTGCCTGAGCGACATCTGAGATGACTGCCAGTATTCACAAGGCTGAGACGGTGCAGTGCCCACAACAGTGTACTTCATGAGACCACACAACGGGTGACAGGTGACTGCAGAGTGCACTTCCCAGGGGACAGCTCCTGGGGAAGAATACACAGTGTCTCCTCTCCTCTCCCAGCAGAAGCACTCCAGTCCTGACTACCTCACACCACAGCTAAGAAACTTATCTGCAGACTTCTATTCCAGCGACTGGGGAGCAGATCCTACACCTAAGAGGATTGTGACAGCCACAGAGCAAAGAGGAGGCGCTGATCAATATGCAAAGCAGGCTCTGCTCACAACACAAATCACACCACAGTCAAGGGGATAACACTGCACCAAAACTATGAGACTCACACAGGCTACTCAGAGATGCTCCCACATAAAAACAGCCCTTTGAGACCACAGTAGATAACTGTTTCTCCTAAATTCATAGAGCCAGAGAAACATAAGCAAAATGAAGAGGCAGGGGAACCACTCCAAATTAAAAGAATGAGAGAAATCCCCTGAAGAACAAACAGTTCTCTCCAGTCTCCCAGATCCCAGGTTCAAAAGGGAGGTAATAAAAATACTGAATTAGAAAGGCTATCAATAGAGACACAGATCACTGTAACAGGAACTACAGAGAGGAGCCAGCTAATATTAGAAAACTCATTTGTTGGGACAGAAGCCAAGCTAAAAGCAATAAACAGCAGGCTAAATAATGCATGAGAATGAATACATGATCTGAAAGGTAGAATAATGGGAATTACCCAATCAGAAGAGCAGATGGAAAGACAAATTTTAAAAAATGAAAGCAATATATAAGACAAATGGGATAATAAAGAGCAAGCCATAGAGATCCTAGGAAGAGGAGAAAAAGAAAAGGGAGACTGAAAATGTGTTTGAAGAAATTTTAGCTGAAAACTTCCAAACCTAAAGAAGAAAACAGATACCCAGGTACAGTAAACATATATGTATGTGTTTGTGTTAGTCGCTAAGTCGTGTCTGATTCTTTGCAACCCCATGGACTGTAGCCTGCCAGGCTCCTCTGTCCATGGAATTCTCCAGGCAAGAATACTGGAATGGGTAGCCATTCCCTTCTGCATGGGATCTTCCTGACCTAGGGATCAAACTTGAGTCTCCTGCATTGCAGGTGGATTCATTACCATCTGAGCCACCAGGAAAGCCCACAGGAAGCAGAGGGTCCCAAACAAGATGAACCCAAGCAGACCTACACCAAGACATAATAAAAATGGTATAAAGATGACAGGATTCTAAAGGCAGCAAGAGAAAAACAAAAGTTTAGTTTCAAGGGAATGCCCATAAGGCTATCAGCTATGCAGCCGATTTCTCCATAGAAATGCTGCAGGTCAGAAGAGAATGGCAAGATATATCCAAATTTCTGAAAGGGAAAAACCTTCAATCTAGGATACTCCACCTAGTTAGATTATCATTTAGAATAGAAAAGGAAGAATTTCTCAGCCAAGCAAAAACTAAAGGAATACAGAAATCCTAAACCAATCCTAAAAGAAATATTGAAAAGTCTGACCTAAATAGAAAAGAGGGAAGAATCTATAGGAAAGAGAAAATTACAATTGGAAAGTAAATCACTTAAATAAGGCAGTACATAGATCCAATTTTTTTAAATTGTGAAAGTGATAAAAACTACAATAAACAGCAAAAAAGATAAACATGAAGATATAAAAGAGGACATAAAAATTAAAAAAAAATGTGAGGGAGAGGAGTAAGAAAATGTAGATTTTTTTTTTTTTTAGAATACCCAGAGCCTATATGACAACCAGTCTAAAGCAAAAGATAGAGTAAGGGGTTAACATACTTGAAAAATATGGTAACCATAAATCAAAAACATTCAATTCTACTCTGTCCATGGGGATTCTCCAGGCAAGAATACTGGAGTGGGCTGCCATGCCCTCCTCCAGGAGATCTTCCCAACCCAGGGATCAAACCCAAGTCTTCTGCATTGCAGGTGGATTCTTTACCATCTGAGACACCAGGGAAGCCCAACCATAAATAAAAAACATTCAACTGATTCACAAATATCAAAAAGAATGCAAGTGTAATAAAAAGAAAACCAAACTTACAAAAGGAAATACAAAAAGAAGAATAAGAAATACAAAATCAACTAGATAACAAGATTTATAATGCCAATAAATACCTATCAGTAATTACCTTAAATGTCAACAGATTAAATGCTCCAATGAAAAGACACAGAGTGGCATGCTGCTGCTGCTGCTGCTGCTAAGTCGCTTCAGTCGTGTCCGACTCTGTGCGACCCCATAGACGGCGGCCCACCAGGCTCCCCTGTCCCTGGGATTCTCCAGGCAAGAACACTGGAGCGGGTTGCCATTTCCTTCTCCAATGCATGAAAGGGAAAAGTGAAAGTGAAGTCGCTCAGTCGTGTTCGACTCTTCTCGACCCCATGGTCTGCAGCCTACCAGGCTCCTCCATCCATGGGATTTTCCAGGCAGGAGTACTGGAGTGGGGTGCCATTGCCTTCTGCAAGAGTGGCATATTGGATAATAAAAAAAGTCTTTACGACCCTATGGACTATAGCCTACCAGGTTCCTCTGTCCATAGGATTCTCTACTCAAATATACTGGAGTGGATTGCCAGGCCCTCCTCCAGGGGATCTTCCTGAGCCAGGGATCAAACATGTGTCTCTTATGTCTCCTGCACTGGCAGGCGGGTTCTTTATTCTAGTACCATCTGGGAAGCCCCAAAGTGAAAGTGCTAGTTGCTCAGTTGTGTCCGACTCTTTGTGACCCCATGGACCTCATGGAAGCCAGCCAGGTTCCTCTGTCCATGGAATTCTCCAGGCAAGAATACTGGAGTGGGTAGGCATTCCTTTCTCCAGGGGATTTTCCCAACACAGGGATTGAACTTGGGTCTCCTGCATTGCAGGCAGATTCTTTACCATCTGAGCCACCAGGGAAGCCCAGATAAAACAAGAACCTACAATATGCTATCCACAAGAGACCCACTTTAGAGCAAAAGAAGACATATATAGATTGAAAATGAAAATGGAAAAAGAGATTTCTTGCAAATGAAAATGACAAGAAAGTAGGTGTACCAATACTCATATCAGACAAAACAGACTTTAAAACAAAGGCCATAAAGTGAAATAAAGAATACTATATAATAATAGGATCAATACAAGAAGAGGATATTACACTGGTTAACATATATGTATCCAATATAGGAGAAAATTTACAGTCAATACTGAAGAAATTTAAAAAATAATATGAACAACTATATGCCAACAAACTGGACAATCTAGAAGAACTGGACAAGATTGGTAATGAAAAAAAGCACTAATTTAAAAAGTTTTGGGGGTCTAATGTACAGCATGGTGATTATAGCTAATAACACTGGATTAGAGAGCTGAATCTGCTTCCCTGGTGGCTCAGATGGTAAAGAATCCACCTGAAATGCAGAAGGCTTGGGTTCAATCCCTGGGTTGGGAAGATCCTCTGGAGGAGGGCATGGCAACCCACTCCAGTATTCTTGCCTGGAGAATCCCCAAGGACAGAGGAGCCTGGCAGGCTACAGTTCACGGGGTCACAAAGAGTCAGACATGACTGAGGAACTAAGCACACACAGAGAGGTAAATGTGACTTGAAACAGAGCTTAAATGTTCTCATCACAAAACAAAATAATTATGAAATGAGATGGACGTGTTATAATGTTTTGTGGTAATCATTTTGCAAACTATAAATGCGGCGGGGCCTTGTGGGGTGCTACTGTGAGTTTGGGAATTGCTGTGAGGCTGGGCAGACTTGGCCGGCGGGTAGAGGGGTGGAGGTGACATGGTTGAGGGGCACAGGGGGCCTTCCCAGGGCAACCCCTCCTCCAGAAGTCCTCTGAGGACACCTTCCCTCCTCCTACAGTGGTCCCAGATCCACCTGATCATCAGGGTCATTACGGAACTTACACACACACAGCATGTTATTATGAAAATTTTCAAGCATACAGAAAATTAAAAAAAAAAAAACTATAAACGCATCAAGTCAATACATTGCACACCTTAAACTTAAAGTTATATGTCAAATAAATCACAATAAAGCTAGAAAAGTAAAATAATACGTAAAAAATACAAAATGAAAACAAAGAAGAAAAAAGCATTAATCATAAAGGTAAAGATTCATAAAGTGGTTCATATTAACATTAAAACTAAGAATATTACAACACTAAGCCATGAAAAGCCTAACTACAGAGTGAAAAAATATATTTAACACAACACAGAGCTAGAAAGTTAAAAGAAATTCCTTAAACTAATGAGAAAAAGGCAAAGACAGAAAACCCAACAGAAAAATAGGCAAGAAAATTGAATATGTATTTTTGGAAAGAGGACATCTAAATAGTCAATAACCATGTAACCGCTAAGTCACTTCAGTTGTGTCCGACTCTGTGCAACCCCATAGACAGAAGCCCACCAGGCTCCCCCGTCCCTGGGATTCTCCAGGCAAGAACACTGGAGTGGGTTGCCATTTCCTTCTCCAATGCATGAAAGTGAAAAGTGAAAGTGAAGTCACTCAGTCGTGTCCGACTCTTCGAGACCCCATGGACCGAGCCTACCAGGCTCCTCCACCCATGGGATTTTCCAGGCAAGAGTACTGGAGTGGGGTGCCATTGCCTTCTCCGAATAACCATGTAAACAGATGCATAATTTCATCAGAATCAGGAAAATGAAAACTAAAATGACAGGAAGTATCATTGCACAACCTCCTCTTGGCTAAAATCTAGAAAATTCCAGGTTTTGTCAAGCATGCAGACCAATAGAAACTATTATGGTATTCTTGAGAAGATGGTTCAACCATCTTGGAAAACCGTTTATTAACTACCACAGTTGAAAGTAAGCATTTTCAACAGGCTGGTTTTACTCTTACCTAACCAAAATGCATGCATACGCAATCCAAGAGACGCCCAAGAATCATAGCAGTACTATGTCCATCAACCATAGAATGTACAACAAATTTTGCTATGTTCATAAATAGAATACCATGGTAATCAATCTACAACTGAACTCAACAATGTAATCTTAAAAATAGCATTTAGTGAGAGGAGCCAAATACAAAGTAATATATAACGTATGTGCTGTGCTGCACTCAGTTGTCCAGCTGTGTCCAACTCTGTGCAATCCCATGGACTATAGCCAACCAGGCTCCCCTGCCCATAGGGATTCTCCAGGCAAGAATTCTGGAGTGGGTTGCTATGCCCTCCTCCAGGGGATCTTCCCAACCCAGGGATCAGACCCATATTTACATTTAAATAAAGTTCAAAGGAGAAATTAACTATTGTTTAGAAGTGCATTATCAGACAAATTACAACTAAAATCAAACAGATGATTCCCATGAAAGGAAGGATAGTGGTCCCATTTGGGGCAGAGACAGGATAGTAATTGGTGGAGAGAGAACTTCTAAGGTGGGGACAACATTCTGTTGTTCAACTGTTCAAAATGATGGTTACAAAAGTTTACAGTATGTGGTGACTGAGATATGCATTTGTGCTTTGTACACTTCATCTGTGTTATATTTTATGAAAAAGGGCTCTCATGCAACTGTGCAGGAGAGTCAATCAAACCATCCCAAGGGAACGTAAGCAGTACTTCTTTTCCCCTTTGCATTTTGAAAATTTTTTTAATTGAAGTATAGCTGATTTACAATGTTATCTTAGTTTCGGGTGTACAGCAATCAATTCAGTTATACATAAACGTATTTTTTCAAATTCTTTTCCTTTATAGGCTATCACTAAGTACTGAGTATAGTTCCTGGTACTATACAGTGGATCCAAGGTCAGTATGTCTCTTTAATTGATGAGGTTGGCCTCACGCTAGTGATAAGTCACAAGTACATCAATCATTCATAAAGAGGAAAAAAAATCTACTTTCTATGTGATAACATTTAAGGGACAAATCGTGCTTCTAATCTTCCCCAACACTTTGCTGCACGTCATCACTGTATCAGTAAGTACAATCCCACCTAATAAGCACCTCCATTCTCTTTACGGCTAATTTTTATCCATGTCTGCCTAGGAAAGCAACACTTCTTGAACAGTGTGGCTATTGTTTTTACGATGCTATGGGACATTCTATGAAGCTTCCTTTCAAAATTTCCTAATGACCTAATAGCTATCTTATTCATTTTCATGCTCATGACCCTCTTCTTATGCTGTTCTCTTAAAGGTCATGATATCCAGTAGTTCTAAATCCAATTGTTCTTTTTTGTATTTTTCATATTCAATCTCTATGCTTGAGGAAACACTTTTCTCATGTCCAGTTTTCAAAGCACAAATCAAATTATGCCTCTATTATACATAAACCCTAATAACTTCCTCACAGAACAAAGAACACATTTCTTTAAAATCTGTTCAAAGCCCTCCACTATACAAGTTCCAGCCTTTCTCCCCAACCTCTTTAAATCCACTCCCCCTAAAGAGAGATGTACACACACACAATTTCCCAGTACACAATTCACTTATCTTCCCAGACCTCTGTTCAAACTTATTTTGTCTGTAATGCATGACAAAACCAACACCAAACAGGAAAATCAAGTACAATTTCATTTACAAACCTACACACAAAATTAGTATTGACCAGTTTAAAAACAGTAATACACTGTAAAAAAAATTAGTTTTAATCTAAGAAAGCATGGAACATTCATTGGAAAATTAATGTAACCCACAGTTACAACAAAAGGAAACAACTCTTAACTTTGTAAAGGTTATTTACAAACATCTTATAACAAACATCTCAATAAAGACAAAAATAAGGCAAGATGCCATGATTCCACTAATATTTGAGTCCATATTGACTTATCATCAATGGAATAAACCAAAAAAAATACAGTTACAAATATTCATAAAGACAAAACCATAATTATTTCTAAGAATGAAACAAGTTTATTTGAAAATCTACAGAACTTCCTACAGCACGCAAAGAAGACAGGGTGTATTTGTCCTGTATTCAGTTCCCTGAATAAGTCCTTTGAAGGCTCTCATCTGCTTTGTTCTAGTACCTTCAGATACCCCAAGCAGTCTCCACAATGCCATGAAACCAGTGGAAGGATAACAAGCGTTTGTTGAATTAAACGAAACAGAAGTCAGTTGAAAATAAGACCCAAATCTGAGTTACAGCAGCATGGAAAGGGCAATGACAAGGCTAAAGAGAAGAGATGGGAGCAGGCTTGTTTGTTGATGGAAGTGATCCACTAAAAGGAAAAAAGTGGTTGATATGTATAAAACGGAGGATAACCAAAGGAGTAAACAAACAATGCCAGGAAATACATAACTGTCCAGTATCTCAATTTACCAGTCTTACCCAACTACATCCAGTTTAACCTTATCCGTGGTCCCAGAATGTACCCTCCCTATCCAGGTGACCATGTCTCCCAAGAGACACAGAAACATTTGAACGAACCCGTCAGTCCATTTCCCTGCCGTTTTGGAACTGAGAGGCTGATAAATCCAAACCAGCCAGCTGTCAGATGAACTAAAAGATCGTGGACAGTCAGAGCCAAAGTTTGCACCATCATAGGCAAAACCTCCATTCAAACTGCAACAATGGAGAAACAGAATCAATGAACAAGCTTGTTCATACAGCAGAGGATAGAGCAGATATGCAGATAGAGGCAGAGATCAAAAACATAAAAGGAAAAGGACAGAGGGAGGGAGGGAAGAAAAAGACGGAGAAAAAAGAGGGGACAGGGGAGAAAGGGAGACAGAGGGTCACTGCCTGGATCCTTAACATTCTCCCACTTTGCTTCTGTTCTCATAAGGTCTGACTGCAATTCCTTCTTCAATCTCCATGTTTCCACAAAAATCCCTTATATGAGCATGATTAAATGTCAGTGGCTTCTGTTTCTTACAACCCCAGGATCCTGACTCCTGACCAAAAAACAATTCAATGGTAAATGATTTTAGACTTCAAGTGCTCTAGGACAGTACCATCTAATAGCCTACAATGTAAGCCATATATATAATTTTAAGTTTTCTAGTAACCACATTTTAAAAGAAATAGATGAGATTAATTTAAGAATATAAGCCAACAGATTCAAAATAGAATTGTTTCAACTTACAACCAGCAACAAATTTAGACATTAAACATTCTTCACTTTTTTTGGAATAAGTCAAAGTCCAGTAGGTATTTACACTTACAGCATATCTTAACGTGTGTTACTCAGTCATGTCCAACTCTTTGAGACCCCATGGACTGTAGCCCACCAGGCTCCTCTGTCCATGGGATTCTCCAGGCAAGAATACTGGAGTGGGTTGCCATTTCCTTCTCCAATTTCTTAACATTAATGTGCCATATTTTAAATATTCAATAACCACATGTGACCAGTGTCTGTCGTAACAGGCAGCACAGTTCCAGAGCCTCAGAGAGGGGAGAGACCAATGTCCATACAGTAAAATGGCCTTGGGGAGCTAGTCTAGGGGAGCAGGGCTGGGAGATGCAAAAGAACACATAAGGACATTCCAGGTGAGAGTGGCTGGGAAAGCACAGAGATGGGGGTTAGGATGAGCTAACAGGATGAGTGAGGTATTCCACCAACACTTGGCAAACCATTACCCATTATCCCAGAAAATGTTGCTCTATCATTGTAAACATGGGTATGCACATTTTCCTGAAACAGATTTCAGTTCTAAAGGTTAAATGAACATTCCATTTATCACCTCCAGTGAATTTGGAGCCTCTCAAAAATCTGTCACTTTGCTATCTGGGGGGGACTTGTATAGTCTTTCTAATTCAGAGGCCAGGAATATCTATTTTATAGACAAACCACTCCCAGGACATGGCAATAAAGTTATTCTCAATATCACCATCTTTCTGAAAAGAAGTGTCCACATCTAGGCCTCAATATCAGAAGTCTAAGTAATGCTCTTTTCCTCACCAGATTTCTGCATGTGAATCCTTAGAAAGTTTCTGAGGATCTGAATTTGTGTTTGGGAAATTGGTGGGTTTACTGCTGCTGCTGCTGCTAAGTCGAGTCAGTCGTGTCCGACTCTGTGCGACCCCATAGACGGCAGCCCACCAGGCCCCGCCGTCCCTGGGATTCTCCAGGCAAGAATACTGGAGTGGGTTGCCATTCCCTCCTCCAATGCAGGAGAGGGCAATGGCAACCCACTCCAGTACTCTTGCCTGGAGAATCCCATGGATGAAGGAGCCTGGTAGGCTGCAGTCCATGGGGTCGCTAGGAGTCGGACACGACTGAGTGACTTCACTTTCACTTTTCACTTTCATGCATTGGAGGAGGAAATGGCAACCCACTCCAGTGTTCTTGCCTGGAGAATCCCAGGGACGGCAGGGCCTGGTGGGCTGCCATCTATGGGGTCGCACAGAGTCGGACATGACTGAAGCGACTTAGCAGCAGTAGCAGTAGCAGCCTCCAATGTATGAAAGTGAAAAGTGAAAGTGAAGTCGCTCAGTCGTGTCCGACTCTTAGCGACCCCATGAACTGCAGCCCACCAGGCTCCTCCATCCATGGGATTTTCCAGGCAAGAGTACTGAAGTGGGTTGCCATTGCCTGAATTAGCCTTATTTTCTCATCTGTCACTTTTCAGAAGGTAAAGAGTCTAGGTGAGGCAGTGGAGGTGCTTGAAAACTGGAGAAGAACTGCTACCAGAACCTGGTGGAAAGAACTATGAGAGCATCTCAACTTGCCAGTGACCAGGTGGCACTAGAGCCAGGACACTGTCTAGAAGGCAGGGACAAGAAGGTGTCTTAACTGTCTTTATCCTCCCCAAACCAGTCTCTGTGCCTGCACTTATCAAGCGATCAATAAAAGGGGAAGGAATTAATAAATACATCAATGGATGCAGCTCTGCTCCTAAAAGACCACCAGCTGCAATTCAGTACCAGTTAGTTATAAGCCCTTCCTGTGTGATGTAAAGTTCTTATGGACAGCTGTGGGCTAGAAGCACACATCTGTAACAAGTCACTCTTCCTAAAACACCCATTATCTCCAAGGACCCTTGAGAATTTTCCCAAAACCATATAGCTCCCTGACTTCCTTCCAGATCAAAGTGGGTGGGCAGAGAGCTTTGGCACTCACCACCTTTTCCACCCATCAAATTGACTCCAGGTCCACACACACACGAACATCTGCCCCTCCTGCCCTCTCTTTTCTCCATAACCCTCAAATCACTCTCTTAACTGTTTTTAACATTGTTCCTTTAAGACTGGGCAGCTGAGGACTCTTTGAATCAGAATAATTGAGTGCAGCTTTGCATTCTGCCCGAATCATACTCTGTTCTGTTTAACCTTGCCACTCCTAGTTCTTTGCCACATCAGTTATTACATCATTGTGGTGCTCCTTGGTCATCATTCACCCTCAATTGTGTTCTCAGAAATCACACTAAGAGAGACCAAGAAAACCATGGCTTTGTAGAGCCTGTGTCATCACTCCCTAGATTCTTGGACTTCCCTGGTGGCTCAGACAGTAAAGAATCTGCCTGCAATGCAGGAGACCTGGGTTTGACCTCTGGGTTGGGAAGATGCCCTGGAGAAGGGAATGGCTACCCACTCCAGTATTCCGGCCTGCAGAATTCCATAGACTATTCCATGGCGTCCCAGAGTCAGACCCCACTGAGCGACTTTCACTTTCACCATCCCCTAAAGGCCTGATTATGAGCGTGACAGAGCAAAGTGGAGAGTGAAAAAGTTGGCTTAAAGCTCAACATTCAGAAAACGAAGATCATGGCATCTGATCCCATCACTTCATGGGAAATAGATGGGGAAACAGTGGAAACAGTGTCAGACTTTATTTTGGGGGGCTCCAAAATCACTGCAGGTGGTGACTGCAGCCATGAAATTAAAAGACGCTTACTCCTTGGAAGGAAAGTTATGTCCAACCTAGATAGCATATTCAAAAGCAGAGACATTACTTTGCCAACAAAGGTTCGTCTAGTCAAGGCTATGGTTTTTCCTGTGGTCATGTATGGATGTGAGAGTTGGAATGCGAAGAAGGCTGAGCACTGAAGAATTGATGCTTTTGAACTGTGGTGTTGGAGAAGACTCTTGAGAGTCCCTTGGACTGCAGGGAGATCCAACCAGTCCATTCTGAAGGAGATCAGCCCTGGGATTTCTTTGGAAGGAATGATGCTAAAGCTGAAACTCCAGTACTTTGGCCACCTCATGTGAAGAGTTGACTCATTGGAAAAGACTCTGATGCTGGGAGGGATTGGGGGCAGGAGGAGAAGGGGACAACAGAGGATGAGATGGCTGGATGGCATCACTGACCCTATGGACGTGAGTCTGGGTGAACTCCGGGAGTTGGTGATGGACAGGGAGGCCTGGTGTGCTGTGATTCATGGGGTCGCAAAGAGTCGGACACGACTGAGCGACTGAACTGAACTGAACTGAATGCACCTATTTATAGGTGGCCGACTTCAGGCAGATGTTGAGAGTGGAACTCAGAAAATACTGTTTGTCAACACTTTCCGTTCCTATGAAACAAGTTGGACCAAAGTCCTGTGGCATGCTACATCTTCAAGCTCCAATGATTTGCCCTATTTGCTTGAGTTCAAAATAAACAATCTGTGAAAGCTCTTTAAACTTCATATAAAACCTAAAAAATAGAGATTGCTAAACACTGATTTCATTTAGGGTGGATTTTTTTTTTTGTTTTTGCTGTTCGTGTTTTGAATCAGACTTTTGCGTGTTTTACAGCCCCTGTTCCCAGCGTCACTTGCCGTTCGTGCTGTGGTAGTGATTTGGGGCGCTTCCTACCACAGTTGCTGAACTGAAGGCTGCTGCCCTGTTTTGTTTCTTCTTCTGTACTGACTACAGACATGTTGACCACTACCTATTAGCTCTTTGATCTTTTTCATTTTTGAACATATGGTCAGGACCTCGCCAGTGCCCAGAATGGCAGGCTGATATTCTAGTAGACTCCAGCATGTGTGATAAACCATTTTGCTCTGGGAAAAAGTGAGTGCTGTGCACAACAGACTGATGCCTATTAAAAACCCCATCATCAAAGAATGAGCTTTTCTGAAGATCTATTAATCTAAGTGCTATCTCTCCATATATTTAAAGGGTTCTCCATTTAGAGTCACATTCTATAAGAGACTTTTAAGTTCCGAATGTTGCCAGATATAGTCAAATTTTAAAGCTGTATCCATTTAAGGCAATCTGTTTCACAAGGAAAAATCCGTGAACCCACTCTTGTTTCTTTTTTGCATTTTACTTGCCTTTTGCTTTTTGTAAAATAATACTCACATCAAGCTATTCCCTAAGATATTGTCTACCACATGCCCCCCTCCAACTAACATTTCAATAAGCCTAGTTTCTCTTAGTGTACTCGTGAAATAAATTCATCACGTACTTTTATGGAGCAAGAATACTGTTTGTTGACTTTTCCATATGACTTTATTCAAAACTCTGCAGTGATAAATTAACAAACCTCAGTCATTTTGTCATCTAAGCACAGAATATGCTCAGGGTACCAAAGTTCAAGAGGCTCTGAAAACAGTTACAACCTTTGGGCAACAACAGAGGATGGCACGATGGTTGATGAAATATAATATTAATAGAATTGTTGCCAGGACTCTGGCATACAGCAGGGTGGCCTGAGGGACTCAGTCTGAGTCTGATTCTAAAGCTTGCTGACCTTAGGTAATTCATTTCCAATTCTCTGAACTTCATTTCTTCATCCATAAAAGAAAAGTAGTGGTAAACCTATATCACAGAATTTTATGCAAATTAAATAAGAATATGTGGAAATGCATGGTTACTTACACAATGAAATTCAAATAACACATTGAATCTAATAGGAAAAACAGGGGATGGAGTTTGCAAATTCTTGTTCTTTACTTGGTACAGAGTAACTGTCAATTGTCCCTCTTGGCTTTAGCAAGAGATGTTCAAGATTTTAAGATTTTTCTCAAAAGCTAGGGATATTTTCTTCCATTTACACAAGCTTGAAAGTAGAGAACTTTGAGCCTGTGACTTGTTTCTACAACATAAACCTCAAGATAACTTTGTTTGCCTTCATGATATAAACCATCCATCAAGTTATATGCCCAGCACCGTGTTGGGCATCTAACACACACTGCCTCACTTCTGTGGTCCTCCTGCTCCTTCACAGCCATCCCTGCCCCCACCAGGCACTGCCAGCACCAGCCAATACCCCTGCTGCATCTAAAATGCTTCCCAGTCCTAACATCACTGCTCCACCCTGCTAGGAGAACCCGTTCCCTGTTCCCCTGCCCTTCATCTCCGCTTGTCTAGGGAGATCTGAGAGAGCAACAGAAAGAACCCATCTTCCACCCATGGCTTTCCCCTTTTCAGATTTTGTTTTTAGCCACCACAGTCCAGATCACTGCTCCCTAACTGTGCTGCTGCTGCTAAGTTGCTCTAGTCGTGTCCAACTCTGTGCGACCCCATAGACGGCAGCCCACCAGGCTCTGCCGTCCCTGGGATTCTCCAGGCAAGAACACTGGAGTGGGTTGCCATTTCCTTCTCCAATGCATAAAAGTGAAAAGTGAAAGTGAAGTCGCTCAGTCGTGTCTGACTCTTAGCGACCCCATGGACTTCAGCCTACCAGGCTTCTCCGTCCATGGGATTTTCCAGGCAAGAGTACTGGAGTGGGGTGCCGTTGCATTCTCCAAAATCGATATACAGTCACCATTTAAGGGTGGTGTGAAGATTAATGTGTTGACATTCAGTGTATACTAGAATCTCTGAACTAAAAGTGGATTGCTTTAGCAGCTTCCACAAGTGGGTAAATACGGGCTAGGTGAGTCCCCTCCTCCATTCTTCCCAATGCTCAGGCTTCCACAGAAGGGACCTGAGCATGTATGGAAGATTATCCTCACCCTGGTAGGGTGAGATTCCTTTTCAACCCTGTTGAAATATCAACTTGGCCTCTAGAAAAATCCCCTGAGACTGGTTTCCTGTGAGATTACTAAAACAAAAACCAAAGAAGGGGGGAATGGAATTTACGTGAAGGAACTTAGAATGTTTGGAAAAGTACTCATGGAGATTCATGTCACAGCCTCTTCAGCTCACTAAACCGTGTGTCATATTGCTGCATTGTATAGAATGAAAGCTGATTGCCATTGGCTTTTTCTCCTGCCAGAGACAGCTTTCCCCTCGACAAGCTCCCACCAACATTAAGTCCAGTCACCTCTACCTCTCAATGAACAACTTTGAATAAAAAAGAATGAAGGGAGGCAGACTAGGGGCACTGTTAGCTTTCCACGAAAAACCTGGATGAGCGTCTCCCCATGTCTCCCCTCTGCTGAGGCTCAAGTGATTTAAGCCTCTAGGATGGAACCGCATTTCAAGTCTCTCTCTCTCAGCCTGGATACATGAGTTTTTGTAGACACATTACACTCGAAGACAGTAATACACTTTGGTTGCTAAGAGGATTTGAAAGGAAAATATTTCCAAAGCAGATTTTAAAGACATTCTTGTTTTCTTAAATCACCATGATGCAATAGCATAGTTAGCAGATGGTTGAGAATGTTTTCACTGATCTAACCTCTCACTGGTGCTTCCCAAGTGGCTCAGTGGTAAAGAATCTGCCTGCCAATACAGAAAATGCAAGTTCAGTCCCTGGGTTGGGAAGATCCCCTGGAGAAGGAAATGGCAATCCACTCCAGGATTCTTGCCTGGAGAATCCCACGGACAGAGGAACCTGAAAAGATATATGGGGTCACAAGTCAGACATGACTGAGCACACATGCAAACCTCTCACTGCTCTTCAGTTTCATTCCTTCAGTGCAGCAGCTTAATCTATGTCCAGAGGTTCTCTTCCTTAGAGCAATTCTTCTGACAAAGAATTCTAGGGTTCTGATTTGAATGTGTACATGTCAAGTACTTTTGTGGTATAGACAGAGTGAAGCAAAAGGAAGCGAACCCAACAGCTCTGAGTGGGGTACCCTTGTTCATGTTCACCTTACCTGGGTGATTTCAAGGCAATTCTGAAGAAGATTCTAGGCTATAGTATGGTTTTCCTAAGATGAATAAAGTGGTGACTTACAGACAAAAGTAACATTACATAAATCATTAAAACGTGACTAGAAGTTACAAGAAGTTCCTAAAATAAGACGCATATTTAATCACTTAGAGTGGTTCTGTATGCAGGTTTGTATTTAAGTACACAGGTCAGGACACAATGCAAGGAAGAGACTTTGAATGTCTCTGACTCACTGCTAAGATGTTCTCATGACACGCAGCAAGCTCATGTCCGAAAGGAAAAGGGCATCACTTGGAGATCAGCATTTGTTAGTTTCCCAAGCACTGCCCCCAGTTTCCATTTGCAATCTGATCTCCCAGGAGAAGAGGTCACTGTGCGTAATATAAACCAAGCGAGCCTGATTCATGGGCCTGGTCAACACCTGTGTCTTTGCTTTCATGCACTGTTTTAGATCTCCAATGTGAAGACAGGTCTGTGTAGTATTTGAGAGGGTCAAAGCAATCCTTCCATGGACTCTGGCCTCTTCTGAGTCTCCTTCAAATGTCCATTCTTGTTCACCCAGATAAATCATGAGCTGTATTATATCAGAAGCCAAATGGCTTTTTTCATGCTTGCACATTTAAGTTTTATGATTAGTATTTTTAAAACCATAAAAACCATCAAAGCAATCTTGAGAAAGAAGAATGGAACTGGAGGAATCAACCTACCTGACTTCAGGCTCTACTACAAAGCCACAGTTATCAAGACAGTATGGTACTGGCACAAAGACAGAAATATTGATCAATGGAATAAAATAGAAAGCCCTGAGATAAATCCACGCACATATGGACACCTTATCTGTGACAAAGGAGGCAAAAATATACAATGGATTAAAGACAATCTCTTTAACAAGCGGTGCTGGGAAATCTGGTCAACCACTTGTAAAAGAATGAAACTAGACCACTTTCTAACACCATACACAAAAGTAAACTCAAAATGGATTAAAGATCTAAATGTAAGACCAGAAACTATAAAACTCCTAGAGGAGAACATAGGCAAAACACTCTCCGACATACATCACAGCAGGATCCTCTATGACCCACCTCCCAGAATATTGGAAATAAAAGCAAAAATAAACAAATGGGACCTAATTAACCTTAAAAGCTTCTGCACATCAAAGGAAACTATTAGCAAGGTGAAAAGACAGCCTTCAGAATGGGAGAAAATAATAGCAAATGAAGCAACTGACAAACAACTAATCTCAAAAATATACAAGCAACTCCTACAGCTCAACTCCAGAAAAATAAACGACCCAATCATTATCAGAGAAATGCAAATCAAAACCACTATGAGGTACCATTTCACACCAGTCAGAATGGCTGTGATCCAAAAGTCTACAAATAATAAATGCTGGAGAGGGTGTGGAGAAAAGGGAACCATCTTACACTGTTGGTGGGAATGCAAACTAGTACAGCCACTATGGAGAACAGTGTGGAGATTCCTTAAAAAACTGGAAATAGAACTGCCTTATGATCCAGCAATCCCACTGCTGGGCATACACACTGAGGAAACCAGAAGGGAAAGAGACGCGTGTACCCCAATGTTCATCACAGCACTGTTCATAACAGCCAGGACATGGAAGCAACCTAGATGTCCATCAGCAGATGAATCGATAAGAAAGCTGTGGTACATATACACAATGGAGTATTACTCAGCCATTAAAAAGAATACATTTGAATCAGTTCTAATGAGGTGGATGAAACTGGAGCCTATTATACAGAGTGAAGTAAGCCAGAAGGAAAAACATAAATACAGTATACTAACGCATATATATGGAATTTAGAAAGATGGTAACAATAACCCTGTGTACGAGACAGCAAAAGAGACACTGATGTATAGAACAGTCTTATGGACTCTGTTGCAGAGGGAGAGGGTGGGAAGATTTGGGAGAATGACATTGAAACATGTAAAATATCATGTAAGAAACGATTTGCCAGTCCAGGTTCGATGCACGATACTGGATGCTTGGGGCTAGTGCACTGGGAGGACCCAGAGGGATGGTATGGGGAGGGAGGAGGGAGGAGGGTTCAGGATGGGGAACACACTGTATACCTGTGGCAGATTCATTTTGATATTTGGCAAAACTAATACAATTATGTAAAGTTTAAAAATAAAATAAAATTAAAAAAAAAAAGAAAGATAAAGAAAGCAGAAAAAAAAAAAACCGTAAGTCCCCATTAAATACTTTGATGTGATTCATAAATAAAACACAGCTTACAGGTATGAAATGCTAAATCTCTACAACTGAATCATTCTTAAAGTCTGTGTAAGTGGGTCCCTTGCATGTGAGCATGCAAGCACACATGCCCATTTGCCTTGGTGAACAGTGTAAAAATTATGGCTCTTTTCTGTTTAAGTTTTCTAAATAAGTCTTTTGCAAGGTGGGTGGTTGTAAGATCTTTCCCACATATGTTGCTAAATTAAAAAAACAAAAGAAATAAGCTTTGAAACTTTCTTTTTTCTGATCTTGTAATCTCTGACCCCCTTAGAGAGGACTAACAGATGTGAAGTGGGGTTGGGCTGGGGTCTCAAACACTGAATATTCAGAGCCCAACCACTGAAATCATCATTCAAGAATCAAAAATTAATGAGGCTAAATCTGAAGCCTAGAATTCTAATTTTCAATTGGTCAGGGAGCAGGGCTCACCAAAAGCTACTGTGATGTGAGGGACAGCTCCCTGTTCAGTACATGTGGGCCTTCATGCTCCTCATGCCATTACCATCACTGCTCCTCCACCACCACATAGCCACTAAGTCCTTGAGACATAATCACTTGATATTAAAATATAAGGAAACTGTATCTTGAGGCCATGATGGATGTACCGAGCCTTTTTATGGGGATTTCCATGCTTCAAACAAGATCTGGTGATCTCTTGGCTTTAAATGCTGTCTTAGTCTACTTAGATTGCCATACACTGAGTGGTTTAAACAACAGGAATTTATTTTCTCATTTCTGAAGCTGGAAAGTCCGAGGTCAAATTCTGGCAAGGTTTTAGTGATAGCTTTCTTCCCAGCTTTATGGAAGGTTACTTTCTAGTGCAGTCCTCAAATGACTTTTCCTCTGAGCACTGACATAGGGATGTTGGGAGTAGGGGAAGCATTCTAGTGCCTATTCTTATAAAGACGCTAATCCTATAGGATAAGGGCCCACCATTATGACCCCATTTAACCTCCATTCCTTATTCCAAATATGGCCACACTGGGGATTAGGGTTTCAACATACAAATTCTGCAGTGATACATTTAGACCATAACAAATGTACTCAAAAATTCTTTTTAGTTGGAAATCTCTTTTCTTGATATATCAGTTAGAATCTTCACTCAAAGGTATGACACCTTCCTACCCTCATACTCTGAGACAGCTCTCATGTGTACAAATTGTTGTGTCAAATGGAAAGGCACACAATGAGAGTCACTATCCTAGATATGTAATTTCCAAACTGTAATCCATCAAATATGAAGACATGTCCCTCAAAAGATTGACCACTGGGTAAAATAAGTTAGAAAAGCACAACAAACTATTTTTCTCCTTTAGTTATGCATATGCATGCATGCTCAGTCATGTCCAACTCTTTTGTGACTCCATGGACTATAACCCACCAGTCTCCTCTGTCCATGAGATTTTTCTAGGCAAGAATACTGGAATGGGTTGCTATTTCCTCCTCCAGGGGATCTTCTTGACCCAAGGATTGAACGTGTGTCTCCTATGGGAGGTGGATTCCTTACCACTGAGCCCCCTGGGATAGTTATAAGGCACACTAAAACTTTCGAGTCTGAGAAGTCCTACAGTAAAGAAATGTACTTCAAGTCATGTAATACAACATTTCCCAAAATTTTCGAACAAAGAACTCACAAAACAAAATTAAGCAAATAATGCCTTAAATCAATCTAATTAAGTCTCTAAAGTTTTCTTACTGGAAATTTCTTAAAGGACTACTTTCCTAATCTTTGTAACCAGATTCTTACAGAATTCCACTAGTTCTTCTCTGGTTGAGAAAAGCAATATGGCCCTGCCAATTAAGCACAAATTAAAGAATATGAAGTTCTGTGAATTCTACTCCTGGTTCTGCTACCAACTTGTTCTACTTTTCCTGACTGTTTTTCAATCTCTTCTGCAGTAGGATTGTTTTATACTATGGTTGCTAAACATACTGAAAACTTCAAAGCTTCATATGTAGAATAAATCAAAACACAAAACTTCATAATCATGAAACCTAATTCATCCTTTTTCAGTTACAAGGATATAAGAGAAAAAAAAACTTTCTAGTAAGCTGATCTATGCATTCAGAAAGCACGCATTGCTAATTTAGTACTATTCCTGTCTCTCAGATATAAGAGTATACCTCCAAGAATCTGCAGGGATACATTTAATATCATGCATGCCCGTGTGCATAGAGATACAGCACAGCTGTGCATGTGTGTAATGAAGTGGATAAAAATTAAGACATTCTGTTGTAAGAGCTCTCAAGTCATCCAAATTGATTACATAAGCTAACTGATCCACACATAATGGAAGATTACAGGCAGATCATTTCACATCTTACGAATATCTACAAAATGTTTAGTAGCAGTGTTAGTTGCTCAGTCGTGTCCAACTCTTTGCGATCCCACCTGGCTCCTCTGTCCATGGAATTCTCCAAATGCTGGAGTGAGTAGCATCCCTTCTCCAGGGGATCTTACTGATCTAGGGATCGAACCTCAGTTTCCTACATGGTAGGTGGATTCTTTACCATCTGAGCTTTAAACACAACTTCGCTTTAAACACAACTGCAAACATTATGTAGTTCCAGATGCTATCAAATTTTAACTTTTTATTGGCTTGCTAAAACACAAGATGATATCTAGGAGTTCCACATCCAAATCGTGTTCTGTTCATCACTGTACTTGGCTTAAAACAATGGGCAAAAGGAAACTGGATCAATGAAACTTTTGAGGTAAGTCTCCACATTCCCATTGAAAAAAACCAGCTACACCCACAAAAGTTGCTTTAAAATAATCTAAAATCAATCCCACTTTTATATCTGGTTATAAATTAGATTAAAAGAACTGCAGGACAGTAAGCAGTGCTTTCATCCTCCTCCTTATCTAAGTCTTGCTTGTATGAACATGGAAAGTAGGTGAATATGGGCCAAAGGAGAACAGGAGAAATGGGACATAGACACTTTCGTGGCCTCATTCCACTGCAAATCTGATTAAAGAATGCCTTTAAAAAAATTTTTGGCCACATTGTGTGGCATGTGGGATCTTAGTTCCCCAGCTCAGCCGCTCAGTCATATGCAACTCTTTGCAACCCCATGGACTGCAGCATGCCAGGCTTCCCTGTCCATCACCATCTCCTGCAGCTCGCTGAAACTCATATCCATTGAGTCGATAATGCCATCCAACCATCTCATCCTCTATCATCCCCTTCTCCTCCTGCCTTCAATCTTTCCCAGCATCAGGGTCTTTTCAACTGAGTCAGTTCTTTGCACCAGGTGATCAAAGTATTGGAGTTTCAGCTTCAACATCAATCCTTCCAATGAATATTCAGGACTGATTCCCTTTAGGATGGACTGGTTAGATCTCCTTGCAGTCCAAGGGACTCTCAAGAGTCTTCTCCAACACCACAGTTCAAAAGGATCGATTCTTCGGTGCTCAGCTTTCTTTATAGTCCAACTCTCACATCCATACATGACCACTGGAAAAACCAGAGCTTTGACTAGACAGACCTTTGTTGGCAAAGTAACGTCTCTGCTTTATAATATGCTGTCTAGGATGGTTATAGTTTTTCTTCCAAGGAGCAGGTGTCTTTTAATTTCATGGCTGTAGTCACCATCTGCAGTAATTTTGGAGCCCAAGAAAATAAAGTCTGACACTGTTTCAAAACCAGGGATCAAACCTGAGCTCCCTGAATTTGATGCATGGAATCTTAACCACTGAGCCTCCTGGGAAGTCCCAAGAATGCCTTTTTTTTTAATGCATTCTCATAGTACTCTTTTGTTTTTCTTTTACAACATTTATTACATATTCAATGACTTCTTTATTGTCTGAATTGCTTGAGAGACTATAAATTCCTTGAGAGGTAAAGATTAGGTTTGTTTTAATGACTTTCATATTCTATATGCCTTAGCACAATGCCTAGAATATAGTATATGCTCAATATTTATTCTTAATTGAAGTGAGGACAAATTGAGGAGTCAAACATCTCAGAAAAGGGGATTTCTAAGAAAGATTAAGAAGAAAGTCATAAATGCAGAAAAGGCAGTAAGAAGAAAAATTCTAACACTATGACCACATCACCACACTTACTGATATGTCTTATTTTCAGTGGGATAAAATCTAACATTTATATTATAAGCAGAGACTAACAAACTGTTACACAAACTCCAGAGCAGAACTACCAGTGTTCTTTAGAAGGGAAGAGAATTCATCTATGTTTGAAGCTAACTTAGTTAGCCACCTTATGTTGCCACATGCAGCACTGGGAACCCCAGAAGAACCTCACAGCACTGGAACCTCCTGCTAAAACTAAGATTTGTCAAGTTTACTGGATTTGAGCTAGGTTGAACCACAGTGCTCAAAGAGGAAATTTCAAATGATTCTGTGATTTAATGTAGTAATTAGGCAGGAGAAAAAAACATAAGAGAAAGAGAAAGAAATAGACCAAATCTTCAAAACAGATGTAAAAGTGACAAAGCATCATTGTTTCAGTCTGTTAGGGCCAGTGGTGTTGCTGGGGTCTCCTTGTAAGACTCTCAGGCACTCCTGCTCACTGCCCAGGTACTGCAGCAGAAAGAAATTCTGAGAGAGCTTTGGAGACCAAGACGTATGCTTGCTTGTACATCAGAAAGCGAAGACTTTCCAGAAGAATAATACATGTCACAGGAACCTGAGTTCAAGTTCTCAGGTATTATTGAGTAAGTCTCTTATTTTAAAATGTTATTTTGAAGGCTAAAGTTTAATGCTAAAAAGTATAAAGAAGAAATGTTTTTAAAATACCAGCGGGATTTTCTGAACTGTATACACATTACATGTCTATTCACTAGTAAAGTATTTAATGTGCTACCTATCCATAGGCTTCCCTGGTGGCTCAGTGGTAAAGAACCTGCCAATGCAGAAGACTCAAGTTCAATCCCCAGGTCAGTAAGAACCCCTGGAGAAGGAAGTGACAATCCACTTCAGTATTCTTGTCTGGAAAACCCCATGGACAGAGGAGCCTGGAGGGCTTCAGTCCCTAGGTTAGTACGCACTCACACACCTACCCGTACAGATAGAATATTAGTAAAACAATTTTTTCTTGATTTTTTAAACATAAAAACACAAGTGTCCATTACATTCCTTTGTTTCCGTTTCTCAATTATCATACATTATCCCAAAGCTCCAGGATGACTCTATAGTCCACCATTGCTCTGGGAATTTGAAAAATTCCCAAAAATAAATCTTCAAGGTTTATTTATACGTCAGAAAATAAGTGCAGGATATTTAAGAGAGAAAAGAACGTTAGACAGATGGGTTGATTTAACTTCCATGGGGATATAATGAGCAGCTCATTTGCACATTGTAATTTAAAACTGAAAAAAAACTCATTGAATTAATGGGATGATTATATTTTTAGCAATCAAGGATGGGTTACTTGAATTGTATGCACTGTATATAAAATTTCTTTTTAATATTAAATTCCAAAAAAACTTAGAAAAAATACATGTTGAGACAATTTGACCTACGATGTAGTTGCTGTCAGAATAGAGGAAAGAGTGGATACCCCTGTATTTATAGAGCCAGAGGTAAGAAAATGGGAGAGGGAATACTGGTTACATAAGACCAAAAGAAAAGGGAATCTGAATGGCATAAGCAGAAACTGAAGCTATAGGAATATCATTATCTCAGCCATTTTCAAAGGACATAAATTAAGTGGGAGGGACTCATTTTACTTGCATATAGAAAAGGACATTCACAAGTATATACCTTCCTTTTTTGCATCAATCCCAAATATCTTCACTAATATCCTTACTATTTGACTTTAGCTGCCTGAGTTTGATAATGAATTCACCAAAAGAAATTTCTAGTGACAGGAAAAGATAGATTTACAATTTTCCCTTGAGATCTCAAATGTAAATTCATTATTTCTTAACCCTCAAAGTTGCAGGTGCTTTCCATTTTTACATTTTTTTCTGACTTGTCTACCACTGGATATTACAAACAAATTTTAGCTATTTTTCATAAAAGGCCATGCATTAAAATCTCACTTCAGTGACTAAGCCTTACAACAGAAGGAACTCTGTTCCAATTACTACTGGGTTCTTCACCAAGTGTTTTATTCATCAAACTCTTCCTGTGGTGCTAAAGTTCCAACCTGCTCAGAGTATTCTTTCCCTTTTAGGGTATTTGTTACTCTCTGATAGCTCCCTTTTCTCAAGAATTCTTTCACTTAAGCAATCCTGGCTTATTTTAGCAAAAATTTTATCCTCACTAGGCAAAAAAACTTACTGAAGCTGCCACCTGTTGAACATTTTCAATTTCCACTATTTCCTTTCAATAAAAAGCTTACCAGAAATACAATAATTCTGAAAGTGTTCTCTCTGGCTCTTTGTTTAATGTTTGAAAAATTTTCCACTGATGTATTATTTCTTTTGATATTATACATTCTATTACTGCATTTTACTACTGCCAAATCGAATGCAGATGGTTTCAGTGTAGAAGCCACATCTACCCCTGGTCTCTTTCCTAATCAGAGTTCTTCTTGGGACTTTCATTTTCAAACTGTTGATCCCAAGAGTCTTTGGCCTTGTCTCTATGACTTATCAGTTCTCTATAAAATTACTTTCCCCTCTCCAAAGGTAAAACACTGAGATTATTACAGAATGGCTTTTCTACATCACCACAACCACTATTCTTTTACATTTGTCATCACTCAAATCACTGTTTCAAATACACATCCCTAATACATCATACAGACATCATCAGGTCGGGTGTAACGTTACTTCCTGAGTACTTGTTTAACTTCCTGTCTCCACCCATGAGTTATCAATATTCACCATATTTTCCCCATCTGTAGGTTCAATGCTGATTTGTTTTTACCTATTTTCTATCCTTAATTAGGCCAAAACAAAAACTATGTTCTCAACCTTCTCAGCTACAAAAACTTCAAAAATCTATATACAGTGATATAGTGAAAAAAAAATAACAAGGGAAAAACAACCCCACTCTAAATGTTGAAAATTCCCATTAACTCATTGTAGTAGGTTGAATGTTGTGCTGTTCTTAGTTGCTCAGTCGTATCTGACTCTTTGTGACCCCAAGGACTATAGCCTGCCAGGCTCCTCTGTCCATGGGGATTCTCCAGGCAGGAATACTAGAGTGCACTGCCATGCCCTCCTCCAGGGGATCTTCCCAACCCAGGGATCAAACCCAGGTATCCCACATTGCAGGCAGATTCTTTACCATCTGAGCCATGAGGGAAGCCCAGGGAATGCTGAATGGTGACCCTCTGAAAGATATGCCATGTCCCAGAATCTGTGAAAAAGCAACTTTGCAGATTATTCACGTTAAGGAGTCTCAGACGAAATCATCTGAGATGATCCAGGCGGCAGGTTTCCTTGGAAGAGATGGAAGTGAAGACACAAAGGACAAGGCCACGTGAAGAGGGAGGCAGAGCCTGCAGCTCTGCATTCACAGTCAAGCAATGCCTAGAGTCACTAAAAGCTGGAGGAGTGAGAAAAGGCTGTCTCCTAGAGACTTTAGAATGAACACAGCCCTGCCAACACCTTGATTTCAGACTTCTGGCCTCCAGACCCGTGAGAGAATAAATTTCTGCTTTTTTAAGCCACCCAGTTTATGACAGTGTGTTATAGCAACCTTAGAAAACTGATAAACCTATTATGAGTTTAGAGTTTATTAGAATAAGAACACTCAAGTTGAGACCACTGAATGCAAATACTCACAGGAATCACCAAATTTGAGTCCCCTGATGGTTCATTCATTCAGTAAATATTGAACACTTATTATTTTCAGGGTTTGTGCCAATTATGGGCTTCCTTGGTGGCTCAAACAGTAAAGAATCTGCTTGCGTACAATCACCAAGGACATAGAAGAAGTAAAGAATAAGCAAACAAACATGTATAACACAATTACTGATATTAAAAATACTCTAGAAGGAACAAATATCAGAATAGCTGAGGCAGAAGAATGGATAAGTGAGCTGGAGGATAGAATGGTGGAAATAACTGCTGAAAAGCAGAATAAAGGAAAAGGAATGAAAAGAATTGAAAATATCCTCAGAGACCTTTGGGATATTATTAAACATACCAACATTCCAGTTATAGGGGTCCCAGAGGAAGAAGAAAGAAAGAAAAGCACTGAGAAAATTTTTGAAGAAATTATAGTTGAAAACTTTCCCAACGTGGGAAAGGAAATAGTCAATCAAGTTCAAGAAGCACAGAGAGTCCCTTACAGATTAAACCCAAGGAGAAACACATCAAGACACATATTAATCAAGCTAACAGAGATTAAGCACAATATTAAAAGCAGCAAGGGAAAAGCAAAAAGTAACATACAAAGGAAAACCCATATGATTAACAGTGGATCTTTCAGCAGAAACTCTACAGGCCAGAAGGGAATGGCAGGATATATTTACAATACTGAAAGATAAAAATCTACAACCAAGATTACTATACCCCGCAAAGATGTCATTCAAAATTAATGGAGAAATCAAAAGCTTTACAGACAAGCAGAAGTTAAGAGAATCCAGCACCACCAAACCAGCACTGCAACAAATACTAAAGGGACTTACATATCCAGTAAACACAAGAGAAAGGAAAGACCTACAAAAACAAACCCAAAATCAATCAAGAAAATACCAATAGGAACATATGTATCAATAATTACCTTAAATGTAAATGGATTAAATGCACCAACCAAAAGATACAGACTGACTGAATGGATAGAAAAACAAGACCCATATATATGCTGCCTACAGGAGACCCTAGAGACATATACAGACTGAAAGTAAAAGGATGGGAAAAGATATTCCACGCATATGAAAACCAAAAGAAAGCTGGAGTGGCAATTCTTATTTCAGACAAGACTTTAAAGAATATTATAAGAGACAAAGAAGGACACTACATAATGATCAAGGGTTCAATCCATGAAGAAGACATCACAAGTGTCTATGCACCCAACACAGGAGCACCTCAATACATAAGGCAAACACTAACAGGTGTAAGAGGAGAAATCAACAGCAACACAATAATAGTAGGGGACTTTAACACCCCCTCTTTCACCACTGGACAGATCATCAAATCAGAGAATCAATAAGGAAACACAAACCCTAAATGAAACATTAGACCAAATGGACCTAACTGATATCTTCAGGACTTTCCATCCAAATGCAGAAGGCTACACTTTTTTCTCAAGTGCACATGGAACATTCTCCAGGATAGACCACATCTAGGGCCACAAGCCAAGCCTCAGTAAATTTAAGAAAATAGAGATCATATCAAAGATGTTCTCTGACCACAATGCTATGAGACTAGATATCAACTACAGGGGGGAAAAAGCAAAAAACAAAAACTCATGGAGATTAAAAAATACATTAATAACAAAGAGGTAACTGAAGACATAAGAAAGGAAATCAAAAGATTCCTAGAAACAAATGACAATGAACACGATGACCCAAAACCTATGGGATTCAGCAAAAGCAGTTCTAAGAGGGAGGTTTATAGCAATACAATACCTCAACAAACAATAAAAGCATCGAATAGACAGACTAACTCTACATCTTTTTTTTAATATAAATTTATTTTAATTGGAGGCTAATTACTTTACAATATTGTATGGGTTTTGCCATACATTGACAAGAACCCGCCACGGGTATACACGTGTTCCCCATCCTGAACCCCCCTCCCACCTTCCTCCCCATACCATCCCTCTGGGTCTTCCCAGTGCACCAGCCCGAGCATCCTGTATCATGCATCGAACCTGGACTGCCGATTCGTTTCACATGTTATTATACATGTTTCAATGCCATTCTCCCAAATCATCCCACCCTCGCCCTTTCCACAGAGTCCAAAAGACTGTTCTATGCATCTGTGTCTCTTCTGCAGTCTCGCATACACGGTTATCTTTACCATCTTTCTAAATTCCATATATATGCATTAGTATACTGTATTGATGTTTTTCTTTCTGGCTTACTTCACTCTGTATAATAGGCTCCAGTTTCATCCACCCCATTAGAACTGATTCAAATGTGTAATTTTTAATGGCTGAATAATACTGCATTGTGTATATGTGCCACAGCTTTCTTATCCATCCGTCTGCTTATCCATTGCTTCCATGTCCTGGCTATTATAAACAGTGCTGCGATGAACACTGGGGTACATGTGTCTCTTTCATTTCTGGTTTTCTCGTTGTGTATGCCCAGCAGTGGGATTGCTGGGTCGTATGGCAGTTCTATTTCCAGTTTTTTAAGGAATCTCCACACTGTTCTCCATAGTGGCTGTACTAGTTTGCATTCCCACCAACAACGTAAGAGGGTTCCCTTTTCTCCACACCCTCTCCAGCATTTATTGCTTGTAGACTTTTGGATAGCAGCCATTCTGATTGGCGTGAAAAGGTACCTCATTGTGGTTTTGATTTGCACTTCTCTGATAATGAGTGATGTTGAGCATCTTTTCACGTGCTTGTTAGCCATCTATATATCTTCTTTGGAGAAATGTCTGTTTAGGTCTTTGGCCCATTTTTTGATTGGCTCATTTATTTTTCTGGAATTGAGCTGCAGGAGTTGCTTACATATTTGAGATTAATCTTTGTCAGTTGCATCATGTGCTATTATTTCCTCCCATTCTGAAGGCTGTCTTTTCACCTTGCTAATAGTTTGCTTTGTTGTACAGAAGCTTTTAAGTTTAATTAGGTCCCATTTATTTATTTTTGCTTTTATTTCCAATATTCTGGGAGGTGGGTCATAGAGGATCCTGCTGTGATTTATGTCGGAGAGTGTTTTGCCTATGTTCTCCTCTAGGAGTTGTATAGTTTCTGGTCTTACAGTTAGATCTTTAATCCATTTTGAGTTTTTGTGCATGGTGTTAGAAAGTGTCATTCTTTACAAGTGGTTGACCAGTTTTCCCAGCACCACTTGTTAAAGAGATTTTCTTTTCTCCATTGTATATTCTTGCCTCCTTTGTCAAAGATAAGGTGCTCAACATCACTCATTATCAGAGAAATGCAAATCAAAACCACAATGAGGTACCATTTCATACCAGTCAGAATGACTGCTATCCAAAATTCTACAAGCAATAAATGCTGGAGAGGGTGTGGAGAAAAGGGAACCCTCTTGCATTACTGGTGGGAATATAAACTGATACAGCCACTATGGAAGACAGTATGGAGACTCCTGAAAAAGCTAGGAATAGAACCACCATATGACGCAGGAATCCCACTCCTAGGCATATACCCTGTGGCTGCTGCTGCTAAGTCACTTCAGTTGTGTCCAACTCTGTGTGACCCCATAAACGGCAGCCCACCAGGCTTCCCCATCGCTGGGATTCTCCAGGCAAGAACACTGGAGTGGGTTGCCATTTCCTTCTCCAATGCATGAAAGTGAAAAGTGAAAGTGAAGTCTCTCAGTCATGTCCGACTCCTATCGACCCCATGGACTGCAGCCTACCAGGCCCCTCCGTCCATGGGATTTTCCAGCCAAGATTACTGGAATGGGGTGCCATTGCCTTCTCCGGCATATACCCTAAGGAAACCAAAATTGAAAAATACACATGTCCTCCAATGTTCACTGCAGCACTATTTACAACAGCTATAAAATGGAAGCAACATATATGTCCATCAACAGATGAATGGATAAAGAAACTGTGGTATGTATACACAACGGAATACTACTCAGCCATAAAAAGGAATGCATTTGAATCTGTTCTAATGAGGTGGACAAAATTAGAGCCTACTGTACAGAGTGAAGTCAGAAAGAAAAATATAAATATCATATACTGACACATATATATGGAATCTGAAGAGATAGCACTGATGAATTTATTTTCAGGGCAGCAATGGAGAAACAGACAATGGAGAAACAGAGAACAGACCTATGGACACAGTGGAAGGAGAGGAGGGAGAAGGAGAGATGTATAAGCAGAGTAACACAGAAATTTACAACAGCATATGTAAAATAGATAGCCAATGGGCATTTGCTATATGACTCAGGGAACTCCAACAGAGGCTCTGTGACAGGCTGAAGGGTGGGACAGGGAGGGAGATGGGAGGAAGGGGACATGGGTGTACCTATGGCTGACTCATTGATATATGACAGAAAACCACAAAAGTCTGTAAAGTAATTACTTTTTAATTAAAAATTTTTTAAAAATCTGCCTGCAATGCAGGAGACCTGGGTTCAATCCCTGGGTCAGGAAGATCCCCTATTACTATGAATAGATGGGTAAGCAAAGAGTTGTTTCTGCCTAAATAGAGCAAGACATGGTTAGTGTTTTAGTCCCAAACAAAACCAAAGACAACTTCAATTTCTCAAGGAAAAGAAAGCTTGAAAGTGCTTTTTAACTGTTTTCAAGTTCTTAATTATGTGTCAAGTGATTAATAGCATGTGAATAAGTTTTCTTCCAAACACGCAGCTCCAAAAATTAAGGAAAAAAATATTTTGCCAAATATATTTTGGACTTTATTGAGTTTACGTCTTTAGGAATATGTTTGGAAGTACACAGTGAAGTTAAGTATCACAATAGTGATAAAAACAAGTATACCATCATGTAAGTAAGTGCTGTTTGATTGTTTTTGAAAAGTTCGACACACTTCATGCACGTTAAGCATTTTTTTTCCCTGTAGGACAGACAAATTTGTGGAATTCATAAGGTAGAGTGAAACATGGAGATTTTCTGTTTAACCATACCACATGTGTTAATAATAACAACTATAGTTTACTGTGATGATTATTTTCCAGGCTCTTTATGAAGTGTTGTGCACAAAGGATCTCTCCTAATCCCTAAAACAACCATAAAGAGGTTGACTTTCTTTGAAGTCAGCCATTTACCTGCATTCCTGAGACCCTCATGCCCTTCCCAGATAAATGACCAAGGGTTTGTAAGATTCTGCAACCTCTCTCTTATTGCCCATCTATGCCTTCTCCTGGGCTTCCCAGGTGGCACTAGCAGTAAAGAATTCACCTTCTGGTACAGGAGCCATAAGAGATGTGTGTTCCATTCCTGGGTTAGGAAGATCTCCTGGAGAAGAAAATGGCAACCCACTCCAGTATTCTTGCCTGGAGAATCCCATGGATGGAGGAGCCCGACAGGCTTCAGTTCATGGGGTTGCACAGAGTGGGACACGACTGAGTGACTAAGCCACCAGCACCACAAAGAAACTTAGCAGGCACACGCCTTCTCCTATTCCTCCTCTCCTGCAGTTAACCATTGAAATGACCATCTCAGTCCTAGAAATATGACCCAAAGTAAGGACAGATCTATGAAAAAGTCTCCATTCTTCATTAAGTAGAACTGAAGATAAAAACAATGCCAGGCTTGAGGGGACTTTGCTGTGACCTCCAAGCAGCCCTCAGACATACCAACACAAATGTGCCAACATACTGTTAATTTAGAGTTCATCCTTTCCTCCCCTCATCACTCTTATGTTTATCCTGCCTATGGATGGCCCAGAGCAGTAGCACTACTAAGTGGATTCTATGTTAGAATTAGTGTAGAATTTGCTGATTGTCTGTAGTCTGATTGACCCATGGTAAAAACCTAAAAGAAGGGCCTTTAATAGAGCCTGAAGGAATCTGCTGTCACAAAGGCGTATCATAAAAGGTCACACAACCACTAGTTTTCAAACCTCCCAAGTGTTGTTAAAATTAAAAATGCTGCTTCTCAGGCTCCACCTCACGTCTACTGAATCAAGAGCACAGGCTTGAGGCCTGGAAATCTGCACGATTAAGATGCCCAGTTGTCTCTCATGTGCCTGAACAATGGAAGGCACTCACCAAGGGAATTACCCTAAGAAGTGATTATTAAGTGCACTTATGCCTGTTTCAAAGATTTATATGGAGGGCAAGGAAGGAGAACAGAATAATCTCAATAGAGGAGGACTAGTTTCTGGCCTTACATTTACATCTTTACCTACAGAATTATACAGAATGAAGTAAGTCAGAAAAACAAAAACAAATTTCATGTTAACATGTATATATATACACATACACACACATATACATATATATATACATATATACATATATATATATATATATATGCAATGCAGAAGACCTGGGTTGGGAAGATCCCCTAGAGAAGGGAAAGGCTACCCACTGTAGTATTCTGGCCTGGAGAACTGCATGGATGGTATAGTCCATGGGGTCGCAAAGAATCTGAGCAACTGAGCAACTTTCACTTTCTTTAACTTCATGTAAGCTAGAAAAGAGGTACTGATGAACCTACCTGCAGGGCAGGAATAGAGACACAGATGTAGAGAACAGACTTGTGGACCCAAGTGGACACAGCAGGGGAGGGAGAGGGTGGGATGAATTGGGAGAGGAACACTGAAACATACACACTATCGTGTGTAAAACAGACAGCTAGTGGGAAGCTACTGCATAAGACAGGGAGCTCTACCTGGTGTTCGGTGACAACCTCGAGGAGTGAGATGTGGACAGGGGAGGGAGGAAGGCTCAAGAAGAAGGGGATATATGTACAGTTATAGCAGATTCATGCTACTGTATGGCAGAACCCAACATAACACTGTAAAGCAATATCTATTAGTTGAATTTTCTTGGGGAAAAAAAAAAAAAGCTCTAAACCAATGGAAAGAAAACTATATTAGAATTCCAAAGACCTGGTTCTGTGCTCAACTCCACTATTCATTCATTGATTTGTTAAAAATATATTAACTACCTGTGCTCAGTCGTTTCAGTCGTGTCTGACTTTTTTGCCACCCCATGGACTGTACTCCACTAGGCTCCTCTATCCAAGCAATTCTCCAGGCAAGAACACTGGAGTGGGTTCCTCTCCAGGGTAATGCCATTTCCTCTCCTCTGCCTGACCCAGGAATCAAATTGGTGTTTCCCGTGTCTCTTGCATGGCAGGCAGAGTTTTTAATGGAGCCATCTGGAAAGCATTTAACTACTTCAGTTCAGTTCTGTGGCTCAGTCGTGTCTGATTCTTTGCAACCCCATGGACTGAAGCATAGGCTTTCCTATCCATCACCAACTCTTGGAGCTTGCTCAAACTCTTGTCCATCAAGTTGGTGATGCCATCCAACCATCTCATTCTCTGTCGGCCCCTTCTCCTCCTGCCCTCAATCTTTCCCAGCATTAGGGTCTTTTCCAAGGAGTCAATTCTTCGTATCAGGTGGCCAAAGTATTGGAGCTTCAGCATCAGTCCTTCCATTGAATATTCAGAATGGATCTCCTTTAGGATGGACTGGTTGGATCTCCTTGCAGTCCAATGGACCCTCAAGAGTCTTCTCCAACACCACAGTTCAAGGGAATCAATTCTTTGTTGCTCAGCTTTCTTTATAGTCCAACTCTCACATCCACACATGACTACTGGAAAAGCTATAGCTTTGATTATACGACCTTGTCAGCAAAGTAATCTCTCTGTATTTTAATATGCTGTCCAGGTTGGTCATGGCTTTTCTTCCAAAGAGCAAGCATCTTTTAATTTCATGGCTGCAGTGATCATCTGCAGTGATTTTGGAGCCCCAAAAAATAAAGTCTGACACTGTTTCCATTGTTTCCCCATCTATTTGCCATGAAGTGATGGCACCGGATGCCATGATGTTCGGTTTTTGAATGTTGAGTTTTAAACCAGCTTTTTCACTCTCCTCTTTCACTTTGATCAAGAGGCTCTTTACTTCGTCTTCACTTTCGGCCATAAGGGTGGTGTCATGTGTGTAACTGAGATTATTGATATTTCTCCCAGCAAACTTGATTCCAGCTTGTGCTTCATCCAGCCTGGCATTTCACATGATGTACTCTGCACATAAGTTAAATAAGCACAGTGACAACACACAGCCTTGATGTACTCCTTTTCCTATTTGGAACCAGTCTGTTGTTCTATGTCCAGTTCTAACTGTTGCTTCTTGACCTGCATACAGGTTTCTGAGGAGGCAGGTCAGGTGGTCTGGTAGTCCCATCTCTTGAAGAATTTTCCAGTTTGTTGTGATAGACACAGTCAAAGGCTTTGATATAATGAATAAAGCAGAAGCAGATATTTTTCTGGAACTCTCTTGCTTTTTCGATGATCCAACGGATGTTGGCAATTTGATCTCTGGTTCCTCTGCCTTTTCTAAATCCAGCTTGAACATCTGGAAGTTCACGGTTCATGTTCTGTTGAAGTCTGGCTTGGGGAATTTTGAGCATTACATTGCTAGCGTGCGAGATGAGTGCAATTGTGCAGCAGTAGTTTGACCATTCTTTGGCATTGCCTTTCTTTGGGATTGGAATAAAAACTCATCTTTTCCAGTCCTGTAGCCACTGCTGAATTTTCCAAATTTGCTGGCATATTAAGTACAGCACTTTCACAGCATCATCTTTCAGGATTTGAAATAGCTCAACTGGAATTCCATCACCTCCATTAACTTTGTTGGTCGTGATGGTTCCTAAGGCCCACTTGACTTCACATTCCAAGATGTCTGGCTGTAGGTGAGTGATCACACCATTGTGGTTATCTGGGACATGAAGATCTTTCTTGTATAGTTCTTCTGTGTATTGCTCTTCTATGTATTCTCTTCTTTATATCTTCTGCTTCTGTTAGGTCCCTACCATTTCTGTCCTTTATTGAGCCCATCTTTGCATGACATGTTCCCTTGGTATCTCTAATTTTCTTGAAGAGATCTCTAGTCTTTCCCATTCTATTGTTTTCCTCTATTTCTTTGCACTGATCACCAAGGAAGGCTTTCTTATCTCTCCTTGCTCTTCTTTGGAACTCTGCATTCAGATGGGTATATCTTTCCTCTTCTCCTTTGCCTTTAGCATCTCTTTTTTTCACAGCTATTTGTAAGGCCTCCTCAGACAACCATTTTGCCTTTTTGCATTTCTTTTTCTTGGGGATGGTCTTGATCACTGCCTCCTGAACAATGTCACAAACCTCCATCCATAGTTCTTCAGGCACTTTATCAATCAGATCTAATCCCTTGAATCTGTCACTTCCACTGTATAATCCTGAGGGATTTGATTTAGGTCATACCTGAATAGTCTAGTGGTTTTCCCTACTTTCTTCAATTTAAGTCTGAATTTGGCAATAAGGAGTTCATGATCTGAGCCACAGTCAGATCCTGGTCTTGTTTTTGCTAACTGTATAGAGCTTCTCCATCTTTGGCTGCAAAGAATATAATTAATCTGATTTCAGTATTGACCATCTAGTGATGTTCATGTGTACAGTCTTCTCTTGTGTTGTTAGAAGAGGGTGTTAACTATGAGCAGTGTGTTCTCTTGGCAAAACTCTGTTAGCCTTTGCCCTGCTTCATTTTGGACTCGAAGGCCAAATTTGCCTGTTACTTCAGGTATCTCTTGACTTCCTACTTTTGCATTCCAGTCCCCTGTCATGAAAAGGACATATTTTTTGAGTGTTAGTTCTAGAAGGTTTTGTAGGTCTTCATAGAACTGTTCAACTTCTGCTTCTTCAGTATTACTGGCTGGGGCATAGACTTGGATTACTGTGATATTGCATGGCTTGCCTTGGAAATGAAGAGATCATTCAGTCATTTTTGAGACTGCACTCAAGAATTGCATTTCGGACTCTCTTGTTGACTGAGTCAACAAATCCCTCCATTTCTTCTAAGGGATTCTTGACCACAGTAGTAGATATAATGGTCATCTGAATTAAATTTGCCCGTTCCAGTCCATTTTAGTTTGCTGATTCCTAAAGTGTTGATGTTCACTCTTGCCATCGCCTGTTTGACCATTTCTAATTTACCTTGATTCATGGACCTAATATGCCAGGTTCCTATGCAATATTGTTCTTTATAGCATCAGACTTTACTTCCATCACCAGTCACATCCACAACTGGGCATATTTTCACTTTGGCTCTGTTTCTACATTCTTTCTGGAGTTATTTCTCCACTCTTCTCCAGTAGCATGTTGGGCACCCACCTACCTATGGAGCTCATCTTTCAGTGTCATATCTTTTTGCCTTTTCATACTGTTCATGTAGCAAACATTGAACTAGGCTCTGGGGATACAGCAGTAGGCAAACCCCTAGACTCAATGGCCTGTAAGATAGACAGACAATAACAAATAAATACATGCTGTTGGGTAAAATATAAGTGCTCTGAAGAAAAATAGAGTTGGGGATAACAAGTGATGAGAGTGATATTATTTAATGTAGGGTGGTCAGACCTGAAAAGTGAGGGAAATGAGGGACCAACCCATGTAGCTATCTATAGAGAGCATCCAGGCTGGTGGAAGAGCAAGTGGAAAGCTGTGAGGAAACATGTCTGTTGCAGACAAGGAAGAGAAGGAAACTGGTGTGGCTGGAGCAACACCCACTGCTGCAGCGAGTGAGCTGATTACAGTGGGTTTTATTCTCCTCACTCCTTAAGCTTTATTTCCTCAATATGTATTTATAGGTTACACTGAATTTCCTGTGTTTTGACCCATGGCAGGCTTGGTCTGTGAAGTTCTGATTTAATCTTCTAAATATTAATAGAAGGGTGACTTGAGAAAGAGCCAAGCTTATGCTGAAATAAATCAATCAGCTAGTTATCTACATAATCCTACTGCCAAGGTTTTAAAACCTTTCTCTGACATCTCTACCTATAAAGTCATCCTGTTGAGTAAGAAAGACAGAAGAACCCATTGTATTTCAGTGACTGCTATCTTTAGTAACTTGTTTTCTTGAGATGCAGAGAGAACCCTGGCGTTCTAGTTCCTAGCCAGGAACATAAAAAGTTTTGTTTTTCAGATTAGCTAAGAGTCAACAACCTGGATGTTTACTCAGACACAGAATGACTTGGGGGTGGAGATGGAGGTGTGGAAAATAAGCTACAATAAAATTGTGTTTCCACAAGGAAAAAAGGGAGAGGAAGAAGAAAGCCAGAGAGGTGTCTTCATGTAACCAGGACTCATCATGGAATCACACTAATCAGGTCCTGGGCAGATCAGAAGCAACATGAAGACAGCATGTGAACCCAACTGTGCACACGGAAGGTTCTGAATGACAGAATCCCTTGACTGGAGCTCAAGGATCAAAAGAGAAAGGGGGAAAATCTGCTTGTATTTTTCAAGACTGATAATCACCATTTTGCTTTATATATATATACATAATGTAATATATGTATAATTATATATAATGGTTTTTCCAGTGGTCATGTATGTATGTGAGAGACTGTGAAGAAAGCTGAGTGCCGAAGAATTGATGCTTTTTTTTTTTTTAAACTACAAACTTATTTATTCTTGAAAGAGTTTGTCCTGTACTTTATTTTTATTTATTTATTTTATTTTTTTACTTTTTGGAAGTTGGGAATTTTTTTTTTTCTAATTTCATTTTATTTTTAAACTTTACATAATTGTATTAGTTTTGCCAAATATCAAAATGAATCCGCCACAGGTATACATGTGTTCCCCATCCCGAACCCTCCTCCCTCCTCCCTCCCCATACCATCCCTCTGGGCCGTCCCAGTGCACCAGCCCCAAGCATCCAGCATCGTGCATCGAACCTGGACTGGCAACTCGTTTCCTACATGATATTTTACATGTTTCATTGCCATTCTCCCAAATCTTCCCACCCTCTCCCTCTCCCACAGAGTCCATAAGACTGTTCTATACATCAGTGTCTCTTTTGCTGTCTCGTACACCGGGTTATTGTTACCATCTTTCTAAATTCCATATATATGCGTTAGTATACTGTATTTATGTTTTTCCTTCTGGCTTACTTCACTCTGTATAATAGGCTCCAGTTTCATCCACCTCATTAGAACTGATTCAAATGTATTCTTTTTAGTGGCTGAGTAATACTCCATTGTGTATATGTACCACAGCTTTCTTATCCATTCATCTGCTGATGGACATCTAGGTTGCTTCCATGTCTTGGCTATTATAAACAGTGCTGCGATGAACATTGGGGTACACGTGTCTCTTTCCCTTCTGGTTTCCTCAGTGTGTATGCCCAGCAGTGGGGTTGCTGGATCATAAGGCAGTTCTATTTCCAGTTTTTTAAGGAATTGATGCTTTTGAACTGTGGTGCTGGAGAAGACTCTCGAGAGTCCCTTGGACTGCAAGGAGATCCAACCAGTCCATTCTGAAGGAGATCAGCCCTGGGTGTGCATTGGAAGGACTGATGCTGAGGCTGAAACTCCAGTACTTTGGCCACCTCATGCAAAGAGTTGACTCATTGGAAAAGACCCCGATGCTGGGAGAGATTGGGGGCAGGAGGAGAAGGGGACGACAGAGGATGAGATGGCTGGATGGCATCACCGACTCAATGCATATGAGTTTGGGTGAACTCTGGGAGTTGGTGATGGACAGGGAGGCCTGGCGTGCTGCAATTCATGGGGTTGCAAATAGTCGGACACGACTGAGTGACTGATCTGAACTGATATTCTATATATACTGCTTTACATATATATATAAAATTTAACTTGCATTAATGGACATTTCAGCTTCCCAGGTGGCACTAGTGGTAAAGAACCTGCCTGCCAATACAGGAAACATAAGAGAAATAGGTTTGATTCCTGGTTCAGGAAGATTCCCCTGGAGGACGCCATCACAACCCACTCCAGTATTCTTGCCTGGAGAGTCTCATGGACAGAAGAGCCTGGCAGGTTAAGGTTCATATGGTTTCAAAGAGTCGGCCACAACTGAAGTGACTAAGCACGCACACAGTGGGCAGTTCACTCACTGCCCAGCTGCTTCTTCTCAGCCTCTTCTGCCTCCCATTCCTCTTTTCTAAGGGCCCAGCAGTCTGCCTGATTTATAGCCACACAGAGTCCCATTGCCCACCATCAAAACACATTTTTAAAAGACCCAGGCATATGTAGTTCCTTCTACTTGTGTACTTGTTTATATTTAGAGCATAGATTTTATTTGGGGAAAATAAAAGAAAGCCTTTCAGAAATAAAAAACATTGGCTAGAGATTACCTTCTTGGTATGAAAAGAAAGAAAACCATGATTGGGGGAGAGGGGGTGTTAAAACTAGTTTTTTTCTGTGTAGAGTACTAAATTGAACAAAGAATAAAAACAAAAGAACACCACAAACATAATCTATTCTCCCTGGATATGGTAGAGAATCCAGCCAGGTATTCACCATTTATCAAGTAATTGTATTCTTGGCTATAAAGCTCATAACTACATTCTGTGAGTTGCATCAGTTCAGAATTTGGGTTTATCAGTAAGTACACTTTTAGAACCAAAAATAATCAGTAGTTTGGTTGCCCTTTGCTTTGTACTGCTACCAAAAAAATTTCTCAAAATTATGTCACTACTGGACTCCACAGAGTGAAACTGGTTGTTTTCACTGATTTTCACAAAATTCTTGCAATGTTTCTCAAATCAAATTCAAAACACCCATTCTTCCAGCCATGTGAAATATGTAGTTAGAAACATTGCATGGAAAATGACATAGTTTAATCCTTTTGATATTGATTTGCTCCAGAGTTCAGACCTTTGCTCCTCCTCTGCACTCTACACACATGTCTCTGGGCAATTTCATCTATTTCCATAGCTGATTAAATGCAGGCTTATTTCCAGCCCAGAGTCATGTATCTAATGCCTACTTAGCATCTACAAATATTACATGGAGGAAAGAAACAGGACATAAGGATGAACTAACATTGTGGATGATCCACATAGCTCCTCTCACTCTTTACCACAAAACTCTGCCTCCTCTTACATACACATCATGTCTTGAATGGCTCCACCTTCCTTCCCACCCACCCAGCTAAACCAGAAACTGAAGAAGAGAGAGCATAGATTCTTTGCTCTCACTTCACCACACATCCAACCAGTTGGAAGGCATTTTAAATTACATATCAGAAATATTTTAGATTATGATCTTTTTTTTCTATACCTTCACCTCCAATGCCACTGTTCAGGCCCTTCTCATTTTCCACATGGTTGATGTAGCAGCTTCAGCTCTGCTCCCTCCCTGTCATCACAGCTTCAGCCAAGTTATCCAAAACACAGATATAATAATGTCCTTCTCTTGCTAGAATCTTGTAATGACTATCAATTATGCTCACAAAAAGTTCCAATGTTTCCAAGCAGTCCCTCTTATACACCTTACACAGCACCGAAGCTAACCTGTACATATTTCCCTGGGAATGCAATACTGAAACCATAGGGCTTTTGCAAGTGCTTTTTCCACGCCTCCAGGAAAACTCTTCCAGTCTTTTCCTCCTCCTCACCTTGTCAAGTGCTCCTTCTGTGCCAGCATAGTTCTACAGTGACCTTTAACATGCTGTATTCTCTTCCTCAGAGTTGTCCTTCTGATCTTTGAGACTGCAGATTCCTTGAAATCAGAAACTATGTCTTTCCCCTGCGTATCCCCAGAATCCAGCACAGTGTCAGGAGCCTAGGAGGCTCTCTGAAGGATGTTGTCCAAAGTTCCTTACCCACCTGTAACAATCTTGCGATGTAGGGAGCTATGGCTATTTGAGAGGCAGCAAGGTATATGTTCCAAATTGAACTTCGGTCAGTCACTCATTTACATGTGGATCACCGAAGCATATTTCTAGCTACAAGATAAATCTAATTCATCAGAATAGTTGAGTTCTACAGAAAAGAAAAAGAAAAGGGTGCCTCTGTGACTAGAATGTCAAAAAGTGAGTATAAAAATAACTAAAGCTTTGGAGGTAATACAGAAGTCAGTGGCAAAGCCAGAAGGAAGGAAAGATGGGCATTTTATTCTCTAGACCATACTGCCTCCGTGTGGGAGGTTTTCTGGGCAAGGACATGTCTAAAGAAAAGCAAAGCCTTCTACAGTGGTTGTAGCTAGATTTTCTGTTTATCCCCAAAGTCTACTCCCAAACAGTAAGTTAAGAGTGAAGCAAGTGGGGCAGTTTGTTTTCTGAAAGACTGCTGCCCACTTCCATGGATTTGGAAGAGAAACATTTTTGTTCATTTAAAATAAGTAGTCTTGTGAATGATTTTTAGAAATGGTGAGAACAAGAAATGAAATAACCATAATCTAATTGTTTTGCTTTTACTAGTTTGAACAACTATAGTTTAAAGGTCTCAATTGCTCTGTTTACTTAGGAGGAAAATATGATCGTAAGATTATGTCCTAAAATAAGAAACTGCTAAAGGCAGTCCTTATGTTTACTATGTACTAGGCATAACATGTTTTTAGTTTTAAAATATTTAATTATAATATTCAAAAAATCAGTATAGTCAAAACTAGTAATCGTTCCCTTCCTACATAATAGAGCTTGACACTTCATTGGCACTTCAGCAACTTGAAATGATACCAGTTTGAGAAACACCTAGATCATCAATTTTCATTTACCTGGTAGAGAAAGTATTTCACAAAGTACTACTTATTGAAAGAAAAAAATCTTGTGTTTTAGATACAAAAGACACTTGTAAGGATTCCAGGATTTCTTTAAACATTCCTCAAATGTCTAAGAGTGTATAGGCATCATTCAAAGGAAGAAGATGGTCTTAGTCTCCTGTTTCCACAAAAGTTTTTGAGAAATTTCCAGAAATAAAATAATTGCTTATAATCTACCTTGATGCAAATATGTGAAGGCTCTGCTTTTGAATTTCCAGAATCTTAGAAGTATTAAATTCATGACTTGTCTGTTTCCTGGCCAGTGGCCTTTGCAGTGGTTCTGGGATCCTTGATATTATTTGAAATGTCTGGCTGTCGGTAAACAGTCGCTATTTCCTTGATGTCAGTGAAGCTGCTCTCTTTCCTGCGACCTTTACTTATGGGACCTCTTGGGAGGCCACACATGCATGTACATGTCTGTGGACCCCAGTCCATACATACGGTCCTTGTTAGATGCTTTTACTGCTTAATCTTAATGAGAAAGGAAGCATATCCATGATATCAACTCTTAACTGAATCTACATTTCTATTTTCTCTAAGGGTCAAGCTGTTTTATTTACTACATACACACAAAAGCTTGAGTAACATTCTCTTTTTAATGCTGGGCAATGAAAGTACACACGCCATCCATATGAAAAGCACATGATTTCTGCATCTCTGTACTAGGATTATTAAATACTTCAGAGATTAACAAAGATGATGATGTGCATAGTGTTTTCTTATGAGCAATCAGAGCCATGAAGTTGAGATATGTCAAGAGAAAGGGCTAGCCTGAGGGGAAGATTAGGAGAAAAGAAAGACGAGAGCTAGGAGAATCTGCCTGGCACCTTCTCAAAAAAGAGCAGCAGTCATTTTCACATAACAAACTTAGGCCAAAGGGGAAAAACTGATTGCTGGCAGAATAAAAAAGATGTGGAACAGGAAGTAAAGCAAGAGTATTTTCCATTTTCTCTCCCTTTTCCAACTAGGCTTAAAAGGTAGAGGGGGAATACTCTTCTGAATCAGAAAACCTGAACTTCATCTGGAATTAACTGTGTGATCCTGGCCAAGTCAACTTCCCTGGGATTGAACCTCCTGATACACAAAATGAAACAATAATCAGAAAGTTATTAGATAATTCCAGGGATTGCTTGGAATTCTGAAAATCAAAAGCATATTCAAGGATAGTTGGCGAAGGCTACTCAAGGATTGGACTTTCCTAGTTGGCACTAGTGGTAAAGAACTCGCCTGCCAATGCAAAAGATATAAGAAATGTGGGTTTGATCCCTGGGTCAGGAAGATCCCCCAGAGGAGGGCATGGCAACTCACTCCAGGATTCTTCCTGGAGAATTCTGCAGCCAGAGGAGCTTGGCAGGCTACAGTCCATAGGGTCGCAAAGAGTCAGACACTACCGAAGCGACTTCACACACACATACACACATTCAAGGATTATTCAAGGTGACCCGGTTAAGTCACAAGTATAAGTCACTAGTCACACACTTTTATCAGATATGAACACTTTTTAAGGAAACACTGTACAACCCTAACATAATACAGTTGGCTGTCTGCACTCACAGACATGAAACCCACCAGCATGGAGGGCTGACTATACTATGCTATTTTATATAAGCAATTTGAGCATCCATGGATTTTGGTAAATGTATGGGGTCTTGGAATAATTCTCTGCAACACTAGGGAATGACAGTAGTTGATTTACTTCACTTCTCTTAGGAATGGAGAAATGGGACGGGAAGGAAAGAGAAATAAAAGGAAGCAAGAGAACTAGCTCAGGATAGAAATAATTTGTTGAGAGACGGAGAGGCAGAGAAAGAGAGAGAGAAGGACAGAGAGACGCCAGCTAGACAACAGAGAGAAAAGGAAGGAGAGCCAGTAAGAAGGAAGGCTTAGAGGGATATAAGTGTGGATTATCATGGTATATGCAGGTAACAATAAGTTGTTTGGTTCTGATAAATCTAACAGTTAAGGAGCTAGAGAAGAATATGTTCTCTGCTAAGGAGGACTTGATTGGATTGCCAACAGGACTTATTTAGCAGAGTGGGTAAGAGCGTGGCTTCTGAAGCCAGACTACTCAGCCCTAATCCTGGCTCTGTCACTTGCTGAACCGGTCGTTTGGAGGAGATACTTTTAACCATTGTGTGTCTCAGTTTCCTCATCTATAGAGTGGGGATAATGACAGCATCCATCTCATAGGGTTGTGGTGAAAATTTGTGAGTTACTGCACATTAAGTGTTCAGAACAGTGCTGGCACAAAGAAATCTTTCAATAAATATTGGCTGTAACTATTACAGGGGCTTTCTGGGTGGCACTAGTAGTAAAGAACCTGCCTGCCAATGCAGGAGACCTAAGGGATGCGAGTTCGGTCCTGGGAAGATCCCCTGGAGGAGGGCACGGCAACTCACTCCAGTATTCTTGCCTGGAGAATCTCATGGACAGAGCAGGCTATGGTCCATGGGGTCACAAAGAGTCAGACACAGCTGAAGTGACAGCTAGCATGCACACACTACTGCAATCAGATTTTCAATTTAGCAAGGTAGTTCTATGGGACATTTCTTAAAGTCCTGTGCATAACTAATGGGGGGGGGGGGGGACTGAGATGAAAATAGGTAATTTTGAGACTATTGACTAAGTTTGTGAATTTTCTATAAAGAATATTATATTTTTTTTTCTCACCCTCAATGAATAAAACAAAGTCACCATGACCTGATGAGAAAGAATAAATATGTTTGGGGTTGAAAATATACAATGGATTGGGCTCCAAAATCACTGCAGATGGTGACTACAGCCATGAAATTAAAAGACACTTGCTCCTTGGAAGAAAAGCTATGATGAACCCAGACCACATACTAAAATACAGAGACATTACTTTACCAACAAAGGTCCATATAGTCAAAGCTATGGTTTTTCCAGTAGTCATATATGGATGTGAGAGTTGGACCATAAAGAAAGCTGCTGCTGCTGATGCTAAGTCGCTTCAGTCGTGTCTGACTCTGTGGGACCCCATGGACGGCAGCCCACCAGGCTCCCCCTTCCCTGGGATTCTCCAGGCAAGAACACTAGAGTGGGTTGCCATTTCCTTCTCCAATGCAGGAAAGTGAAAAGTGAAAGTGAAGTCGCTGGACTGCAGCCTACAAGGATCCTCCATCCATGGGATTTTCCAGACAAGAGTACTGGAGTGGGGTGCCATTGCCTTCTCCTGGGGTTAGCTGAGGCACCAAAGAATTGATGTTTTTGAACTGTGGTGTTGGAGAAGACTCTTGACAGTCTCTTGGACTGCAAGGAGATCCAACCAGTCCATCCTAAAGGAAATCAGTCCTGAATATTCATTGGAAGGACTGATGCTGAAGCTCCAATAGTTTGGCCACCTAATGCAAAGAACTGACTCATTGGAAAAGACCCTGATGCTGGGAAAGATGAGGAGGAGAAGGGGATGACAGAGAATTAGGTGGTTGGATGGCATCATCGACTCAATGGATATGAGTTTGAGCAAGCTGCAGGAGATGGTGATGGACAGGGAAGCCTGGCATGCTGCAGTCCATGGGGTCACAAGAAGTTGGACATGACTAAGTGACTGAAGTGAAAAATTATTTTACATCAACATGACCTATCCAGAGAAATGCTTTTTTTTTAATATCATCCATAATTAAAGATATCTCCCTATACGACTATCTTATGATTCCTGTGGGTTCTGGAGTAAATAGGCCAATGAAAAATGCCCAGCTTCAGAGCAAATAATCCAATAAGAGAATGACTAGTCCTGGACTCTTAGAATGGATCTAAACTGAGGGAGTCACCTATAAGGACTGGGCCCTAGGAAGAGAAAGGGAACTGTGAAGATACACTAGTAACCTGCTGGGGTGATGGTCCAGTGTGTTAGTCACTCAGCCATGTCTGACTTTTTGTGACCCCATGAACTACAGCCCAATGGGCTCCTCTGTCCATGGAATTCTCCAGGCAAGAATACTGGAATGGACTGCCATTCCTTTCTCCCTCAGATCTCCCAAACCCAGGGATCGAACCCCAGTCTCCTGTATCGCAGGCAGATTCTCAAAACCATTCCTCTTCTTTCCCCTGGTCAGGAAATATGGGAACCTACACAGGGAAGCCTTAGACTGGAAGGAAACTTTAAGCCCATTCTATCTATAAACAAATCTGTGGGCAAGAATGCATATACCCAGAAAGACTCCTAGCCTGAAATCACAAATGAAAGAATGGGGATAATTGAAGAAAGTGATGATTAATATTCAAAGTTTTCCCATGTGTTTCTGAACCCAACAGATACGTCTCTTTTTCATCTTTAAATGCCTGGAGTAAAGAGCACTAAACTTGGTCAAATCAGGCATTTGACCAAGGAAGACTGGGCCAAGTAAGACTGAAATCAGCTCTCAATTATTCATGTTACCCCAAAATAACTCTGATAGTACTAAGGCTAGCCAATCTGGCAGAAGTTCTACTGAAGTGTGAAAGCCTAGCTAACAAATTACAATAGTCAAGCAAGAAGACATTGAGGGGCTGAACCATGCGAATGGAAAAGGCAAATTTAAGAGTAAACTGGGAGAAGAGGAGCAGGTGATGCGTAAGGAGCATGTGGTGTAACAGGTAAGCTTCTGGACCCTGAAGTCAGACTGAACCAATTCCAAAACCTCAACTCAGTCACATACCAACTGTATAAGCTTTGACAAATTATTTCATTTTTCTGTTCCTTAGTTTCCTCATCTATAAAAGGGGTATAAGAAAGATTGGACTGGATCTAGGGCAAGCATACATTTGCACAAGCTTGAAAGTGAGTGCTTCCTTCAACTCCACTCTCTGGATGCCTCACATGACTCACCCTGATCCCAGCCCTGATAAAGACCTACTTCATAAGATAATCATAGAGGTTAAGTTAACATACACAAAGTGTTTAAGAGCACTGTTTCTATGTTTAAGAGCATATAATAAGTGCTAGGTAACTAGTTGATACTATAGATTTGATTTGAGGGGTTAAGGAGAGGAAATAAAATTCTAGGTGGAGTCTCATGCTTCTGACTTAAGTAATGGGATAAAGTTGTTGTCACACAAGAAATACAGGGCAAAGAAGAGGCTGAGGAAAGGCTGTGAAACTAACAGCTGGACTTGAGGGACGTATGGGACATTTTGGTGCAGATACCCAGGAGCTGTTAATAATCACCAGAATCCCATGGGCAGAGGAGCCTGGTGGGCTGCAGTCCATGGGGTCGCGAAGAGTCAGACACAACTGAGCTACTTCACTTTCACTTTTCACTTTCATGCATTGGAGAAGGAAATGGCAACCCACTCCAGTGTTCTTGCCTGGAGAATCCCAGGGACAGGGGAGCCTGGTGGGCTGCCGTCTATGGGGTCACACAGAGTCGGACACGACTGAAGTGACTTAGCAGCAGCAGCAGGTAACTTAGATGGGGATCTGGGCTCCAAAATCACTGCAGAGTGATTGCAGCCATGAAATTAAAAGACGCTTACTCCTTGGAAGGAAAGTCATGACCAACCTAGATAGCATATTAAAAACCAGAGACATTACTTTGTCAACAAAGGTCCATCTAGTCAAGGCTATGGTTTTTCCAGTGGTCATGAATGGATGTAAGAGTTGGACTATAAGTAAAGCTGAGTGCCAAAGAATTGATGCTTTTGAACTGTGGTGTTGGAAGAAGACTCTTGAGAGTCCCTTGGACTGCAAGGAGATCCAATCAGTCCATCCTAAAGGAGATCAGTCCTGGGTGTTCACTGGAAGGACTGATGTTGAAGCTGAAACTCCAATACTTTGGCCACCTGATTCGAAGAGCTGACTCATTTGAAAAGACCCTGATGCTGGGAAAGATTGAGGACAGGAGGAGAAGGGGACGACAGAGGATGAGATGGTTGGATGGCATCACTGACTCAATGGACATGGGTTTAGGTGGACTCTGGAATTGGTGATGGACAGGGAGGCCTGGCGTGCTGCAGTTCATGGGATCGCAAAGATCGGACACGACTGAGCAACTTAACTGAACTGAAGTAACTTACTGTTGTTGTTTAGTCACTAAGTCATATCCAACATTTTGCGAACTTCTTGACTGTAGCCCACCAGGCTCCTCTGTTCATGGGATTTCCCAGGCAAGAATACTAGAATGGGTTGCCATTTCCTTCTCCAGGGTATATTCCAGACCCAGGGATCAAACCCACATCTCCTCATTGGCAGGTGGATTCTTTACCACTGAGACAGGAAGGAAGCCCTCTGGGTAACTTAATGTTGCCTTAAAATGAGGATCAGCTTTTCAAAGAGAGTAAAAGATACATCAGTGGTGGCAACAATGCAAGTGATTATGTCACCCAGGAAGCCAAAGTGGTAGCTAGTTCTGATTCTGGGAAAGAGACTCCTTCTTACCAAAATATCCATGTAGACACAGAAAGAGACTAAACCTCTCAGTACATTAAAGTAGGTCAAATAATCAACCTAATGCCAGAATGTGGGAAATACATCTACTTAAAGCCCAAGCTGAATACACAAAAGAGACCACCAGTACCAGATGTCCCTTTGCCTCCTTGCCCAAGTCAGTAAGGAAACCCTTCATCTTTTCCCCATACTGTACAGAAAATTAGAAATCACAAAATTGGAAAACCAAGGCTCTTATTTTTAAAGACAAACTAACGGTCTCTTAACACCCTCTATCAATTCCTCACTCTTCTCCTAACTAATGAAGAAATTCCCAGGAATGCAGTGAGACAGACAGACAGACAGACAGACAGTTGCAATTAGAAGGCATGGTTGTGTGTTGCCTTACTGGAGTCAAGAGAAGTCTTAGTTGTGGTCCATGGACTTGTAGGTTCGGTTCCTGGCTGCCCGCACCATGTGCTATTTACAAGTACTTGAGCTCAGGAGATAAATGAAGAATCTGTTTCAACAAAACCAAATGCAGTCAACCAAAGGTTTCAGAGACCTGAGAAATGGGCTGGCCATGTACATTAACTGCCTTCAGCATGCTGAAGGACATTCCTCTGGAACCACAGGTGGAGACTAGGGCAACCCGTACACCCTGTTTTATGAAACACTAAGTATGGATACATCTGTCTTTTGAGAAAGCCGGGAAAATATAGAGCCTTATAAGGGAAAAATCTTCAGTCTGTAGAAAATGAAATTTTCCAATGGAAACTCAGAAACCATACCGCAGGAGGCTAGAAACAGCTCAGTTTGTTATCCAGAATATAGGGAGGCATTGTATCTAAGAGACAGGAGGAAAAAGTAAACAAGAAACTGTGATTGAAAGGCAATAAAATAAACGTGAAATAAGGACAGATGAAAGAAATTAAAGTTCAATTGTGTAATTTATATCCTTATAGAAGGCAGTTTTATTGAAATTGTGAAAAATTAATTAAAGGACAAATTTGCAATGCTCTACCGGAGTTGAGATTTTTAAAAAGACAAATAAATAATGACAGAAGAGAGAAGACCATATTCAAGGAAAGGAAAATGAAGATTTAATGATTTTTAGCATCCAAAGCAAAGAGATAATAATTGGATACAAACAAAATAATTAAAGGCATCTTCAAAGAAAACTTTGATTTGAAAATAAAACACATGAGTTCTCTTTAAGAAATACCATACCTTGGTAAGCTTAATAAAAGGTCATAGCTAAAATCACTTGCCAAAATATTTTAATGGCAAAGAAAATTAAAAATGTGTAAAGGAGATACTGGATGCTTGGGGCTGGTGCTCTGGGACGACCCAGAGGGATGGTATGGGGAGGGAGGAGGGAGGAGGGTTCAGGATGGGGAACACATGTATACCTGTGGCGGATTCATTTCGATATATGGCAAAACCAATACAATATTGTAAAGTTAAAAAATAAAATAAAATTTTTAAAAAAATGTGTAAAGGACAGAGAGTGTTTTTTCAAAAGAATAAAACTCAGGTGGTCATTAAACTTATAAAACACTAAATACCAAAATATTCTTCTGGGACCCCTATGATTCGAATGTTGTAGCGTTTAATATTGTCCTGGAGGTGACCTGGAGGGATGGTATGGGGAGGGAGGAGGGAGGAGGGTTCAGGAGGGGGAGCACATGTATACCTGTGATGGATTCATTTTGATGTTTGGCAAAACTAATACAATTACGTAAAGTTTAAAAATAAAATTTAAAAAAAACACTAAATACCAAAATAAATAAAGTTGTGTGCCAAAACTTATACTCAGTGAATAAGAGCAACAAAATTATTCAAGGATACAACAGCTTAGAAAGCACACTATTCAAAGACCCTCTTAGAAAACCTTACTAAGAGACTTCTTCCGGAAAATATAAATTAGTGATAATAAGAGAGAATCACCTCTGAGGAGGATTTCCGTGTTCTCCTGACTCAGGAGATGCAGGAGTTGGATGTCGCATGACCAGATGGACTCTGCAGCCGGGCAAGGAAGGCCCAGGTGCACCTCCTACAGCTTCTCCCCGCTGCTCCCCCTCCTTCCCCACATCAGCAAGTCTACCTCGTCCCAGAGTTCACATGGAACCAACTGCCATCTTTGAGAGTTCATAAAACAATAACTGATCCATTCTCTTAGCAGCTTGCAAATGATGAAATCACTTAAAGGATTTGACAGTGCAGAGAGAATAAGTGAAATCTTTGACTTACCCTCCCACAAAGAGCTACATAGGGCAACATAACGATTATTTCCATTGCAAAGGAACTTGAGTGATAACTTTCTCTAACATTAAAACCCATGTTGGTCAAAATTACTGGGATTTTTTCCACTGTAGAAAATGAACAGAAATCCTGCTGCAGATGTGAACTTTCCAAGTACATCTTCATGCCACCTCATAACAGTAAGGAAATGGTCAAATGCTAATTGTGTCTATCTCTGGGCTTCCCTTGTGGCTCAGCTGGTAAAGAATCTGCCTGCAATTTGGGAGACCTGGGTTTGATCCCTGGGTTGGGAGGATCCCCTGGAGAAGAGAAAGGCTAGCCACTCCAGTATTCTGGCCTGGAGAATTCCATGGACTGAGAATTCCATAGTCCATAGGGTCGCAAAGAGTCGGACACAAGTGAGCAACTTTCACCGGTACATAAGATTTATATATTTCTCAGTTTTTCTACAGTGATGCTCATATACAGAAAAACAAATTTAAACAGTATAAAAAATATTGTTCAAAATAATTTAATCACACATATTTTAAAGTCCACACCTAAGTGCACACTTATGGACTTCCCTGGGTACAGTGGGTAAGAATCCACCTGCCAATGCAAGAGACACGGGTTCAATCCCTGGTCCAAAAAGGACCCACATCCTGTGCAGCAACAGCCCATGTACCACAACTACTGAGCCGGTGCTCTAGAGCCTGCCAGCTGCAACTATGGAGGCCCGTGTGCCTAGAGCCTGCACTCTGCAACAAAGGAAGCCACCAAAATGATAAGCCCATGTGCTGCAATGAAGAGCAGCCCCCACTCACCACAACCAAAGAAAGCCCATGTGCAGCAATGAGGAACAGTGCAAAAAAAAAAAAATTAAAATATCCCTTCCTCTCCATCAAAAAAAAAAATGTTTAATATTTATTTTAAATAGACTGCTAGAGAAATAATGTTTATATCTGGGTGATGGGAATACAAATATATATGCTCCTCCTTTTCATTTTCTGAAATTCCCAAATTATCCACGTAAAGCATTGTATAATCTTATGATTCAAAACTGTATTCTCTAGGAATCATTTTTATTGAAATGAAAAACATTTCATTTTAAAAATGAAGAGAATGATCCATAATGTTGTGGATTCACTGGAGCCCACTTTAGGCATTTAAATAATCAAAAGGGACTTCAGTAGGAGTCATCAGCATGAACCATGACTAGTAATGATGTCAAAGAAATCAAGAAAGAAAAGTCAAGAAAGGGGAAGCAGTAATCAAATTATCAAATACTACAGAAGTCAAGTATTAATACATCAAGACTTAGAGACCTCCGTGGGATTTGGCAAGGCAAGAGCTGTTTCAGTGGAATGGTGGAAGCAAGAATCAGATGAAATAGTTTAAAGAGTGGAAGGAGAAGAGGGAGGGTGGAACCATGAAAAGTGCCAGAGGTTGAGTGTTCCTATAACTGTCATAGGCATCAAGGTCATTCTTATCTAGCACACCTAAATCAGTATACTGTTCACGTCCTCTGCAACTACTGTTCTTCACTTACCCCTTATAAATCATCCCCTTTTTATGTTGGAAATCCATATGGTGCCAATGAATCTTACTCTATGTTGTATTACAAAAGTGGCTCCCATAGCCCTAGAATGACCCAATCAAGGCATTTCTAGTCCCCTGACAGTAATCGGTACATGGGTAAGAGATGCAACCTACACTGGTCCAAACGCAGGAAAAATAAGAATTTTGCTAGGAATTCTAAGACAGGGATGCCGGTCCTGCCACTGGTCACCACTCTGCAAGTCTTATTATTCCTCTGTCCTGATGGAGTGATGTGATACAGTGGCCTGACAGGTGTCCTCTCCTGCTCTGGAAAAATGCAAAGTGAGGATATGAGGTCTAGAAGCTGAGGTCACCTTGTTGTGACCATGAAGAAAAAGGATGAGGACAAAGCCACTATGTGAACAAAGCTAAGTGACAAGAGAACAAACTAGGAAATCGCAGAGAAACACAGCAGGGGCCTGGACCAAGCTTCCCTGCAGCCTGTCCTACCTCGGGACTTGTTCAGTAGCTCAATTCAGTCGCTCAGTCGTGTCCAACTCTTTCCAGCCCCATGGACTGCAGCACGCCAGGCTTCCCTGTCCGTCACCAACTCCCGAAGCCTACTCAAACTCATGTCCATTGCATCGGTGATGCCAATAAATCCATTTTATTTATTAACCCAGTTAGAGTTTTTTTCTTGTGTGCAAATCATCCTTATGACCCTTGTTTGTGCTTACTACAAACATTTCTCTATGAAGGCTCAGTGTTTTGTTTCTTAAATAAATAAATAAGGAAGAAAACCATCTACATCTCCCAGAAGAAGAAAGTCAAAATTTAATAAATAGGACCTCTCAGGAATTTACTGATGCCTGGGCCAAGAAGGAAGATAAGGCAAGGCTCTGAAGCCTGAATCTGACTTTACAACAAGACGGCTCAGCAGGCGCCCATTGACCGCTTCCTCCCTTCGCGTACACAGTCCCCAGGGAGACGCCCCACTGTGAGCACCCAGAGCTCCTGTTCTCCATGTGGCCGCCGGAGTAAGCTCTATTACGTGCCTCACTTAATGTATTTCTTAGCTTATGAGTAACAGACTTTCTGTTTTCTCCTATGTTTCTGTAGTTTCTATGTACTCTTTACCCAGTCTAAGAAAGTGGAAAATCTAGGTTAATTCTGAAAACAGGCTTTTCGTCCGGTTTCTTTCCCTTACGCTACCATACACAGATCAGTGTCTTTTCCACTGGACAAAATTTACTGAATGTCTCAATTTGAAGAATTAAAAAGGAAGGAAAATACACGTTAAGCCAAAAGAATTTCAGAAAAAAAGGCAAGACTCAAACCCAACAAGTAAAACTCTATGCCACGTTCTGGAGGGCATTAGTGTAATCCTCTCTGCTCAACTCCTGCCTTTAATCATACTTTGTCTAATGTGAGTATCTCCCCTCATGTGAAAGTTGTTAAGTACACACAAGGTAAAACCAACCCATATTTTCTTCATCCTAATGCTTCCCAATAGCCCAATTTGCAGACACACAAGGCCATGTTCAACATGAAGTACATATAATGGTTCCCTCCCCTCTGAGAGGACAAAATTACTTGAAAGAAGTGTTACTCTGAGGAGGAGGGAAAAAATCAGAGAAGAGGGAAAACTTCAGCTTGATTTCTGGCTCTATGGTCCTTTATATACACCACAGTCCACTCCAAAACACACACACACACACACACACACACACACACAGCCCAACTAAATACTGAACATTAAGAAATCTTAATCTGGACCCAGGAAAAATAACACTAAGGATACAGGTGATAGAGGAAAATAGGGGAAATAATGTGTCATACAGGTATTAATATCCAGAAGAAATTCTACTACTGAATCTGTTCTGTCATTATAAGCTGCAGAAATTATATTCTGTGGTCTTCAGAAATGCTGTTACCAGCTGCACTGCTAAGCAGTCTACTGGCAGGAGGGTAGGTCTCAGGAGAATGACCAAAAAAGAGAGAGAGAGAAAAAAACGTTCAAATTGCCGTTGTTGAAAAGACACAAAAACGATTAACTTGCTTGCACTTACTTCAGCATCACTTTCTAGATTTCAGATAACCCTTAGAGTATTAGAACTTCTGTTTTTGTCATACTACACAGATTGTTTCCATCATATATTTGGCTATTTGACCACCAAAGTCCATTTTGCAAAAGGTGCTCTCCTAAAGAAATCTCAAGTACCATACAAATCAAGTCTGTTTCATTTAGCATGTGACCTCTTAATTACTCCAAATTCTATAAAATAAATTGATTCAATATTAGCAATGAAATGTAGAAAATATATTTTATGTTTTAAAAATCATTGTCAAGGAGCATACAGTCTTGCCCAGTGGGATATCAATTTTCAACTCCAACTCAAAATGAAAAGCTTTTTCCTCTCTGGAAAGATTGGAATGTAAAATTCATGTTCAATTATGGAATGTGGAGAACACTGGAAACAATTTGGAAATCAGAGAGCTCAGGTAAATGATTCCCTCAGTTTAAAAAAAAGATTATATATACACACACATATACACATAGACTGAGAACTTAACAATGTGAGCACCAGAGCTTCAGCACAAAAAGACAAAATAGCCATGAGTTTGGATAATGTTCTCTTGTTATCCAGGACAATATATTTGATTTGTCTGATTTACAAATGCATCCTTGAGTTAAGACCAAACTCTTTAAAAGCTTTTAAAATATTATGTATCTCTATTTGTGATAACATGGGGACTCACCAACTTTTATAATACTAACAGCCACAAAAAATTATACATACTTTAGAAAAATAAACCAATGGAGAGCTGATTAAGTTGTTCAAAGAACTCTTCATTATCCATTAAATTTAACATGAGCTGCTGGTTGATGACTTTCTTTTTCTCAGAACAATTACATATAACCTATTCATCTAAGAAAATTATGATATGATATGACTCAAACATGAAATTCTGTGGATTTGTACCAAAGATGTTTTCTATTCCTTGACATCCAGGAAAACCCATTTAAAAATCTTTTTTAATAACTAATAGTCTCTAAAATATTAAGTAACTGGCTATTCATGGTGTTCATGGAAAGAAACCAGTTTTATTATATACATGAGGTGTGGCTGGGCATCTCCACACTCATAAGAGGCAGTGCAATTATCTGACATTCAGTTTAATAGCCAGTCACTGAACACATTTCATTCTACTTGGAAACCTAAGAAGTCAGAATTTTCTAAGTTACATTTTTTATGTATAATTTTTGGGTTATTAGCTGACAATCCTAAAAATCAGTATTTGCTTCTTTCAGCTTGCAATGACTAACTGAGTCTCTGCAGGAGAACTTGAGTGCATCCTTAAAAAGATAAAAGCTAAGGTTGGTACTTTGTGAAAACTACCAGCCAACAAATTATGCTGGTGTATGTTGTCTTACTTGGCCTTGCTTGTTTTAGACTAGCTGAAAGATTTCCAGTTCTATAGAAAAATAATTAACTGTTCTTTGTATAATAGCCTGAAATCAGGGAGCATGATACATCCAGCCTTTTTTTCCTCCAGGTTGTTTTGGCTATTTTTTTTCTTTTTTTGCCACACCATGCAACTTGCAGGAACCTAGTTTCCTGACCAGGGGATGAACTCCCAGCAGTAAAAGCACGGAGTCCTAACCACTGGACTGCCAGAGAATTCCCATCAGTGTTTTATAGCTTTCAGAGAATACGTCTTTTACCTCCTTGTAGCCAAAACAAACTCATGTTACTGACACGAAAACACATACATAGATCAGTGGAACAGAAGAGACTGCCCGGAAAGAAACCCACACACTTATGACCAACTGACCTACAACAAAGGAGGCATGAATACGAAATGAAACACATATAATCACTTTAATAAGTGATGCTTGGAAAACTGGACAACTACACGTAAGAGAATGAAATTAGAACATTTTCTCACACCATATACAAAAATAAATTCAAAGTGGACTAAAGAAACTCAATATAGGACTGGAAATCATTAGACTCCTAGAATAAAACATACGCAGAACATTCTTTGACATAAATCCTAGCAGTATTTTTTCTGGATCTGTCTCCTAGGACAAAGGAAACAGAGACAAAAATAAGCAAATGGGACATAATTACATTTAAAAGTTTTTGCACAAAGGAAATAATTAACAAAATAAAAAGACAATCTGCTAAATGAAAACATTTGCAAATAATATGACTGATAAGAGGCTAATACCTAAAATACTCATAACAACAAATACTCAAAACATAAACAGCTCATACAACTCAATATAAAATAAATAATTCAATTTTAAAAATGAGCAGAAGACCTGAATAGGCATTTTTTCAAAACAGATACACAGATGGCGAACAGGCCCAAGAAAAGATGCTCAACATTATTTAACCAGAGAAATGAATGCAAACCAAACCACAATGAAATGTCAGTCAAAATGGCTATCATCAAAAAGATCACAAATAAAAAATGTTGGTGAGGATGTAGAGAAAAGAGAACCCTAGCACCTAGTAGGAACTGAGAAGAACGTAAATTGGTGCTGCAACTATGCAAAACAGTATACAGAGTCCTCAAAAAAACCTAAAAACAGAACTACCATATGATCCAGCAATCCCAATCCTGGATATATATCTGAAGAAAAGCACTAAATTTGAAAAGATACATGTTCCTCAATGTTCATTGAAGTATTGTTTACAATAGTGAACATATAGAAACAACTCAACAAATGAATGGATAAAGAAGGTGTAATACACACACACACACACAGGAGTACTATTCAGCCATAGAAAAATAAAATCTTGCCATTTGCAACAACATGAGTAGATCTGGAGGGTATTATGCTTAGAGAAGTAAAACAGAGAAAGACAAATACCATACGTTTTCACTTAGGGAATCAAAAAAAAAAAAAAAAACAAGTGAATGAATATAATAAAACAGAAACAAACTTACTGATACAGAAAACTGCTGGTTAGCAGTGGGAAGAGGGAAGGAGGGAAGTGTAAGATGCAGGAAATTAAGAGGCACAAACAACTACATGTAAAGTAAGCTACAAGAATGTATTGTACAATGTAGGAAATACAGCCAGTATTTTATAATAACTTTAAGTGGAGCAAATATATAAAAATGTTAAATCACTATATTGTAAGTCTAAAACTAATACTGTAAATCAACTGTATTTCAATTAAATAAATAAGAAAATGCAGTACATACATAAATGGAGTATTCTCTCACCCTTAAAAAGAAAGCAAGCCCTGTCATAAGGGACAACATGAATGGAGTTTGAGGGACTTTTAATAAATGAAACGAGCTAAGCACAAAAGGACAGGTACTGTATGACTGCACTCATACGTGACACCTGGATCAAACTCATAGAAACAAAGGAAAATCGTGGTTGCTGGGAACTGGGGAAGAGTGGGAAGCAGTGAGCTGTTGTTTAATGGGTATAGAGCGTCAGCCACGCAAGCTGAAAACGCTCTAGCAACCTGTTACACAACAATGTGCCTACAGTTAATACTACACTCGTGAGAACTGCTGATGGTAAATTTTTTCTGTTCTGTGGTTTTTTGCCACATTTTTTCAAAAATGCCATCTTCTGACCCATTGAGGAAAGTTCCCAAGTGTTCTCTCTCCCTCTGTCTTTCACTTGTTAAAGATAGTTTGGTTGTCTTTTTTTTTTTTTTTTCCAGCTGCTCAGTTGTGTCCAACTCTTTTTTACCCCATGGACTGTAGCCCACCGGGCTCCTCTGTCCGTGGGATTCTCCAGGCAAGAATACTGGAGTGGGTAGCCCTTCCCTTCTCCAGGGGATCTTCCGCGCCCAGGAATGAAACCTGGTCTCCCGCACTGCAGGGCACATTATTATCTGAGCCACTAGGGAAGCCCCATACTACACACTTAAGAATTGTTAAAATGGTAAATTTATGTTGTGTGGGTTTTGCCACATTTTTAAAAATGCTATCTACTGACCCACTGAGGAAAATTCCCAAGTTTTTTTTTTTTTCATTTCTCTCTCCCACTCTCTTTCAGTTGTTAAAGGTAGTTTTGCACTCAAATTCCTGAATTTTGTTACCAAACAAGAATGCTCTGTAGAAAAATAGATTTGGATTAAACTGGTTAAAGCCGCACTTCAAACAATAAAATTATAAGATTCTGTTTTCTTTCAATGATATCTATTCCAAAAACAGCAAACTTAGGGTTAAAAGAAAAGGGCCTTGAAGAAAGAGGCTCCTCAATAAGTCTTTAATGAACTAAGTAGAAGAGACGGTTTTACCAGGTTATATAAATTACAGGCTTAGCCCAAGCACCTTAATCCTTAATCTAGACCATCGGTTCTAAAACTTCACCTAAATATTAGAATCACCTGGGAGCTTTAAAACTGGCTCCTGAAGCCATGACTTGGACCAATTAAATTAGAATCTCTAACATTTAGGTCCAGGTATCCAGTGTTTTCCATTTGTTGTTTTTTTTTTAAGCTCCCCAGTGGGCAGTCAAAGCTGAGAACATTGGCATAGGCTCATGTGATGTACAAACCATCAAAAATGAGAAAATTTATTCAACTGAAGTAATTCATCAATTTTATATATCAAACAGAATAACTATTCATCTTCAGGTTGATCTTTTGCTGAGTTAGGTGCCAGTCAAAAATTCCAGGAAGTTTAATATGGAATAAATGTGGTGTAAAGATCTCCAAGTATAAAGAGCAGGCAAGCAAATGTCTCATTTTTCTGTGCACAAAATAAAATAACTCCCTTCACAGGCTATGCCTTAATTGAAAATAAATACAGTTGATCATGATAAAGATACAGAATTTGTAAAGGACATCCAGTCTTTCTTGCCTTTCTCTGCTGCGGCTGCTGCTAAGTCGCTTCGTGTCCGACTCTGTGCGACCCCATAGGCAGCAGCCCATCAGGCTCCACCGTCCCTGGGATTCTCCAGGCAAGAACACTGGAGTGGGTTGCCATTTCCTTCTCCAATATATGAAAGTGAAAAGTCAAAGTGAAGTCGCTCTAAACCAATTCAAATACTACCTTCCTACCCCACTCTGCCGGAGCCCCCTTTGCTAAATTGACCATCTGGAAGGAAACAGACAGAATTCAGAATTTTGTTTTCAATCTGTATCTTATTCACAATAACATGTTACCTAAACTGCATTTTAAGCTCTTGTTTGTAATTGTGTAACTAAAGGCTCTCTACCCACAGACTTGCAAATGGAACCTAGGTTTGGTGTCAAGGTTAATAGAGCATTGTGATAGTTTCTGCCTCCAGCAAAGCCTCAAGTCAGATCTTTTTAGGGGGGTTGGGGAAATGCCTGGAAGAGGGGTGAGCTGAAGTGATGGTCTGAGTTCCCCAGAGTTAAGGGTGTTCGCAGTTTGATGCTCCCCAACTGTCCTGTATCAGCTAAGGACAAGGAACATGAGCCTCTCTTTTAATCTACCCAAGATACTCCCCTTTGGCAATCAGACCACTCCAAGACAAACCAGGGACAAATACTGAGAGCTAGTGAACATGGGAAAGGTACAGAAGTCTCAACTCAGGCCATGAAGAGAGAGGCAGGGCCTCAGGGACCTTCCAGTGAAGGTGAATTAGGTGGCTTCCTGGGTTGATTATTTACCATGGACTAAGCGCTTTATGGGGTCGCTAAGAGTCGGACACAACTGAGCGACTTCACTTTCACTTCTCACTTTCATGCATTGGAGAAGGAAATGACAACCCACTCCAGTGTTCTTGCCTGGAGAATCCCAGGGACAGGGGAGCCTAGTGGGCTGCCACCTATGGGGTTGCACAGAGTCGGACACGACTGAAGCAACTTAGCAGCAGCAGCAAGTGCTTTATGCTGCAGGAGACATGGTTTCTATCCCTGGGTCAGGAAGATCCCCTGGAGAAGGGAATGGCAATCCACTCCAGTATTCTTGCCTGGAGAATCCCATGGACAGAGGAGCCTGGCAGGGTCCTGTGACCCATAGGGTCACAATAGGTCAGACACGACTGAAGCAACTTAGCACACATGCATGCAAGCGCTTTACAGGCATACCAAGTTCAGTCCTCCCCACAGTGCTGGGCTGCAAATATTATTTTCACTTTGAAGGTGAGGAGCTTGACCGTAAGAAAGGCTACATGACTTCTCCAATGTTACTCAATCAGTAAGTGCTCATGGGGCTTTGTGGACATTCAAAATTTTAGAAATAATATTAAACCTAACTTCCAAATTTTATCACAAGTATCTAAATAATGGCCAAGACTAATCTTAAAATAATTCAGTATGTAACCATTGTTTCACCAGATTTCTTTCACTGGCTTCAGTTTTAAAATAGAAGATTTAAAATGCAGTGCACTCGTTTCCATTTTATAATGTAAAATATTAAAAGAAAAGCAATAGAAATTCATCTTTCTGCAAATGGTAGGGGAAAGGTAGTTATTTATTCTTGAATTTTTGGTTATGTCCAAAACAAAACTATTTTTTGCTCTGGCATATTCAGTTGCTCTCTGATCTCCTAAACTCAATGGGATTCTCTTTTAAGGCAAAGCTCATTCTTTTAAGATTCACATGCTAAGTCACTTCAGTCATGTCTTGACACTTTGCGACCCCATGGATTGTAGACTACCAGGCTTCTCTGTCCATGAGATTCTCCAGGCAAGAGTACTGGCATAGGTTGCCCTGCCCTCCTTCAGGGGATCTTCTTGACCCAGGGATCGAACCCACATCTCTTACGTCTCCTGCAATGGCAGGCGGGTTCTTTACCACTAGCACCATCTGGGAAGCCCCAACAGTCATATACTACGTTCTAAATATTAAAGCTATAAACCCAGAAACACACTTGGATATCCCAAGTGGATGGAGTCCCAGAAAGTGATAATATGATTAAATTTGAACAGTAATATATCAAGTGTGCATCAGATTTTTATCCTTATATTTTACAAACTTGTTTACCAGGTATATGCTATAAAATATGCATTGCTATATGCCTTTGGAGAAAAGAAATACATTGAGAAGTATGATCTGTCTGAAATAGTTTAGAAAAAATATGTGTACCCATGACATTTCTGACAAGGAGATTTTTCACAGCTGTGTACTAATACAGCTGTTTTCATGCAGAGGATTTTTAAATATAGCCCCCAAAACAGACTGTTAGACTTTCAGCTGTTTCTATGAACAAGTAATGTGTGAAACAGACATATTCATCCCATTCTATTATAAAATCTCTCCACAGCCTTGATCCTCATTCTGTTGTACATACCCACCCCTGGGGTAACAAACAGGGATCACATGGGGTCACGTGGGGTCAGAAACGGGATGAAGACGAGGGATGGAGTGACGTTAGGCATGGTCTGGCAGACAACCTCTAGGTGACCAGAAGTTACACGCTTACTACACTTACTCATCTCAGAGTGGGCCAGACATCATTCTTAGCAAAGTGCTCGCTTATTCTCTGAGAATTCATTTATATCTTAAACGTCTACTAAATTGACAGTGGGCACACTGTTCTTTGGAAGGACTGATGCTAAAGCTGAAACTCCAATACTTTGGCCACCTCACGTGAAGAGTTGACTCATTGGAAAAGCCTCTGATGCTGGGAGGGATTGGGGGCAGGAGGAGAAGGGGACGACAGAGGATGAGATGAATGGATGGCATCACTGACTCGATGGGTTTGGGTGAACTCCGGGAGTTGGTGATGGACAAGGAGGCCTGGAGTGCTGTGATTCATGGGGTCGCAAAGAGTCGGACACGACTGAGCAACTGAATTGAACTGAACTGAATAATTAACAATGTTGAACCTCTTTTCATGACCCTGTTAACCATCTGTGTGTCTTCTTTGGAGAAGTGTCTATTTAGGTCTTCTTCCTATTTTTCAGTTGCAGTCTTTGCTTTTTGTTGTTGAACTGTATGAGCTGTTGACATACTTTTGAAATTAAGCCCTTGTCATTCACATCATTTGCAAATATTTTCTCCCAGTCTGTAGGTTTTTTCATTTTGTTTATAGTTTCCTTTGCTGTGCAAAAGCTTATAAGTTTGATTAGGTCCCATCTGTTTATTTTCTATTGCCATGGGAGACTGATTTAAGAAAACATTGGAATGACTTATGTCAGAAAATGTTTTGCCTATGTTCTCTTCTAGGAAGTGGCTTAAAGACAAACTTGAGACATGACACCATAAAATTTCTAGAAGAGAACATAAGCATCAGGTTTTAATAATAATTAGGTATGTGTTTTGATTTATATTACCACAAATTTTCTACTCTCTGTCAGTATTCTCTCATTGCACAGAAGCACAATGATGTAAGGTATTCAATCCTTAGGAACTGGTTTCCCACAACCAGTTGAAGCTGACAGATCATAAGAAAGCTATTATCTCTTGGGTAACAACTAATTATTCCTTCAAAGAGGCAGAAAAAAAATATGCATATTAACCTTTCTACTAGAATGAAAATCTGGGAAATGACTATATAGGCTATTTTTCCTTTTAAAGACTTGAAAGGCTCACAAATGGTAGTTTTCACACTAGTTCTCAGATGGAGGAGGTCCTCAATGGTGTCTTAACAGCCACACAGAGGGCAGGATGGGAGAATAATGATTGGTGATGGTGGGGATCACTCTGCTTGGATCAGAGCAGTTCCACTTTAGTCTGTGCTTACACTGGACTCTACATTAGATTTCATTAAAAGAAACACTCTTAAGCTAAAAGGAAAGTTGAAATTCTTGCCCTAAATGAACAGTAAGAGTCTACAGTGATGCTCTTACTACTCACTCGAATCTTTTCACTATATCTCTACAAGCCACCAAATTTGATTTAAATAATCACTAAAATCAGACAGAAAATTAAAGTATAAGCATTGCATAACCCAAGTTAGAAATAAGGCTTAAAATTAAATGAGCAGCATTGAAAGTTGATATCTCAAGTTGTTTATACACGACATATCGTATCACTGAAGACACAAGTACACACTTGCTTCATTTGATTTCATGTACATTATCCCACACCGTAAAAGGATTTTCTCCTTTTAATAGCCCCCAATGTAATGGTGAGTTGGAAAATTAACTCTAAATTTCCTCTTTTCAAATGCTCATAACTCATCTGACTCTTGAGCGAGAAGTTCTCACACACACGTTCTCAGGGTGACGGCCATGTGATTCCTATTGTCTTAATGGAAATCACACTTAGACCCTACAGAAGGGCTTTAGCCATTTAGGTATTCCCATTTCCACAGCCAAGGCTGTTGCTTTTCATTTCCTCCGGGTTTTATTTTCTTCCATTAAAACTGTTATAAGATATTTATGATGCATATCCATGAACAAGACACGGCATAAGTGTCCCTTTCCTCCTTCCACAGTCTCTGTCCGTAGCACTACAGTTTCTTCAAATAATCTTCTCCTTGGTACAAGAAAAGTGTACTAGTAAATTCATGTATAATAGGCGTAGAGGCTCATGAGTTCATGTGATTTGTTATGTCCAGAATATTTTAAGTGTGAAAGCCCTTTTAATTCCAAAAATTCTCATGAGCTTTTACTTAAGAGTAATTGTACTTTTGGTTTCTGAACAGTGAGAAGACATAATGACAAGAAGACACTATGGATTATAGAGTCCTATTAATTAAACTATGTTTCTTAATCATAAGAGTAGTTTCATGTATGTTAATCACAGTATACTCTAAAAACAACACATTCATGTGTGAAATACATGATACATTTAATTTACAGACAGGCTTAACACAGTCATGGATTTTTAGAGCCTTTGTATTAATATTAACTCTGGGCCTTGCAGAAATCCTTTCCCTACATGTTGCAAACTCCTAGAAGAGAAAGGACATAGTATCCAGAATCAGAAAAACCTTCATAAACTTATTCTCCTTGATTCCTAGCTTCCTTATCAAGTTTAGAGTCAAGGCTATGTATATTAAAACATATGTGCTACTTGATATGCAATAGCAATAATGGCTCCTAGAAGGCAATGGCACCCCACTCCAGTACTCTTGCCTGGAAAATCCCATGGATGGAGGAGCCTGGTGGGCTGCAGTCCATGGGGTCGCTAAGAGTCGGACATGACTGAGCGATTTCACTTTCACTTTTCACTCTTCATGCATTGGAGAAGGAAATGGCAACCCACTCCAGTGTTCCTGCCTGGAGAATCCCAGGGACAGGGGAGCCTGGTGGGCTGCCGTCTATGAGGTCGCACCGAGTCGGACACGACTGATGCGACTTAGCAGCAGCAATAATGGCTAATATTTATTACATGTTTACTATGGACTGTAAGTTGGTTTTACACAGCTTATATATCTGTACATCTTAAGACATAAGCTTGTAATAAACAACAACCCCATGAAGTTTATTGTGGTGGTCAACAGAATCCACATCAGAGTCCAAGCGCTTGGGTTCAAACCTAGTCTCTGAGCTCCAAGATCTACTAGCAACATGATCAAGGACAAATTATTTAATTTCTGAAGTATTTTCTTCCTCATCTGTAAAAAGGAATAACAATAATTCTTATTTTATAGTACTTGGCAAATGCTTCACATAACCTCTGGAACAGAGTAAGTATTAGATTCTATTATCATTTTATAGGTGAGACACCGAGTTTGATAAATTAACTTGCCCAAGGTCACATAGATGCTAAAAAAGCACAACTGGGGTTCTAATCGGGTTTCTCTAAGCACATTGTATAAGTGTTGGCCTCTTTCAGATACTTCTCCTCTTCCCACTGCTCCTATTTAGGTTCATCCTTCCTGGGTAATGTAAGGAAAAGGCAACTCAACTGAAGCAGTAGACAGCTGTAACAACTTCAGTCACACACCAATTTACACAGACTACCAGGAGAATGAACTGTTTTCCCACATGAAGCCCCTTTCAGGGAACAATGAAGAGCAAGTGAAACAACTTAGACTTGCAAACCCTTGATTTATCGTATTGGGTGCAACTCAGCAGCAGCTGAGAGAAGCAGCAAGCAGAGCATCCAGAAGCACTTGGGCACACAGGGCCCATCAGTCCTTGAAAACACAAGCCATGTCTACCCTCTATGATTCCTCATCTTCCTCTGCTACAATAAACATGTGACTTGCTTCTGCTAAGTTTTTCTCAAGATGGAGCTAACCTAAACAGGTATTCACATCTTTCCTAAATGTTGTTGATTTACATCAGACTTGTCTCTTCATAACATGATTAACATAAGGAAAATGCCCTCTTACCAAGTCAAGGCAGAGTAAGTAGTACAGGCACACTTAAGTCCTTGCAGAAGTCTGTACTCAACTTGATTGAGCCCTGAGTATCCATACACCCCATTCCCAGGGTACAAATATCCAGAAACAGAGCAGAATCCTTCCTGTATCTCATTGTCCAGATTTATCTTATTGCTAAAGATACTTCCACTCAATCCTCAGCCCAATATTGCTTATTTTTATTAATTCAACATGAACTAAATTAAGAACTCAACTCCCAATGTCTTTCATAAGACCTTCTATCATATCCCAGTGACTTATAATCCTTAAACTAGACTTCTATTTTAATGCATCCCAGTCCTATCAACTAGTCTTGACAATCTCTCCTCTCCAACACAATGGTATTCACTGCTCATCAGTGGGACTTTCTATTTGAACTTGACATCAGAAGTATCGTGAAAAATTATACGGCATCGATTATAGAAGGCTCAAAGGACTGGGAGCTCAAAGAAGTGCTCATTGTCAGTGAACTTTTATACATCTGTATTATGCAAGGAATAAACTTTGATCCTATGACCTCAAATCTCTCTGCAAACCCATGTGTGTGAAAGTCGTTCAGTTGTGTCTGACTCTTTGCAACTCCAAGGGCTATACAGTCCATGGAATTCTCCAGGCCAGAATACTGGAGTGGATAGCCTTTCCCTTTTCCAGGGGATCTTCCCAACCCAGGGATCAAACCCAAATCTCCTGAATTGCAGGTGGATTCTTTACCAGTTGAGCCACAAGAGAAGACCCTCTGCAAACCCTTAGGTGTTATTTTAAATTTGAGATACTCCCTCTCAAAGTCATTCAGAGATTCAAATTTGGCCTCAAGCTTATACATATTCCCAGAGAGTCCACATTCTCAGCAAAAGTTTAATAGACCATGCTTTCTGATCAGTACCTCAAGCCTTCCACAATGTTTGTATTAGAAAAAATTGTCACTTAAATACTAGCAAAGTGGATTGGCATGTCCTCAGCAAATAACAGATGAAGAATGAACTGAAAGTGAGGTCTCCATTACCACCGGGGTTGTCAATATAGTCTTTTTAAAAAGTATAATTAAGGGTTTCCCTGGTAGCTCAGTGGTAAAGAAATTGCCTGCCGATGCAGGAGACATGGGTTTGATCCCTGATCTGAGAAGATCCCACATGTGACACATGAGCCTGTGCTGTAGAGCCTGGGAACGGCAACTAACTGAGCCCACGTGCCAGAACTACCGAAGCCCGCACGCCTAGAGCCTGTGCCCTGAAACAGAAGCCACTGCAATGAGAAACCCGCGCACTGTAACCAGAGTAGCCCCAGCTCTCTGAAACTAGAGAAAAGCCTGCACAGCAGTGCAGAGCCAAAAATTTTTAAAAATAAATAATTTTTTAATTATAACTAAAATTTCCATTGGAAACACCCAAAGCCTTCTTTGCCAAATTGAAAAGGACAAAACTGGTACAAAGAGAATTTCCAAGTTTTTGAAAGGTCATTATGAAACAATAGGATGTAAAAAAAAAATTTTTTTTAATGTGGCATTACCCCCTTGAAACAAGTTGAAAGACAGAAAAAGCGAAAATGTGACGCCTATAACCAGGGTGCTCAGTCAGCCAGTTCCTTGCCAAAATAGTCCCAGAATCACAACTCTGCTGCATTCCTCTCGCCTTTCATGTCTGAAGAGTTCTCCTTTGATTAACTCCCTTGCAGTGTGGGACTCCACAGTATTCTGAAGGCGAGCTTGGAACTCAAGACTGCTAATGACAGGGTAGTTTCCCACAGGCACAACTTCAGGAAGAGGTGGGCACATTAGCCCAATCTGGGGCTTTATTCTCCAGGAGCCTCAGGATCTAACAATCCCAAAAGATGAGCTAAAAGGCAAAAAAAGAATCAATCTGGAAGACACTCAGTCAAAGCTATTTTCTTCTCCCAACATAAACTCAAAACAGGTGTATCACTTATTTTTTTCCTGGGATAAACTTTGAACTTTCTGCTTCTATACACAATGCCTAGATTTAACCACTAACTCAACCAAATGTTTGACAAGTCCATCGCTGTTGACTGAGTGTGTAATAATCATAGAGGAGTTTAAAACCTGGAGCCCAAAAGAAGCCTCGTAGGTGTCTGTAGGGAGGCTGAGGGAAATAATTGTTTGTAATCTTGTAAGGAATCAGGTCTCCAGGCAGCTCCTTTTATAAACACACACTAATGAACATGAGTTTGAGTGAACTCCAGGAGTTGGTGATGGACAAGGAGGCCTGGCGTGCTGCGATTCATGGGGTCGCAAAGAGTTGGACACTACTGATCGACTGAACTGAACTGAAGCTGAACAACTGGCCTGCCAGTTTCATGCGTGTCCTTTCTCAGAGGATAAGGAAACAAAAGTATGAAGGGTAAGAATTTATTTCAGGAGCTATACCAGATACCGCTCAGTTGAAATAGAAGCATGTACCGGGGCCCAAAGGAGGGATGAGCAAAAGGGCTTCCTGGCAAGTTCCTTTCTAACAAAAGCTTGTTTCTCTTTTTAAAGTACTCAGCAATCTGCACCATTACCCAAACCACACACATTTTCTCGAGTCATCAGCTAGCCTATTTTACCAAATAATAATCACTATCATATTTTGAGCACCAGGCTAAATTCCAAATTGTATCTCATGTATATCACTCCCCAGAAGGTAAATATTTTCCCATTATTTTCATAAATGAGGGACACGGAAACCAAGTTTTAGAGAGCGTCTGTAAATTGCCCCAATTTGCACAAATTGCAAAGGTGAGATCTACACCAGGTGCACCCTGGCTCCAAAGTTACCTCTAATCACAGTTAAGTCTAATATAAAGAACAAATATCTAGCCAAACCTTACAACACTGTGCCTCACTTTTTATAATTTCTCATCATCTTAACATTTCATCATGGGGGGCAGGGAGGTGTTAGCCAGAAAATAGCATTGCTCAAAATAGACACCACCACAAATTAGCATCCAGAAACCATGACTTAGGGGTCCTAATTTGACACAAAAGCTTATACCTTGTGACTTCTTGATCAAAGAAGCTGCAAGGATGTTACTGATTTTTAGGAAGAGATATTTCAAGTGGCTGAGTTTCAGAGGCAGCAGAAGAAACGTTATCTATATTTTGGGGCTGTGTACTATGCAAGCCTGCACCGCAAGCCCTGTACTCACCCAGCTTCAATACTGAAGAAAGAGCCTGGAGTCCGTGACAGAGACATCAATGGCCTAACGGATAAGAGGACCGTATGGTCTGAAGCAAGGTCCCCGGGGCAGCGCCACACCAGCCACTGCACCGACCACCGCAGCGAGATGGTGGAGGGCGCGGAGGACGAGGCGGCACGCTCTACTTCTGGGGAAAAGGGGGTGGTTACTAATTAAAGGGAAATTGACAGCAGGTTGGCTCATCAGTTACCAGGGCAACCAGCAGAGGGGCACACCCCTCGCCACGCTGTTGATAAACTATCATAGAGGAGATGTGTGTGTGTGCGCTCAGTCATGGCCTACTCTTTGCGACCCCATGGACTGTAACCTACCACACTCTTCTGTCCATGGAATTTTCCAGGCAAGAGTACTGGAGTGGGTTACCATTTCCCAACCCAGGGATCGAACCCACGTCTCTTGCACTGGCAAGCTGGTTCTTTACCACTGCGACACCTGGAAGACCGTAATGGAGATGTTCTGATTTTACAGCTAGAACAATGATCAGCTGGGGCCTGGAATAAGTATGTAGGACGTGTAGGGCATAGGTGAAGCAGGCATTGGTTGAGTAAGGGATGAACAGAGCCATCTTGATGGCCTGATTATACATATATCCTAGAAGGAAGGAGGGAAGGAAGGAAGGAAGGAAAGGAGGGAGGAAGAAAGGGAGGGAGGTATCTGCATCATCTGGAGAACTTATTATAAAGAGACTTCTCTGCTTTGCCCCCGTTACCAATTCAGTACCTCAGCTATAGGTCCAAAGAATGCATTTCTAGGAAGTTTCAAGACGTTGCTGGTCTCAGGACTGCCCATTCAGAACTGCTGCTGTAGAGCAACTGAGGCAGAAGTCTTAACAGAAGCTGCTCAAATAGTAGCTAAGTAGATTTTAAAATAGTAATTTGAAAAATACTATCTCATCTCAAAACACTTCACGCTTCACCAGGAGTTAAAGGGAGATGGGAGACGACTCATTTAGTCAAGAATGGAAAAGAATTAACATTCAGAAGCTTGGATTTCTCTGGGCAACAAGTGTGTTTTTGGTTGTGCTGTGTTTACTCCTGGAAAAATGTGGCATCCCGCTTTTATTCTCAAAGGGCTTTAAATGCTTATTTAAAAATGTTCTTTGAAATCAAATAGCTCTTTAAAGGCTGTATTTTGATGATTTGATTGTAAATGAATGAAAAGCATATGGATTAAGTCACACATGGTTTTAAAGAACTACAGGCAAACGTGTCTAATGAGACACATTGAAAGTTTACCAAATTGAAATGTTTGAAAGAAAAAGTCACTGGATAGAGGAAAACAAGCTGATTTTACTCGAATTGGAATACTAACATAACAAAATGTGTGTGTGTGTGTGTGTGTGTATGTAATTATATTAAGAATGTGAACATCCCCTTTAGGTATCTGTATTTATCACTTCTGCCAAGGGTCTAATATAGTCCCTTTTTGTATTGAAGCTAACCACTCAAATGCATAATTATAAAAAATAAATTTTATTCTGAAATAGGAGTTTCAGACAAATAATTAATAAGATAGATAATATTTGCCTTCTGACTAAGGCTGAGTGACAGCACCTAAGATGGTTTCTGTATTATCATTAGTGAATGATCTACATGTATAAAACACATGTGGTAAAGAATATATTTAAACTTAACTAAGGTTTGTTTTCTTGAATTTTTTTTACTTCCCAAAGCACATTTCAGAACAATGCTTTCCGGTGTTTATTGCAGAGAGAAGGGAAAAGGCACAGTAGAAGAGATTCAAAGGCGGATCTCCTTTGGCTTTATGTTTCAAAAACAATAAATTTAGAATGGAGAGAAGAAAAACAAATGGTTTGAGGGTTGGAGTTTGAAGATGTGGGTTTCTACAGCTGTGGGTAAGGAAATGGGAGATAATACGAATAGTGAGAAGAGTGGCCAGGCTAAGAGGCTGAAACCAGAAGGTTCTGAGACAGAGAGGCAGGACCTATTTTGAAAGCAGAGTCAGCACGTGGGCTGCCCTAGAGAGAACACTAAACGTGACCTCTACTCCATAACCACAGCAGTGTTCCTGCCTGTACGGCAGTTAGAGCCCTCTTGTTGGTGTTCTCGTATGATTGATTTATTCCTTCTGTTTATTTGCCATGGTTGGTCCTTGCAGAAATTTGTAATTAAAGTTATGATGTTATTAAAGTTTTCACACAAAGTTTTCGGAGAACCAGATTTCAGGTTTAATGATCATCTCTGTTGGTTTTTCTTTGCTTGCTTACTTTTTATGTCTTTATTATTGCTTTTCCTCTATCATTTTTGTGCTTCTTCTGTATTCTTTTCCTAGCTTCGTGAGTTAAATGCCAAATATGTTTGTGTTAATTTTTGAAAAGAAATACACCCTAGGCTGTAAATCTCTCTGATGCTGCTATAGCTGCATCTCACAATTTTCACTGTCATGTGTTTCAAAATTCCAGCTTGTTTCCTGTTTGATCCTTAGTTTACTTAGAATTATGTTTCTAGGTTCCAAAGGTACAACAGTACCTTTTTAAAAATTTCATTGTTGACTTATAGTCTATGGTGTTTTGGACAGGGACCATGAAATCAATTAGCTGGGGAATTATTAATGTTCTGTGTTGTTCTTGGGGGAAAAAATTGTGTGTTCTCTAATCTCTGAGCTTAATCATATCTAAATCAACTTGAGAGCACTTCATTAACATTTTCTATATAGTTATTAAGTTTTGCCTTGCTGGTCTATTATTTATGACACTCCTCATACACTTTTTGTTGTTGTTGTTCAGTCACCAAGTCATGTCCAACTCTTCACAACCCCATAAACTGCAGCACACCAGGCTTCCCTGTCCATCACCATATGTAAGCAATTTATTAGTTTCTGCCTTATCTCCTTATATTTCTTTTTGAATACACAAGAAGATACATATATTTTTTATTTCCCCTTTCTCTTACACAATCGATTATGTATAATTTTTGTACTTTGATTTTTTAATTTAGCAATATATCCTAAAAAGCACACTCTATGATTTCAAAGGTTTGCTCTTTATCTTTTCTTACCACTATATGTACTCTATTGTATAAATATACCATAATTTAGTCATGCAGTTTCTAACATATGGACAAGTTACAATTAACGTTTTAAAGTGTAATTCTGTATGTATATATTTTCAATTTTGGGAGGTATATCTTTAGGATAAATTCCTAGAAGTGGGTTGCTAAATCAAAGAGGAGATGCATATGTAGTTTTGTTATATATTGTCAAATTCTTCTGCATAGAAGATGCCCCATTTTTTCCTTCGCATCTGCAATAAATCAGAGTGATTGTTTCCTCACAGCCTGGCTAACAGAAAGTGATGTTAAGTTTTTAAATTTTTGTCAACCTGGTAGGTGAGAAATGTTATCTCAGCATACTTTTGATTTGCATTTCTCTTATTATGAATAAAATTGAACATATTTTCATATGTGTAAGAGCCATTTACATCATTTTTGTGAATTGTCAGTTCATGTCTCTTGATTATTTTTCAATTGAAAATTTTGCCCTTTTTCCTCAAATACTATTTTTAAATATATTAGAGGTTTCAACACTTTAATCTGTGATACATATTGCAGAGTTTTTTTCATGATTTGTCATTTATCTTTTGATTTTGTTAATGTTTTTTCCCATGGAAAGGGTCTTTTATAATTTTATAAAATTTATCAGTCTTTTCTCTTATTCCATCATGATTTTGTGTCATATTTAGAAAACCCTATCCTATACATGAAGCCCCCAGTGGCACTAGTGATAAAGAATCTGCCTACCAATGCAGGAAACATAAGAGACACAGGCTGTATCCCTGGGTTGGGAAGATCCCCTGGAGGAGGGCATGACAACCCACTCTAGTATTCTTACCTGGAGAATCCCATGGACAGAGGAGCTTGGCAGGCTACAGTCCATGAAGTCACAAAGAGTCAGACATGACTGAGCGTGCACACACACACACACACACACACATGGGTTATAGACAAATTCACCAATGTTTTCTTCTAGCTTCAGCTTTTGTTTAGATCTATGATCCACTGATGTTTATTCTTTTGTATGGTGTGAAGAATAGATCTACCATTTCTTCCCAATGACTATCCAGTTGTCTCAATACCATTTCTTTATCAGTTCATCCCTGCCACAGCAATTTTTAATATCCTTTATTCTATGATAAATTTCTGTATGTACTTGGGTCTATTTTGAACTTTCTATTCTATTTCACTGATCTGAATTTTTATGCACCAGTACTTCATTATTTTATTGTTGATTACCTTAATTATTGTTGATTACCTTAACTTTTTTATAGAGAGCCCTTATAGTCCCTCCCCTGTCAACCCATAGCAGTTTCTTTTAATTGTTTATTGGCTATTTTTATGTTTCTTTTTTCATATATATTTTAGTATCAGCTTGATTACCTCCAGGTAAAAGGCTTGGTGGTATGTTTTTTGGGAATCACCAATGTATTAATTAACTTAAGGAGAATGATACTGAGATATCTTATCCTAGACTAAGAATGTACCATTTATATTATTTAGGGGTACTCTCTAATACATAAGTTTTGTACATTTCTTAAGTCAGTCCTAAGCATTTTTGTCTTTGGCAGGGAGAGGATATATTATAAATGGGTCTTGTCTTCCATTATAATTCCTAAATAATGTTATCTGTGTATATGAAAGCTATTTCTTTTTAGATTGTTAATTTTATATCTTGCTACCTTGTTAAATTCTTTCAATGCTCAAGTTAGTTTTATCCTTGATTCTGTAAAGTTTCTTAAGTGGCATTTATTGTTTGTGGCTGCTGCTATGAACTAAGCCCCAGATTTTAGTTTCACATTTTAACCCTCAATATCAGACATTTTTTGATGGAAAATTTTTTTTAATCTATGCTACAACTATGTACTCCATGCTCCTCTGTTTCACCTTGCACACCTACAGACTAGCAATAGCAGTGGGAACTCCTCTGGTAGCTCTTCATGAACTCGTATGTCTCTGCTGCTGCTAAGTCACTTTAGTCGTGTCCAACTCTGTGCGACCCCACAGACGGCAGCCCACCAGGCTCCCCCATCCCTGGGATTCTCCAGGCAAGAACACTGGAGTGGGTTGCCATTTCCTTCTCCAATGCGTGAAAGTGAAAAGTGAAAGTGAAGTCTCTCAGTCGTGTCCGACTTTTTGCGACCCCATGGACTGTAGCCTACAAGGCTCCTCTGTCCATGGAATTTTCCAGACAAGAGTACTGGAGTGGGTTGCCATTCCCTTCTCCAGGGGATTTTCTCAGCCCAGGGATCTAACCTGGGTCTCCCACATGCAGGCAGACGCTTTACTGTCTGAGCCACCAGGGAAGCCCATGACAGAGGCAAGAATATAAAGCGGAGAAAAGACAGTCTCTTCAATAAGTCCTGCTGGGAAAGCTAGACAGCTACATGTGAAAGAAGTAAATTAGACTATTACCTAACACCATGGCTTCCCTAGTGGCTGAGACTGTAAAGAATCTGCCTCCAATGACAGAGACCTGGGTGTGATCCCTGGGCTGGGAAAATCCCCTGGAGGACGTCACAGCACCCACTCCAGTACTCTTGCCTGGAGAATCCTCATGGATAGAGGAGCCTGGAGGGCTACAGTTCATGGGATTGCAAAGAGTTTGTCACAACTGAGCAACTAACACAACACATACACACCCGATACCATACACAAAAATAAACTCAAAATGGATTAAGCACCTAAACGTAAGACTGGACACCATTAAACTCTTAGAGTAAAGGTAGGCAGAAGACTCTGACATAAATCGCAACAAGTATTTTTTGATCTACCTCCTAGAGTAACAAAAATAAATGGCATCTAATTAAACTATAAAGTTTTTGCACAGAAAAGGAAACCATAAATAAGACAAAAAGACAACCCTCAGAATGAGAGAAAATACTTGCAAAAGAGGCAACTAATAAAGGACTAATCTCCAAAATGTACCAATAGCTCATTCAGCTCAATATTAAAAAAAAAAAAAAAATCAAAAATGGGCAGAAGACCTAAATAGACATTATTTCCAAAGGAGACATACAGATGGCCAACAAACCCATAAAAAGACGCCTAACACCACTAACTATCAAAGAAATGCAAATCAACCAAAACTACAATGAGGTATCACCTCACAATGGTCAGAACAGCCATCATCAAAAAATCCACAAACAATAAATGCTGGAGAGGGTGTAGAGAAGAGGGAACCATGTTACACTGTTGGTGGAATGTAAATTGATATAGCCACTATAGATAACAGTATGGAGGTTCCTTTAAAAACTAAAAATAGAGCTACCATATGACCCTGCAACTCCTCGGCAAATATCCAGAGAAAAACATGATCTAAAAGGATACATGCACCGCAAGCTTAACTGCAGCAGTGTTTACAATAGCCAAGACATGGAAGCAACCTTAATGCCCATCAACAGAAGAATGGAAAAAGAAGCTGTGGTACATGCATACAATAATGTTATTCAGCCATAAAAAGCAAGGAAGTTGTGCAATTTGCAGAGACATGGATAGACCTAGAGACTGTCAGACGGAGTGAAGTTAGGTCAGAAAGAAAAAAATAAATATGGTATAATATTGCTTATATGTGGAATACAAAAATTGGTACATATGAACTTATCTGCAAAGCAGAAATAGAGACATAAATGTAGAGAACAGCTGTATGGATACCAAGGAATGAAGACGGGATGGGATGAGTTGGGAGAACAGGATTGGCATATATACACTGCTGCTGCTAAGTCGCTTCAGTCGTGTCCGACTCTGTGCGACCCCATAGATGGCAGCCCACCAGGCTCCCCAGTCCCTGGGACTCTCCAGGCAAGAACACTGGAGTGGGTTGCCATTTCCTTCTCCAATGCATGAAAAGTGAAAGTGAAGTCTCTCAGTCATCTCCGACTCCATATGTACACTACTTTGTATAAAAATAGATAACTAATGAGAACCTACTGTATAGCACAGGAAACTCTACTCAAGTCCTGTGGTAATCTAAATGGGAAGGAAAGCCCCCCAAAAAAGGGAATATATGTATACATATAGCTGATTCATTTTTCTGTACAGCAGAAACTAACACAATATTGTAAAACAACTGTATGCCAATAAAAATTAATTTTAAAAAATACAATGAAGTATCACTTTATACCGGTCAGAATGGCCACCATCAAAAAGTCTACAAATAGTGTTGGAGAGGGTGTAGAGAAAAGGGAATCCTCCTACACTATGAGTGAGAATATAAATTGGTACAGCCACTATGGAAAACATTCAGGAGTTTCCTTAAAAAACCAAAACTAGAGTAATGGCATGATCCAGTAATCCCATTCCTGGGCATATATCTTGAAAAGAAAAAGCCTAATTTGAAAACATACAAGCACTCCAACATTTATAACAGCACTAATTACAATTGCCAATCTCAAAAATGACAGAATGATCTCTGTTAATTTCCAAGACAAACCATTCAGTATCACAGTAATCCAAGTCTATGCCTGGACTATTAATGCTGAAGAAGTTGAACAGTTCTATGAAGACCTACAAGACCTTCTAGAACTAACACCCAAAAAAGATGTTCTTTTCATAATAGGGGGCTGGAATGTAAAAGTAGGAAGTCAAGAAACACCTGGAGTAACAGGCAAATTTGGCCTTGAGTACAGAATGAAGAAGGACAGAAGTTAATAGAGTTTTGCCAAGAGAATGCACTGGTCATAGCAAACACTTCCAACTACACAACAGAAGACTCTACACATGAACATTACCAGATGGTGAATATCAAAATCAGACTGATTATATTCTTTGCAGCCAAAGATAGAGAAGCTCTATACAGTCAAAAAAACAAGACCAGGAGCTGACTGTGGCTCAGATCATGAACTTATTGCCAAATTCAAACTTAAATTGAATAAAGAAGGGAAAACCACTAGACCATTCAGACCAACCAAATAGACCGTTCAGGTATGACCTAAATCAAATCCCTTATGATTATACAGAGGAAGTGACAAATAGATTTAAGGGATAGATCTGATAGACAGAGTGCCTGAAGAACTATGGATGGAGGTTCATGATATTGTACAGGAGGCAGTGATCAAGACCATGCCTAAGAAACAGAAATGCAAAAAGGCAAAATGGTTGTCTGAGGAGACCTTAGAAACAGTGTGAAAATAAGAGAAGCTAAAGGCAAATGAGAAAAGAAAAGATATACCCATTTGAATGCAGAGTTCCAAGAATAGAAAGAAGAGATAAGAAAGCCTTCCTTAGTGATCAATACAAAGAAATAGAGGAAAACAATGGAATGGGAAAGACTACAGATCACTTCAAGAAAATTAGAGATACCAAGGGAACATTTCATGCAAAGATGGGTACAATAAAGGACAGAAATGGTATGGACCTAACAGAAGCAGAAGATATTAAGAAGCACTGGCAAGAATACACAGAAGAACTGGACAAAAAAGATCTTCATGACCCAGATAACTACAATGGTGTGATCACTCATCTAGAGCCAGACATCCTGGAATGTTAAGTCAAATGGGCCTTAGGAACCATCATGGCCAACAAAGCTAATGGAGGTGATGGAATTCCAGTTGAGCTATTTCAAATCCTGAAAGATGATGCTGTGAAAGTGCTGCACTCAATATGCCAGCAAATTTGAAAACTCAGCAGTGGCCACAGGACTGGAAAAGGTCAGTTTTCATTCCAATCCCAAAGAAAGGCAATGCCAAAGAATGCTCAAACTACCGCACAATTGCACTCATCTCACACACTAGTAAAGTAATGCTCAAAATTCTCCAAGCCAGGCTTCAGCAATACGTGAACCGTGAACTTCCTGATGTTCAAGCTGGTTTTAGAAAAGGCAGAGGAACCAGAGATCAAATTGCTAACATCCACTGGATCATGGAAAAAGCAAGAGAGTTCCAGAAAAATATATATTTCTGCTTTATTGACTATGCCAAAGCCTTTGACTGTGTGGATCACAATAAACTGTGGAAAATTCTGAAAGAGATGGGAATACCAGACCACTTGACCTGCCTCTTGAGAAATCTGTATGCAGGTCAGGAAGCAACAGTTAGAACTGGACACGAAACAACAGACTATTTCCAAATAGGAAAAGGATTACGTCAGGTCTGTATATTGTCACCCTGCTTATTTAACTTATATGCAGAGTACATCATGTGAAGTGCTAGGCTGGATGAAGCACAAGCCAGAATCAAGATTGCCAGGAGAAATACCAATAACCTTAGATATGCAGATGATACCACCCTTATGGCAGAAAGTGAAGAAAAACTAAAGAGCTTCTCGATGAAAGTAAAAGAGGAGAGTGAAAAAGTTTGCTTAAAGCTCAACATTCATAAAACGAAGATCATGGCATCCGGTCCCATCACTTCATGGGAAATAGATGGGGAAACAGTGGAAACAGTGTCAGACTTTATTTTTTGGGCTCCAAAATCACTGCAGATGGTGACTGCAGCCATGAAATTAAAAGACGCTTGCTCCTTGGCAGGAAAGTTATGACCAACCTAGATAGCATATTAAAAAGCAGAGACATTACTTTGCCAACAAAGGTCTGTCTAGTCAAGGCTATGGCTTATCCAGTAGTCATGTATGGATGTGAGAGTTGGACTATAATGGGCCAAAGAATTGATGCTTTTGAACTGTTGTGTTGGAGAAGACTCTTGAGGGTCCCTTGGACTGCAAGATCAAACCAGTCCAATCTAAAGGAAATCGGTCCTGAATATTCACTGGAGGGACTGATGATGAAGCTGAAACTTTGATACTTTGGCTACCTGATGAGAAGAACTGACTCATTTGAAAAGACCCTGATGCTGGGAAAGATTGAAGGCAGGAGGAGAAGGGGACGACAGAGGATGAGATGGTTGGATGGCATCACCAACTCAATGGACATGAGTTTGGGTAAACTCTGGGAGTTGTTGATGGACAGGGAGGCCTGGCGTGCTGCATCCATGGGGCCACAAAGAGTCAGACACAACTGAGCAATTGAACTGAACTGAACTGATTTACAATAGCCAAGACATGCAAGCAATCTGAAAGTCCATCAACAGACAAATGAATAAAGAAGATGCATAAAGTAATATAATGGAGTATTACTCAGCCACAAAATGCAATAACTCCATTTGCAGCAACATACACGGACTGAGCAATTTTTATACTGAGTCTGACAGAGAAAAGCAAATATATGATACCGCATATCACTTATGTCTGGAATCTAAAAAACAAATTCAAATGAACTTATTTACAAAACAGAAACAACCCACAGACATAGAAAACAAACTTATGGTTACCAAAGGCAAAAGGGCAGGGAGAATGATAAATTAGAAGTATGAGATTAACACATACATACCACTATATGTAAAAGAGACAAACAAGAATTCACTGGATAGTATATGGAACTGTATTCAATATTCTTATAACCTATAACGAAAAAGAATCTAAAGCAATACACTTAAAATGAACACAATATGGTATGTAGTTTAGTAAATTAAATAATTTTGAGGTATTAAGAGTTTTAAAAAGTTATAGGGTTTCAAATATTTCCTGCTACCTACTAAGTACTCATAAATGTTGGCTATTGTTATTATATATTGAAGATACTCAACTCTAGCTCTCATTCCCATACAGCCTTCAATATAGCCTTCTTTTCCTCTACAAATATCAAAATCCTAGGCACCAGCCATTTAGACTTGTATCTACTTTCCATAAATCCATCATCCAATTTGATTTGACCTTCTACATACCCCTCTCTCTGGAACCTCTTTTGTGTTCTGGCTTGGTGTGTATCCAAAAATTCCTTTGTTGGATTTTATAATAACAGTAATAATAAAATCTGAAACATTTATAGCACTTTTTATAGCCTCACTTCAAAAGCCAAGATAAGTGTTCTTTCCATCCACATCTGATAAGAAATTCCCTCCAGCAACATCCCGAACTTAAGTTGAAAACTTCCCAGTGGAATTTATATCTGTGCAAATTCTGAGAATTTTGGAAACAGTTTTAGCAATATCCTAGAACAGTGTAAGTTCCAAAGAAAAAGGTGAAACTATTGACAGCTAGCTGTATGCAGGGACTAGGGGAACACTCGCACACCCATTTGTGTATAGAATCAGCTTAAGTACTTTGACTTTAATTGCTTTAGACTATAACTATACAAAAAGAACTATATTAAGGAGGAAAGGCTTGACACTCAAATTCCCTTTAGGGAATTTATTATTTCTGAAACCTGAGTCAAATCCTCCAAGCCAAATTAAAAAAAAAAAAAAATTGTCAGCAAATAGGAGATAAGGAAAAAAGAAAGAAAAGGAAAAGAAGAGACACCAACTTGAACATACTCGAGTGTACAGATTAGTGAAAATTGTATCATATTGTTGTTGGTCAATAATATTTACTGTAAAAACTTTTTGAAGCTTAGGGGGTCAAAGTCAGCCAGGTTTCCTGCTAAAAAAGGACCCTGCTGTGAATAATACAGAGGAGGAAAAGAGGAGTTGGAGAGACTGAGCAGAGCCTAGGCAAAGGATGAAGGAGAAGATGGAGCTGGAGGCCAGGACTCTGAAGGAAACACTTTAGTCTACTAATCCGGTGGTTGCAAAGGGAAATACACAATAATATGAAAACTACCAAAAACTACACTTGGATTTTGTGGAACCTGGTGAAAGGATGGGGTTTTGCATCAAAGTGTGTTTGAAGCTGGAAAGGATCCCATGCAGACAGGGGAAAATTCCTACATCTGGGTTATGGTAGGAACTGGGTCTCTTAAAAGGTTATAGTAGGAATTGTGTCTCAACATCATAAAAAGTTTAATGTATATAGTGGGAGGAAATATGTTTATTGTAAGAAAAGATGGAAAATCTAGAGAAACGATCTTACAGAATGTTTTTGTTGTTGAACCAGGGTCTCTCTTCATAACTATCCTGGTGGCTTCAGTTAGAAACACTGCCTCTGAAATATTTCTGATAAGTATTAAAGGTATTAGTCCCCAGGACCACCATCAGTAGGAATAGAATTAATACTTGCTAATCAGCCCAGCACTCTATTGCCTTAAGCAGTTCAGGTGGCCAAATGTAGATGAGATGCAGAAATCACACATCCCTTCTCTTCCTGTGTGTTCTTGCCTGGAGTCTGTAGCTCTCCTGGCTATAAAGCGTTCCTTCCTAGCAGCAACATACAATGATTTCACTGGCTCTTCTTATTCATTAATACCAGCTGCTTAGCAATGCCTGAAGGTATCTGAAGAAATATGTGTAGATGTTTTTACCATATGGTTTTTTAAAAGCTGATGAAGCCCTTTCATGTAAATCTGGGGCTCGCCAGGCACAGTGCACATAGCAAAGTCCGGCAAAGTGAAATGAGGATCAAACCTTCCTACAAAAGAATTCATTTCTTTGTCACTTTTGACTAACGACCTTCTTTGTACCTGAGTTAACTAAGATGATCTAAAAATATCTCAGGCAGTGTCACCACTGTGAATTTATTAAACTATATTTCAAAGATTACTCTTTATTGCAAGCATTGAACTGGACCATGATAACCCTTTTGATAAAAATGAAATCTCTTCTACAGAGTTGTTTCAGGTTGACAGTTACTTGCATTATAATTTCTTATTTAAGGGTCCTGCTCAACAATAGGTTTTTATCTGAGATGCTTCTTTTATGCGGAATTTAGTCAACTTTTCAGTAATTTTTACTCTGGGCCAGGTACTGTATTATGTTCTGAGGATAAGATGGTGAATAAATTAGACATGATCCCTACCCACAAAAACTTCTAGGAGAAAACAAAAGCAGAATCAATGGTATGAGTATACTAGGTGTGACAAAGAAAAAGGTGTGCGTAACAGGTGGGGCTAATCTAGTCCATGGAGTCAGAGAAGATGATATCCTGGAGAAAGTGATATTTCAACTAAGACTTTCCAGGGACAGAAGTGTTGGAGTTAGTTAGAAGGGTAGAGAGAAGAGTGTTACTAGAAGGACTGTGTACATGGGGGAAAAGCCCTGAGTAGCAAAGAGGATTTGAGTTTAAGTCACTTGCAAGTCTTTGGTGTGGCTGGAGCTGAGTGTGTGTGTGTGATTGATGACCGTCTAGACTGCTGATAACTCAGACACGTAGACCCAGGTCATCACGTGGTGTCACGTGAACATTATTGATTAATGCTGACTGGCAAGAATGAAATTATGAACAGCAGTCCTGGAATGCAGTCAGCTTTTAAGGAAAGAAGCAATGTTCACCTGAACATAATATTCTTGGACAAGACAAGTGGAAGCTGGCTGACAACAGGATATCTATGCACATGTTTTAAAGCTGATATTAAACTGAAGACACATTTTGAATGCATAATGAATCACAAATCAAATGAGCAAACATATTTGTACAGCAGCATGAGAAATCCAAGATAGACCATTTATCCAGAGAAGCAAAGTGTTTGTTACTTTGAGATTATTAATCTTTTTAAAGAAAAGATCAACCTGCTGCTGAAAGTACCAAAAAAAAAACCCAAAGATTTAATAAATAGAAAATCTCAGCCACTGAATCTGCAATAACAAAGCAAAAAATGAAAACAATCATTACATATTTGCAGATTAAAAACAGGACTTACATGCATGCAGTGTAGAAAGGACTTTTAGCCAGAATTTGGTGTTCACGGTCATTTTAGAACCATAAAAATTACCTAAGCTGATGGTGTTTGCTCCTCTCATGAAGTTGAGTCCTGAATTAAAACAAAATCACTAAGTTTCAAGACCTCCCAGGTGGTCCAGTGGCTAAGACTCCACGCTTTCAATGCAGGAGACCCAGGTTTGATCCCTGGTCAGAACTAGATCCCACATACAACAACTAAAAATCCCCCATGCTACAAGTAAAGACCTTGCATGCTGCAACTAAGACCCAGCACAGATAGATTAGTTAACGTCGATGCAGAGCACATCATGAGAAACACTGGGCTGGAGGAAGCCCAAGCTGGAATCAAGATTTCCAGGAGAAATATTAATAACCTCAGAAATGCAGATGACACCACCCTTATGGCACAAAGTGAAGAACTAAAGAGCCTCTTGATGAAAGTGAAAGAAGAGAGTAAAAAAGTTGGCTTAAAGCTCAACATTCAGAAAACTAAGATCATGGCATCTGCTCCCATCACTTCATGGGAAATAGATGGGGAAACAGTGGGAACAGTGCCTGACTTTATTTTGGGGGGCTCCAAAATCACTGCAGATGGTGATTGCAGCCATGAAATTAAAAGACGCTTGCTCCTTGGAAGGAAAGTTATGACCCACCTAGATAGCATATTAAAAAGCAGAGAAATCACTTTGTCAACAAAAGTCCATCTAGTCAAGGCTATGGTTTTTCCAGTGGTCATGTATGGATGTGAGAGTTGGACTATAAGGAAAGCTGAGCACGGAAGAACTGATGCTTTTGAAATGTGGTGTTGGAGAAGACTCTTGAGAGTCCCTTGGACTGCATGGAGATCCAACCAGTCCATCCTAAAGGAGATCAGTCCTGGGTGTTCATTGGAATGACTGATGCTAAAGCTGAAACTCTAATACTTTGGCCACCTGATGTGAAGAGCTGACTCATTTGAAAAGACCCTGATGCTGGGAAAGATTGAGGACAGGAGGAGAAGGGGACGACAGAGGATGAGATGGCTGGATGGCATCACTGACTTGATGGACATGGGTTTGGGTGGGCTCTGGGCGTTGGTGATGGACAGGGAGGCCTGGCATGCTGTGGTTCATGGGGTCACAAAGAGTCGGACAGAACTGAGTGACTGAACTTAACTGAGATAAAGTCACAAATTTCTCCTCTTATCTGAGGTCCCCAGTTCAGCACACATTCTTTGTTCTTGTCATTTCTTGGCCTCAAAATAGACAATTGAAATTATATTATTGGTCAGGTAGAGAAGGAGAATATATACATGTGTCTTCATATTTACTGCTGTTTGAGCTTGGGAGAATTTGCCACTTTACAAAATAGCTGTGAAGAACTAAAACAGCCATAATTTTTTAACTCCTTTCCATTCAGAGGTGGGATCTAGGATAACATCTCTTAAACCTTGGCAGGCTCTAGGATTGCTCTGACCAATAGATCATAGAAAAGGTAATTCTGGGCCAGTTTCCATGCTGGAAGAAAAGGCAGCATCTACTTCCTGTCTCTTCAAACACTACTCTGGGGGATGCCTGACCCTGTATTATGAGTTCAACGTCCTGAGACTACTTTCCTCAGAAAGACCCAAACTTGTCATTTGGAGCAGTTCCATGGAGAGAAAGATGCCTGAGCAGTCTCCAGCCGTTCCAAACCATTCCAGGCACCCAGGCATAGAGTGGGGAGCTATACTGGACATTAGTCCAGTTGAACCTTCAAAGGACTCCAGCCTCATCTGACCTCTGACTGAACCCACATAAGGAACCCCAAGTGAGAACTGTCCCACTGAGTAGTCAACCCACTGAATCATGATAGATTATAACTAATGGCTACTTTAAAGCTTCAAGTTTGGGGTGGTTTGTTATAGGAACAGCATTTTGAGAAAATCCCAGTGTAATTTTCAAGAGCTAAGTTATATGAACATGTGTTATGAGAGTAGGCCCTAGCCATAGGAATAATTTATATTTGAATAAATTAAACTTTATTAATATTTAAAATTCAGTTTCTCAATCATACTAGGCACATTTCCAATGCTCAACAGCCCCAAGTGATCAATGGTTACCATACTGAAGCATAGAGCAGGTTATACAACATATCTATTTTCACAGAAATTTAATCAGATAGCACATCATGCTAAGTCACTTCAGTCGTGTCCAACTCTTTGTGACCCAATGGACAAAACCCACCAGGCTTCTCTGTCCATGAGGTTCTCCAGGCAAGAATATTGGAGTGAGTTTCCATGCCTTCCTCCAGGGATCTTCCCAACCAGGTATCAAACCCGCATCTCTTACATCTCTTGCATTGGCAGGTGGGTTCTTTACCACTAGCGCCATCTGGGAAGCCCCAGACAAGCACTATTACAGAACAACACAGAGCTCTATCCATGCTTCCACACAGAAGAAAAAAAGCTAAGAGGAAATATTTTGACAATGCATTATATTTAAACTTAAAACCAATTCAAAGCATAGTTCTAAGACCTGTATCTAACTGAACTGAGGAAAGAAATGAAAAGATAACTTCAAATATAAAACAAAGTTGGTAAAACTCATCCAGGTTTCATTTTCGTAAACATGAGTCTTAAAAAAAAGTTTTGTTAATCACGTTTCTCCAGCAGTAACTGGTCTCATTTTGTCCCTGAATATGGGTAGATTCTTAGAGGAAAAAAGATCATCTCAAGCTTAGCCTTGCAAAGCTGAGGCAAGCATGCAGCCATAATTGAATAGGACATTATGCAGAATTCATAAAGGCTTTTGCCTGACAGAGAATCATTAAGATAAATCAACTGGAAAAGAACAAGGATCCGGTACCTTGGCATGGATCCATTAAAAAATGTTGTTTTTCATTATAAGATTCCTTTTGTTCCTTGTGGAAAATTCTGAATCTACACGGATGTATATTCTACATGGGAGAGCTACAGAGAGAGAATAGACAGTTTAGGCACGTAAAGCAGTTATGCAAATATACACACAGGGGTATGTCTTCAGAAAGAGGATATGTAAGATGTTATCTTTTTAAATGCCTTTGGGGCAATTGGATGTTATTTTAGGTAAAGATCAAGTTACACAATTTCAAAAGTGATGACTTTCTAACAACATTTAAGATAAGAATAAAGTTTAAATCAAGTATAAGGCGAAGATTCAATACACATAAGAATGTAGATTCAGGGTATTTCATTTTTTCTCGTGTGGACCCAAAAGGAATTCCTACCTGTGCTCCCCTTCATTTTTTTTTTCCTCAAGAATGCTGTTAATCCTCATATACCAATAAGCTTCACCCACCAAAGACCTCTGTGAGGGTCACATACTTACTTTTGGATGAGGAGGGAGGGTGAACTTATAGCTACATTTATAAATCTCCTAAGACAAAAATAATGTCTGCAGAACATTTCCAAGTTTGGCAATGCGACTACCAGAACTGAAACCAAACAGATATCTTTTTCACTATAAACACCTAAAAAGGCTATAATCCTTCATAGTTTCTGATGAGAAATCATTTTTAATTTACTAAATAGCATATTTGTTACATGGAACAGAGGGAAAAGACACAACGGAGGCCTGAATTCCCATCCCAAGGGCCTCAGAAGCAAGAAATTGTATTCCCTGATGGGTCAGCAGGGAAAGAATCCACCTGCAATGCAGGATACACTTGTTTGATCCCTGGGTCAGGAAGATCCCTTGGAGGAGGAAACAACCTGTTCCAGTATTCTTGTCTGGATAATCCCATGAACAGAGGAGCCCGGCAGGCTATATAGGCCATGAGGCTGCAAACAGTAAGAAATGACTGAGCTAGCATGCATCAGTGATGATGCATCACAATTATCAGCTAAGCTTACGTATTTAAATGCCATGGGAATCTAATCTCGAAGAATCTTTTTAGCCACTGTTACCATGTGGAAGACAGTCCTGCAGTGACAAAGGCATGCCAGATATCAGTGACTCTCCTCCAGTTTTTTTAGGAAATGAGCTGAGTGAAATCATCTTAGGTCTAGGCTATAAAGGCCTTTTTATGGTTCTAGCTGAACATATAAATGCCATACCCATAACACTCAAATCTTTCCTTTTTACTTTTTTTTTCTTGCCTACATTGAAATTAGAAGGGTATATATGATAGCCAAAGGAATTGCCCTGCAACTTTAAATAAAAAAATTTTTTAAATACCTTTGAGCGTAAACCAGGCATGGAAAATTTCAACCCAAAAGATTAAATTTGGAGAAAGTTACTAGCAGATGAGGACTAAAGTTATAATGGAAACCACATTGCAATTGCAGACACTATTACATGAGTCATTACCAAAAATGTTGCTTTATACATATAGTAAGTTATATATATATATATATATATATATATATACACACACACTGTATGCTACAAATTTATTGAGATCAGATCTAAGCATTATCTTGAAAATGTCCACTAACATTTGCAAAGCATTTTAAACTCCATAAAAGAAAAACACAAAAGAAAAGTCCTTTCCCACAGAGGGTATTCAATGCAAATTTGTGGCATTGAATTAAATTGGACTGCATTATTTTAGATTTTGTGATAACCTCAGCAGTGTTAGAATTAAGGTTAACTTTTCTAACTACAATACAAAGAAAAGATCTGATTTCCTTAAGTAATGCCAGCAAGATGACAGAGATGAAAGTGAGCACATTTAATTTGAAACCAGTTTTATAAACTGTATAATTTGTTTGTGTACAAATACATGCTGCTGATAACAAATAACTCTAAATTACCAAAACAGACTAACATTCAGAGAATTAGCCCTCAATTGTGTGTGCTTTGAAACTTAAATCTTCTTCCCCCATCTTAAATAAGGGGATAGGGCACAGAAGGGAGAGAGAACGGGTTAGATAGAAGTTAAGACTGGTCATCAAAAGGTTTCTCATTTAGTTTGTGTTACCCACCCTAAATGAGAAAGAGCCATTTACATCTAATATAGACACTCTGTTAAAATAAGCCAAACAAGGAAGGGGTCATAATGCTCCATCGCATATAAGTGACATGAGCACAGGGATTTTTATCCATTTATTCACTGCTATGTCCTCAGTAACTATAGTTTCTAGCACATAACTGGTGCTTAGTAAATATTCAATAAATATTTACTAAATTCTTCCAAGGATAAATAAATAACACCAGCCTTATCATTTCACAAGGGACAGGGTTGAAGTTACTCTGAGGAATTTCCTTTCCAATGCTGTGTGTGGAGGGGTTAGTCATGATCTTAGAGATACATTTGGCCCTTGGTAACTAGTGAGGGAGCAGCAACAACTCCAGTTGCTGGGGAAGCTGTACTGGAATCGGAACTCACAGTCTAGGTAGGACCTCCCTTAATATCTGTAGGACCTAGAATGACAGTGCTCCTTGGAAGAAAAGCTATGACAAGCCTAGAAAGCGTACTAAAAAGCAGAGACATTACTTTGCTGACAAAGGTCTGTCTAGTCAAAGCTATGGTTTTTTCATTAGTTATGTATGGATGTGAGAGTTTGGTCATAAAAATGGCTGAGCACCAAAGAACTGATGCTTTCGAACAGTGATACTGGAGAAGACTCTTGAGAGTCCCTTGGACTGCAAGGAGATCAAACCAGTCAACCCTAAAGGAAATCAACCTTGAATATTCATTGGAAGGACGGATGCTGAAGCTCCAATACTTTGGCCACCTGATGCAAAGAGCCAACTCATTGAAAAAGACCTTGAGGCTGGGAAAGATTGAGAGCAAGAGGAGAAGAGGGAGGCAGAAGATGAGATGGTTGGATAGCATCATTGACTCAATGGACATGAGTTTGAGAAACTCAGAGATGGTGAAGGACAGGGAATCCTGGCAAGTTGCAGTCCATGGGTCACACGACTTAGCAACAGAACAACCAGAAAAACAGTACCAGCAAAGCCCTCCAATCAAAGACCACTAGGAAGGCCTCTATAGTGTGTTGGGATTATTGATTATAACATTCGTTATAGGAAATATGGGCTTTCTTATTAAGAAGGTATGAGAAGGGACTTACAGGATTTGGGCTGGTTAAGTAATTTTGAGTACTGTTTAGAGAAGTGGGATATTGCCTAGGATTGGGTGCTGTCAGGAAACAGATGTAATTTTGTGTTTGGAAATTTTAGTAATTCTTATCTGGAAAGTAAGAAGAGAGTTAAAATTAAGTTGTATCCATACATAAAGAAGTAGGGCTGCTGCTGCTAAGTCGCTTCAGTCGTGTCCGACTCTGTGCGACCCCATGGACTGCAGCCCACCAGGCTCCTCCATCCATGGGATTCTCCAGGCAAGAACGCTGGAGTGGGTTGCCATTTCCTTCTCCAATGCAGGGAAGTGGAAAGTGAAAGAAGTCGCTCAGTCGTGTCTGACTCTTAGCAACCCCATGGACTGCAGCCTACCAGGCTCCTCCATCCATGGGATTTTCCGGGCAACAGTACTGGAGTGGGGTGCCATTGCCTTCTCCCAAAGAAGTAGTAGTCTCTCATAAAAACTAGGAGAGAGGGAGGCTTGGTCATGTTTTGGTTTGGAAATGCTCTTGTACTCAGAACATGATTCTCAAGTGGTCCTGTTTTCATCTTGCTCCATCATGATCACAGACTGACCAAGTCTGATGATGGTGTTCTGTGAAATTGCCCATATATTACATCTAGACTTACGTACATAAAGTGTGATTGATAGCGATTATACTGTTGAAAAGTGATCTTACAACCATGTGCAAACTGTTGGAAATATCTTGCTAATTTATAAGTATCTCTAGATCCACAAACTGAAGCATAAGGAGGGAAAATGGATTCTCAGCACTACTGGGAAACCCACGCTTCATCATGCAAGGAGTTTTGCATTTATGCTGTCTGAATGGCTGATTTTGAGGAGGAAGAGTTTGATGAGTTTATTGCTCTTTTCTTTTACCTAAGTGTTTTGGCCACTCAAATCCTTCCTGCAAGCTGAAGTACTTTGTATCTCTGAACATGATAGTAGTACCACCCACACGGCATGCAATCCTGTCTCTCTTGTTCAGAGGACAGAGAGCAAGAGATGCAGAGAAGCTTTTCACTGGCCCTAGATCATGCTGTAATTATAGTGAGCTCCAAATTCAAGGGACAGAGATGCATTCATTATTTAATAATCTACTTTGTGTGTGTGTATATTTGCAATAAACAGAGTCTTCCACAGCAGGGGGCTTAGTCCAGGGCCCCCTTTACTCATGTCTCCTGGTTCTTCCTCTTCTCTTTCAAATCAGCCAATGTGAACCAAAGGAAAGTATCCATGAGCACCTACCCAAAACCAAAGACACAGGAGTTGGCAAAACCTTGTGAAGACTGGAAGAAGTTTCCCAGAGGAAAGAAAATGTATCAGATGTGAGGCCTGAAGCTACATGTGATTTCAGGTGGCTCTAAGGAGGCTGCTGCCTGTGGTGGCTTGAAGCAGAATCTCGGGGGTTAGCCTAGACTGTGGTGATGAGCACACAGAATCCTAGCCATTAGACCGCTAGGGCCACTGCCAACTGACAAGGCCCTGGCTCATCTGCTTTGGAGAAAGGAATTTCAGCAAAGAGATGGAAAGTAATGAAACAAGTAAAGTGTGTATTAGAAGGAAAAGAGTATGGGCAGATAGACACACAGGCGAGCCCAGAGAGAGTTGTACAACTTTAGAGTAGTTTAAATTACTTACACTGGGGGCAGTTCTCCCACGTTTCCTCTGAGTAATCATCTTGCTTTGCCTCGCTCTGAATAGATATTTGTTCTGACTCAGGGGCCTCCTCCAATGCTTTGTCCACCTGCCACAAACAGCCGACTCAATGGAAAAGACCCTGATACTGGGAAAGATTGACGGCAGAAGGATGCGATGGTTGGATAGCATCACCGATTCAACGGACATGAACTTGGGTGAACCCTGGGTGATGGTGAGGGACAGGGAGGCCTGGAGTGCTGCAGTCCGTGGGGTCACAAAGAGTCAGACACAACTTAGCAACTGAAAAACAACAACAAAACAAGGGCCCTCCTCTGTGTGCACAAACATATCTTTTAGCCAAGAAGGATTGCTGGGCAAGCGTCTCTGGAGAGTTGACAGAACACATTATGGTCTGGTGCCCCCTCCCTTCTTTGACCCCTGAGGAAACTTTCCGCTCATGTGTAGTCTGGGAGGTTTCCTTGACCTCAAGAATGAGAAATATGTGGTCTCTGTATCTTTTATCTGAGTGTGATTCAGCTTCTCCTTGCTCCTGTCATTATCTTAATTTTGGAGTATCTGGCCACAAGGAGAAGGTTCCAGCCCAGGGCTCATCTATCTCCTGCCTCACAAGTGTGTAGAGAGAAGAACAGGGATGAGAAAGTGAGAGAGCAAGAGAGAGAGAGGAGAAAGAAAGAGGTCACAAAGTTAGTCTTTTTTTGAATGCCTAAATCTATATCGGAGAAGGCAATGGCACCCCACTCCAGTGCTCTTGCCTGGAAAATCCCATGGATGGAGGAGCCTGGTGGGCTGCAGTCCATGGGGTCGCTAAGAGTCAGACATGACTGAGCAACTTCACTTTTACTTTTCACTTTCCTGCATTGGAGAAGGAAATGGCAACCCACTCCAGTTTTCTTGCCTGGAGAATCCCAGGGATGGGGGAGCCTGGTGGGCTGCCGTCTATGGGGTCACACAGTTGGACATGACTGAAGCGACTTAGCAGCAGCAAATCTATACAGCCTTGTGTAGCACAGGGACCGTCAATAAGATATAGGCTTGGTTCTCTCTCCACTGAACTTCTATTTTTGGGGCACAGCTGATCTCTTAGTAAAAAAAATTATTTCTTAATATCTTCCTTATTGTCCATAGGATGTTTGATATGGGGAAAACTAGCAAGTCAGAAGGTACAGGGGGATAAAAAAGATTAATGGCCCCATTCAAGGGAGGCTCTGATGAGGATTAAGGACCACTATTGTAGATGAAGGGACATTGTACAACCAGGCAGAGTGTTTACTAGTCTAGCAGCAGCAAAGGGACCACAGACACAGACTCAGTTTCCTGAGTTCCATTCCCATCACCATCTACTGGGAAGGAGCTTCACATGTGACAGAAACAAGAGCTGGGAATTCTTCCTAACTAATCTTGAAGGTGGGCTCCCCTTGTGGCTCAGCTGGTAAAGAATCTGCCTGCAACACAAGAGACCTGGGTTCAATCCCTGAGTTGGGGAGATCCCCCAGAGAAGGGAAAGGCTACCCACTACAGTATTCTGGCCTGGAGAATCCCATGGACTGTATAGTCCATGGGGTTGCAAAGAGTTGGACACAACTCAGTGGTTTTCACTTTCACTTTCAATCTTGAAGACAAAAAAAATCATTTCTTGTATAATTCTATAATGCCAACTTTTCATAATTCAGAACTCCCCCACCATTCCATTCTTTGCAAATATACATTTTACTATAGCAATCCCATTCCTAGGAAACATAATTTTGACTCAAAGAGCCAGGCTTTCACTTGGTAGGCAGCTCCATCTACTGCAGATAAAATGAGATTCAAGGTCTATCACACATCGTTGGTCTCCTCCACTCCCCTGTGTGTGTTAGTCACTCAGTCGTGTCTGACTCTCTGCAACCCCATGGACTATAGCCTGCCAGGTTCCTCTGTCCATGAAATTCTCCAGGCAAGAATACTAGAGTGGGTTGCCATTTCCTTCTCCAGGGGATCTTCCTGACCCAGGCATCGGACCCGGGTCTCCTGCATTGCAGGCAGATGCTTTACCATCTAAGCTACTAGGGAAGCCCTCCACTAGATCTTCTAGATCCCCTAGATCTTCTTTTATTAATTTTTGAAAAATATAGGAGTTGGAATCTATGCAATAGGCCTTGTCATCAGCTGCTGAAGTTACAAAGATGCTATGACACTCTTCAGCCCCAATGAGTTCAGCATAGTCTATCGAATGCGAATTTCTTCTGTTTTAAAAGTATCCACTCTTAAAAACGACAGAGTCATTCAGATCTCTGACCTTATGGAAAATATTATTGTCTGTTGTAATCTGAAGAAAAATTTTCATTAAGCGGAAGGAGATCTACTGTAACTCATCTTAGTGTTAATTTAATGGTTTATGAACTTGTGGAATTTATTCTTGCTTAATGTTATTTTGTACTCAAACTGATGAGTATTTGTTGATATTAGCTGGCAGATTTATGTCACAGACATGTAGATGCTAACCTCAAATAACTCCCATATTTGAGCCCTTAGTTTTGTACGGGTCTATGTATTTATTGAGGAAGGCATGGCAACCCACTCCAGTGTTGTTGCCTAGAGAATCCCATGGACCAAGGAGCCTGGTGGGCTACAGCCCATGGGGGTCGCAAAGAGTCAGACACGACTGAAGCAACTTAACACACACACACACACACACACACACACACACACACATGTATTAGTCAGAAAAACAGAACCAATAGGATGTGTATATAAAGAGATTTATTATAAGTAATTGGCTCAGGCAACTATGGAAACTGACAATTTTAGATCTGTAGTGTGGGCTGGCAAGCTAGAGACCTACTAGAGCCAATGATGCAGGTGAGGTCCAAAGGCAGTCTTTGGAGAATTCGCTCTTGCTTGGGGAGACTTGTCTCTTTGTTCTATTCAGGGCTTTGACTGATTGGATGAAGCCCATCCACATTACGGAGGACACTCTGCTTACTCCAAATTCACTGACTTCAGTGTTGAGCTCATCAAAAGCACACTCCAAGTTGACACACAGAATGAATTATCACAGTCCATTATGGGATAAGTTTTATAGATTTTAAAAATTTTACTGTGTCCAATCTCCCAAAGCATAAGAAATAAAAGCAAAAATAAACAAATGGGACCTAATCAAACTTATAAGTTTTTGCATAGCAAAGGAAATCATCAGCAAAACAAAGAGACACCTATGGACTGGGATAAAATATTTGCAGATGAAGTGACTGGTAAGGGCTTAATTTCCAAAATATACAAACAGCTCATACAGCTCAACAACAAAAAATAAACAACTCATTTGGTGATGGACAGGGAGGCCTCGCGTGCTGTGATTCATGGGGTCACAAAGAGTCAGACACGACTGAGCGACTGAACTGAACTGAACTGAACTGAAGAAATGGGCAGAACACCTAAATAGACATTTTTCCAAAGAAGACATACTGATGGCCAACAGGCAAGTGAAAACACACTCAGCATTGCTCATTATTAGAGAATGTAAATCAAAACTACAATAAGATATCACCTCACTCTGATCAGAACAGCCATCATCAAAATGTCTACAAATAATAATTACTGGAAAGGGTGTGGCAAAAAAAGAACTCTCTTACACTGCTTGTGGGAATGTCAATTGGTGCAACCACTATGAAAAACAGTCTGGATATTCCTTGTACCGTGTTGTGCTTAGTCTCTCTGTTGTGTCCGACTCTTTATGACCCCATGGACTGTAGCCCACCAGGCCCCTCTGTCCATGAGGATTCTCCAGGCAAGAATACTGGAGTGGGTTGCCATGCCCTCTTCCAGGGGATCTTCCCAACCCAGGGATCACATCCAGGTCTCCCGCATTGCAGGTGGATTCTTTACCAGCTGAGCTACCCAGGAAACCTAGAGATTCCTTAAAAAACTAAAAATAGAGTTACCATATGATCCAGCATGTATCCAGAACAGATGAAAACTCTTATTCAAAAAGATACATGCACCCTGGTGTTCATAACAGCACTATTTAGAGTAGCTAAGACATGGAAACAACCTGAATGTCCATCAACAGATGAATGAATAAAGAAGATGCGAAACAGATATAGATGCGTACAATGCAGTGGAATATTACTCAGCCATAAAAAGAATGAAATAATGCCACTTGCAGTAACGTGGACCTAGAGATTATCATATTAATTGTCAGCCAGAAAAAGACAAATATATGGTATCACTGATATGTAGAATCTAAAAAAGTACAAAACTAATACAAATCATCTTTTACAAAGCATAAACAGACTCAATGACATAGAAAACAAACTATGCTTACCAAAGGGGAAGGGGTAGGGAGAATAATAAATTAGAACTATGGGGTTAACAATATACACTATTATAAATAAAATAAACAACAAGGATTTACTGTATAACACTGGGAATTATGTTCAATACCTTATGATAATCTAATGGAAAAGAATTATTCTAAAAAATGAGAATAATTCTAAAAGAATTATTCTAAAAAGTGTGTATATATACATATACATATATGAATTACTTTGTAAATTAACTATACTTTAATTTTAAAAAGCTACAAAATGTCACTATGTCATTTAATCCCTATCACAACCCTCTAAAGTAAGCATACTAACCATTTAATAGATGAAGAAAATAAATCTTAAAGATTCAGTAACTTGCTGAAGTTCACACAGGTAAGTGGAGGAAACTGGGATTTGAAACCAGATCTGTTTGGCTTCAAAAACCGTGTTTTTCTAATCTACCCACATTGGGAAATGGTGTTTGCTCCACTAGCATCAGCTGAATAGAGGTTTGCTCCTGAAAATTTGGGAGAATTGTCAGTGGCAGTAGCTGGTCCCATCCTTTTTCCTTACAATTATGTGCTCAACTCTTCCCACATATCAGTAAAAGTAGCAAAATCTCAAGATGTACTACTTCTATCCTGTGGATAGGATAGAGGACTCAGGAGATTAGGGAGAAGAGAAATAGAAAATGAACTAACTCTTATTACGAAACTGAACCTATTTGTCTGCCATAGAAAATGTCTGTCCCTGCAGAATACTCAGTGATTGTAAACATTTGGATATCAGAACTGCATCCATCAACGACTGCAATTAAAATAGACTTGTACAGTCACACCCCAAAGAACGTCTCCCTGGCTAATCTTTTATAGTAGAACATCTTATGATTTTCAATACCCAACCTTAATGGAACATATCTATCTTTCAGCACAACTTATTTTGGCTGATGTTTACATAGAAAGGATCTATATTTATATTCCTAAAACTTGTTGTATTAATACGATTCTTCCAAGAAACAGAATTAATAGGATATGTAATGTGGAAGAACAAATTTGACTCCATGTTGGATCTATTTCCTTTACTTTAAACTTTGTGCTTTGTTGCTTATTTTCTGCACCTTTTTTAAGAATGTTGCCTATGGCCTGAAATACACAGGATAGCCCATTCTCAAGGCTCTGAACTTTAATGGTATAACACTCTTCTATTCAGATAGAATAGAACATGGACATGGAACAACAGACTGGTTCCAAATAGGAAAAGGAGTACATCAAGGCTGTATATTGTCACCCTGTTTATTTAACTTATATGCAGAGTACATCATGAGAAATGCTGGACTGGAAGAAACACAAGCTGGAATCAAGATTGCCGGGAGAAATATCAATAACCTCAGATATGCAGATGATACCACCCTTATGGCACAAAGTGAAGAGGAACTAAAAAGCCTCTTGATGAAAGTGAAAAAAGAGAGTGAAAAAGTTGGCTTAAAGCTCAACATTCAGAAAACGAAGATCATGGCATCCGGTCCCACCACTTCATGGGAAATAGATGGGGAAACAGTGCAAACAGTGTCAGACTTTGTTTTTTGGGGCTCCAAAATCACTGCAGATGGTGATTGCAGCCATGAAATTAAAAGACGCTTGCTCCTTGGAAGGAAAGTTATGACCAACCTAGATAGCATATTCAAAAGCAGAGACATTACTTTGCCAACAAAGGTTCGTCTAGTCAAGGCTACAGTTTTTCCTGTGGTCATGTATGGATGTGAGAGTTGGACTGTGAAGAAGGCTGAGCACCAAAGAATTGATGCTTTTGAACTGTGGTGTTGGAGAAAACTCTTGAGAGTCCCTTGGACTGCAAGGAGATCCAACCAGTCCATTCTAAAGGAGATCAGCCCTGGGATTTCTTTGGAAGGAATGATGCTAAAGCTGAAACTCCAGTACTTTGGCCACCTCATGCGAAGAGTTGACCCATTGGAAAAGACTCTGATGCTTTCTCGGAGTGAACTCCAAGAGTTGGTGATGGACAGGGAGGCCTGGCATGCTGTGATTCATGGGATCGCAAAGAGTCGGACACGACTGAGTGACTGATCTGATCTGATCTGATTCAGATAGAAATAAATTTTTTAAAAGTTGAAGAACAGAAAACATTTATTACAGAAATATCATGACTCAAGAACAAAGGATTCTGACACGAAGAAGTTTGCAACAATCAACCACACACACACCCCAACCCCTTTAATTATAAAACATATCCCCAGGTGGCTCAGTGGTAAAGAATCTGACTGCAATGCAGGAGACAAAGGTTAGATTCCTGGTTCAGGAAGATCCCCTGCAGGAGGAAACGGCAACCTACTCTGGGATTATTGCCTGGAAAATCCCATGGACAGAGGAGATTAGCAGGCTACCATTCATGGGACCACAAAGAATCAAACACAGCTAAGCACCCAAGCACACACATAGTCTACATTTTAACTGGGGTACGATCATTCTCTAAGACACTAATCTGCCATCTTCTCGGTCGGCTGACTTTCCTTACCCCAATAACTCATCTCCCAATTTATTGGCCTGTTGTGTGGCAAGCTGAATGAGTCTGGACTCAGTAGCAGATATATACAGATATATATAAGAGGAGATTTATTAGCGGAATTAGCTCACGTGATTATGAAAACTAAGAAGTCCCATGATCTGCTGTCTGCAAACTAGATACCCAGGAAGTCTGGTGGTGTTCAGTCTGAGTATGAAGGCCTGATAACCAGGGAAGACAGTGGTATAAATCCAAGTCCAAAGACTTGAGAATCAGGGAACTGATGGTATAAGCCCTGGTTCAAGTCCAAAGCCCAGAGTATTCTTGCCTGGGAAATCCCATGAACAGATGTACCTGGCAGGCTACAGTCCATGGGGTCTCAAAGAGTCAGAAATGACTTAGCAACAAACAACAATCTCAAGCCCAAAGGCCAGAGAATCAGCAATGCTGATGTCAGAGGGCAGGAGAAGATGAACGTTTCAGCTCAAACAGAGCAAATTCATCTTTCCTCTGCCTTTCTGTTCTGCTGAGGTTCTCAGATTAGATGATGCCTACTTGCATTGGTGCAGTGATCATCTTTATTCAGTCTACCAATTCAAATGTTAATCTCTTCCAGAATCATATTCACAGACATGCCCAGAAATCATGTTTAGTCCAGTGAAGCTGACAGATAAAATTAGCCATCATACTCATTACAACATATTAAACAAAATGGCATGACGTATAGGAAAATTCTACAATTTCAAATGCAGTTGCTAAAATGTCACTCTATGCAGACTTTTTTTAAAAGCTGAGGAGTGCTAACAGAGAGGAAATGCAACGTGTTACGGCATGCAAAACACTGTTTATAGCCACTATTTTTACTATGTGGGGATCAGGAAGCAATATTGTAAGCATCTTATAATTATTACTAATGTATTTAAATTACATGCATAAAAACTGTTTTGGTTGCATGTAAGGAAATCGGTGGTGAGGGAGTTGGTATATCATACTTATATTTAAAGTAATGGAGAATGAGCTGAAAGCCAACATTTGTTGCACAGAACATCTGAGTTTCAGAAGCAAATTTCTGATATCAAGAAAGCCATGTGTGGGGACTTCCCTGGTGGCCCAGTGGCTAAGACTCCATACTCCCATTGCAAGGGGCCTGGGTTCGATCCCCCATCAGGGAACTAGATCCCACTTGCCTCAACTAAGAGTTCACATGCCACAACTAAATATTCCACATTTTGCAACTAAAGATTCCCACATGCCATACCAAAGACTGAAGATCCCGAGTGCTGCAACTAAGACCTGGCACAGCCAAATATAATAAATATTTTTTTTAAAAAGACGGTTACGTATAATTTTATTTCAGTAACTTAGGTGGCAGTAAGGATGCACTGATCACTCTACCTTAAAAAAAAAAAGTATCCATTTCCTTTCTTACACCCTGGACATCAGGAATGGAGAAGGCAATGGCACCCCACTCCAGTACTCTTGCCTGGAAAATCCCATGGATGGAGGAGCCTGGTAGGCTGCAGTCCATGGGGTCACAGAGTCAGACACGACTGAGCGACTTCCCTTTCACTTTTCACTTTCCTGCATTGGAGAAGGAAATGTCAACCCACTCCAGTATTCTTGCCTGGAGAATCCCAGGGACGGGGGAGCCTGGTGGGCTGCCGTCCATGGGGTCACACAGAGTCGGACACGACTGAAGCGACTTAGTAGCAGGACATTAGGAAGCTTTCATTGCTCCCTCATCTTGGAACTTAATTCCATTGAAATCATGAGCATCAGTGGAGTAACAAAGTAAGAAGATTGCTCAGTTCCCCCTCCATGTCAGCAATCACTGCAGTGGCAAGAAAGCCTTTTGGTGGCAGGAAGGTCTTTGTGATGTTGCCAAACTTCTGGGGAAGTTTGTGGAGGCTGTAACAAATACTGTTTGTACAGATACCAGCTGCTGGGATTCAGCAGCCTAGAATAACAACTTCCAAATATTCCTGAGTGATCACTGTGTACTAGGATTGTGTTGATTGTTTACATACAGGTAATAAACAGAAAGCCCTGATTCATCTTCCCATGGAGTCAAAACTGGACACACAAAGTAGGACATTCATTAGGGCAACTTTACAGACGTGGATGCAGTGCCCAACGCACAGTCCATGAGACCTTTGCATATTCAGCTCTTTGTGAATAAATAAGTTCACTTTTGTGAACTCTGAGCAAGGAAAAGTGCTCAAAGTTGCTGGGACTTTGTTAAGGACACTCCTAATTTAGACCTTGATGCTATCAAAGGTTCAAAAAAAATCCTTTCTCATAGATAAAAGAGAATGATGGGGGAGGTGTTGCAATTTCCTAAAATCCATCACGTCTCTATTTGCAAGCATTTGAGCTAACTGCTGCTGCTGCTACTGCTAAGTCACTTCAGTCGTGTCTGACTCTGTGCGACCCCATAGATGGCAGCCCACCAGGCTCCCCCGTCCCTGGGATTCTCCAGGCAAGAACACTGGAGTGGGTTGCCATTTCCTCCTCCAATGCATGAAAGTGAAAAGTGAAAGGGAAGTCACTCAGTCATGTCGGACTCCTCCGACTCCTCTCGACCCCATGGATTTCGGCCCACCAGGCTCCTCCGTCCATGGGATTTTCCAGGCAAGAGTACTGGAGTGGGGTGCCATCGCCTTCTACAATTGCGCTAAAGATAGTGTCTATTTTTAAATGGATCAGTACATAAAGATGAATCTATTTATGACTTGTAGAGGATAAGGAAGGCTTCTGCTTCAAAATCTCTGCACTTTACAAAAGTGAAAGCTTTGTGTTTCTTTTTAAATCAAGTATATGCAATTTAGTGGATTTTATTAAAAATCCTATCTTCTATTATCTCTGTTCTTGGAGAGGAAAGATTACAGCTATTAGTCAAAGTTTGTAACAATGCAAAGTAAACCTCTACTTGTTCTATCAACACATTGTTATCTAAATATAGAAACATTCACCACACTTTAAAAGGAGGCTGACAATTGAAGCATATACATTACCATATATAAAATATACAGCCAGATAGAGTTTGCTGTATGAAGCAGGGAGCCCAAACCCAGCACTCTGTGACAACCTAGAGGAAGGTGGGAAGGAGGTTCAAGAGGCAGGAGACATATGTATACCTATGGCCGATTCATGTTGCTATATGGTAGAAACCATCACAATATTGTAATTATCCTCTAATTAAAAACAAAAGTAAATATATATATATATATATATATATATATATATATATATATACACATTTTTAAATTTTTTTAAAGAGAAAAGGGGGGAGCTGACAATCTATTCTCTGAGAAATTTTTTTTTCTGTACATGGGAACAAAGAAGTTTTCATAAGTAAGCAAACACACACACACACTTGCATTTTCAAGCTAAGGAGCAATGATTTAGAACACAAATTATCTTCATATGTTATATATCAGTTATTTCTCCTATGCAACATTCCACACATAAATACTGAAACATACACAAACATATTTGCTTTCTTCTTCCAAAACCATTCAGATTTGTGATGTCTAAACTAAGGTAGATGTTCCAATGTTTGTTTCTTTCCTTTCTTTACAAAGAAATATAAGAATATAAAATCCTTTCAGATGCTGTGATGTGATGAGGGCAGATCACAGCTCATAATTATTACCTGGATTGGGAGACTCTGTGGCAAAGAAAATGAACAATTTATCAGTTGTATGTAACAATAAGACAGACTCTCACAAACATAAAACCAACCATTAAAATCCAGACAAAGAATGCAAACTGCATGACAGCATACATATCAAGTTTTAAAAGCAGGCACAACCAAGCTTTGATATTTAGAGATGTATGCTTCAATGATAAAACTATAAATAAAAGCAAAGAAACAACTTCCCCAAAAGACTGTGTTTTCCTTGGTGGAGAAAGTAAGAAATAATGACTGAGAAGGGTGCAAAGGATATTTCTGGACAATATAAGTAAACCAGTATTTGCTTTGCAATAAATAGATGAGAAATAAACTGTTTATTGTAATATGCACTTTTCCATAAATACATTTTATTGCATAACATAAAGTTAGAAAAATATGTAATTTGTGAGTCAATTATATTTCAAGAGCCTTTTAAGAAAGACAAGAACTTTCTGGACCTCAAATTCCACCTTTGGAAATCTACTTTATAGACCTAGATCAGGTCTATAAAGATTAGGTCTCTTTAAAATGTCTTTTTCATGATATTCACTGAAAAAAATTATTACTATTTTGGAAAGTAATATAACTTAAAATCCAACAAAAAGGAAAGTGGCTTAAATTGTGTTTATAAATGATCTGATCTAATTATAAATGTAGTATACTATATTTTTTTAAAAAAATTCTATCCATGGAAATAAGGCTTAAAAGATATGATAAAATGATAAAAGCAAGTTTGGATAGTAGGTTATAGCTGATTTCTTCTCTGTGTTTGGAGAGACCTTTTACACAACCATGACTTAATAAGATATATTTATATTTAACTATACAACATGTTGGAGGTTCAAATGTCATACTTCTTCAAAGCCTCTTAGGAATCTTCTAAAGAAGGATTAGCATTCATTGGTCAGCTAAAGAAAAAGAGACACACAGAGCTTAAGTTACTTGGCCTAAGTCACACCATCAGGAAGCAGGAGGGCCAGAATTTGAACCCATTCTTCTTAATTCAAAATTCTGAAATTTATTAAATTATACTATACATATATGTAGGGTTACACAAACATGATCAGTTACAAATAAGAATAACAGCAACTTCTTCTCTAAAAACTACAGCATCAATGTCCAATAGTGAGGTTCAGATTTACCAGGCAGATATGCTAACCAGTGATTCTCAGCATTTTGGGGGAAGATGTTGATGCCTTTGAGAATCTGCTGAAAGCCAGAAAAAAGCATATACACACATATGTGAGGTTTTTTTTTTTTCTATTTAATTAATAAAATCCATGAAGTCTGTCCATATAACCCTGGTTTTGTATTGCCTACATGAACTGCCTACAAGAACATGAACTCTAGACAGCAGCAGGCTATTATTATACAGTATCTAAACAGCTGGAAAAGGGACATTCCTGGAAGCCCAGTGTCTAAGACTCCATGCTCCCAGTGCAGGTTCAGTTCCTGGGAACTAGATCCCACATGCCACAACTAAGACCCAGCACATCCAAATAAGTATATTTTTAAAAATAAATAAATAGAATAGTAATAATTTGTCAGTGAATATTATTTATAAAAATAAATAAATATATTTTAAGAATAAATAAATGTTTAAACATTTAAAAAATAAATAAACACGGCTTAACTATGCAGAAAGGAGTGTTTAGGACAAACATTTTTCTTCCTCAAGCGTCACTAAAATCCCACAGCAAAGGACAACGACAGTAGAATCAGCACCAGTGCTTGTCCACTGTGAAGTTTTTGAAATAGATCTTATCCTTCCCTTCCCACACCCTTAAAGGTGAAATGATTGGCCAGTGATAAATCCCTACTGCCCCTGTATACTGCATACAAGAGACACTGAAGGTTTTCTTTGCAGTTACTTCTTCCCAGGACATAGTCCTGGACCCAGATGGATGGAAATGGAAACAGAGTAATACCAAGCTGATAAGACATCTCCAGGCATGAGCCCAACCTCTCTTGCTCAGATCTTCCCTGGCAAGTGGATCTGAGATACTTAGAGAACAAAAGAGATCCTTAGGGCCCTGACATGCTTCATACCACGCTTGCCAGGAAGCTCCCAGCACATCACACTGGGCCAGGTCATCATTCATTCATACGTGTTTGGCCATATTCTGTCATCCTACCTCCATATCGCCAAACATACTCACTGGATTATGACTATAAGTCTATTCATGTTGCCCTTCACCCCATTATTCTTTCTTCTTTCAACTCCACAAGACTAAAAAACTGAATTCAAACTTGATGATGTTTCAGGTTATAAATCTCACACGTTACTGATGACCATCTGCTAAAGCACAGAGTCAGAAGGCCAAGTTGTAGTGCTTAACCTGATGTTTGTTCCCTCTGCACTATGGTCTATGTACTTCTTGGCTACTCAAGTGCCACATCAGATGGAGATGCAGCTCCGACTAAAAAATACAGGACGGAAACAATAAAATTCAGAATGAAATTTATGAAACCCTTACTATGTGCCAGGAAATTTGAGTTAGCTGCTTTCAAATATTTTAACCTTACCAAACCCCAAATCTCTGTGAGATCCTTGTTTTACAGGCAAGAAAACTCTGAGAGTGTCAGAGACATAAAATAACTTTTCCCATACCACACTTGCCCTTGACCCTTATTAGAGAAATAGAGCATTTGGCTCAGTGTGTGTTCGTCTCTCAGTCGTGTCTGACTCTTTGTGACCCCATGGATTGCAGCCTGCCAGGCTCCTCTGTCCATGGAATTTTCCAGGCAAGAATACTTCCATTGGTTGCTATGTCCTCCTCCAGGGGATCTTCCCAACCCAGGGATTGAATGCAAGTCTCCTGCCTTACGTGTAGATTCTTTACTATCTGAGCCACCAGGGAAGCCATGTCCCTTACAGAGTCATATTGCAATAGGGCTTCCCAGGTGGCTCAGGGGCTTCCCAGGTGGCATTAGAACCTGCCTGCCAATGCAGGAGACATAGAGAGGTGGATTCTATCCCCTGAAGAAGGGCTTAGCAACACACTCCAGTATTCTTGCCTAGAGAATCCACGGACAGAGGAGCCTGGCAGGCTACAGTCCATTGGGGTCAAAAAGAGTCAGACATGACTGAAGCGACTTATCGCACGCACGTACACTCACATAGGTGGCTCAGTGGTGGTGAATCTGCCTGTCAAGCAGGAGATGTGGGTTTGATCCCTGCATAAGAAGATCACCTGGACAAGGAAATGGAAACCCACTCCAGTACTCTTGCCTGGAAAATCCCATGGACAGAGGAGCCTGGCAGGCAACAGTCCACAGGGTCACAAAAGAGTCGGACACGACTTAGCGACTAAACAACAACACCATATTGAAATAAGCTTTCTAACCATAACCAAGCATGACACACAATCAAGGACATAGTTTATGAGCTCAAATTCAGGCTCCATGAGCACAGCTTTGCTAAGGGAGCCCTCCCAGATCCACTCTCCATCTGTCTTGGAAATATAAGCATTATGACAATTGCTCGCATGACAACCTTAGCTAAGTTTTCTATGCTTCTGTTTTTTATAGAGTGGGGACGGTGATATCAGACTGTTTCCTACTTCTTATGCTTATATCAAGAGCAAAAATAAGTCATGTGGATGAGGCTAATTAAATAAACAATTTCCATTTGGATGTCTTGCTTGACTCAGGCACAGCCTAAATTATTTTAGTGTATGAATTCTGAGCTGTCACAATGAGGAAAAGAATAGCAATCATGGTTGCATGATATGTAAGGAAAGGGTTTCAAGATCATAAAACATAAATGCTTAGCACAAAATATCTCACTTTCATTTTCTAATTGTCCTCATTCAAGTGTTATGTTATCATGTTTTCTCATCTGAATCCTCATAGTATAGCCCAAATCTTTCTGCGAAAAAAAAAAATCAAGAAAAAATTTTAATTGTGACAAAGACTAGCCAAATGCTCAATAATTCCTTTAATGCTTCCTGAGAATTCAAGATTACATTTCTCAGAGTTCCACAAAGTTGGTTTGCAGTCACGTGACCAATCCTGATCAACGGAATGAAGAGAGCAGGAGATAAAGGCCACTTTCAAGGCCTGGTCCTAAAGCCCTTGCATGAGTGTATCTGTTCCGTGTTCTTCCACAGTGATCAAGGAAGCCATAGATTGAAAGTAACCATATCAGAAAATGGAATGATCTACATCTACCTGAAGACTGTGATAAGCACTAGAAAAATAAAACTGTATTTGTATTAAGCCATTGAGATCTAGATATTACTTTTATAGCAGTTAGCATTGCTTGTCCTGATTATATAGTAAGAAAATTTATATTATTCTATCTTTTAAGATTGGGAAACAAAAGTAGAAAAAAAAAAAGTTTTGAAATCCTAGCAAATTATACAAATTTATAAGTCATTAAGTCCAAGGGTATGGTTCCCTTTCTGGGCAGAATTCCCAACACTGGTGCCCAAATATCTGAGTCTCTATTTTTAATTCTTTTGGGTGTTTAACTAAAAGCTGAGTGCTGGATCTTATGGCAGTATACAGTTAACTTTTTTGAGAAACCACCATACTACTTTCCATAGCTGTTGCACCACTTTGCACTCCCAAAGCAGTGCACTAAGCTTGCGATTTTTCTGCATCCTCACCAACACTTACTATTTTTTATTTTTATAATAATAGCCAACTTAATGTATGTGATTTTATTTTTATACATGTATCCACTGTAATTAATCCTAGTTATGAAAGATAAAAACAGAAGATTAAAATTGAAAAAGATAATATAATCTATACTTTAAAATAATTTTAAATTTTTATCAATGCTCCTTAGAACATACTTTTATATGAAAAATTTAACACCAACTTTAATGATTTTCATGAACAGAAAGTGATTAAATATACCTGTCACAGGCAAAGCCCATTAACAACTCCCAGGAGGAAAAAAAAAATCTGGATAATAAAATAAAGTCTAAACCTTTTTTTTCCTTTGGCTTGGTCTAGTTTCACTTGCTCACGGGGTGCCGCTCACTGGGAATGCCAGAGCAGAGTCCCTCTGATAAACAGGGGAGCCCCACACTTCAGCTCTGTGGTCGTCCTGTAGAAATGCCACGATCCACGCTGACTTAAGATGGTAGCACCAGGCGTGCGCAGAGCTGCTGCAGCTGGTAGGTAGGAGCCTGAGCACAGGCTGGTAAGCATGTGGTAGACCTGAACCTGGGGGGAACTTGGACCTGCTCCTTGCTGAGATGCCTGTGAAGCAGCCTCTCCCCTGGCCTGTAGAGTTGTGAAGATTAGAGGAGTTAATGTACATAAAACACTTCACCCAATGCCTAGCACATTGGAGCCCACAGTAAAGCTTACCTATTAGCATTATTCCCTACATCCTGAAATTCTGATTAGGAAAAGACATCTGCAGGTTTCCAAGAAACAATCTAGAAATTGAATGTAAATTGGTATCATCACAGGTGTTCTTAGTATACAGAGGGCGTGTCCTGTAACATGGCAGTACTGTGGAGCGGTTAGAGAGAGGCCACCAGGGAAGAGGGAGAAGAAAGACCACCAGAGGCTTTCCTGAGACACAGACCCTAAAAGCAGACACATCTGGTATTTGGAGCTGTCACAACAGAAATAAATTTGAACTCCTATTGTCACAAGCTCACCCACTAGTGAACCAATGACATTAAAGCCTATGTGGCCACCAGAGAACAGGTCAGACAGAGTTCTGAGCGCCAGGATTTATTTGGGAAGATGGCAAAGGTACCCTCCCTTCCCCATCTCTTAACACCTACGGTGGGCCCCTCCCCACCATCCTCCCTGAAAAAATATGACCTCTTTCAGTGAATCCTCTGCAGTTGCTCCTCTCCACTCAGCACACCATGGCCAATTATTTACCTGAAACCCTGCTTGCTTCAAGTCACACTCCTGGCTGACCCTGTTGGGCCAGTGAAAATGCTTCATTCTTACTGCAGTCAACTTCACCCCTCCTCACACATGAACTTCTCATTAGGAACATCAGTGGGCTTCCCTGGTGGTTCAGTGGTTAAAAAAAAAAAAAAAAAAAAAAAAAAACCTGCCTGCCAGTGCTGGAGACACAGGTTCCATCCCCACTCCGGGAGGATCCTGCATGCTGAGCCCTGAGCCATTACACCTGAGCCTCTGCTCTAGGGCCCAGGAGTCGCAACACTGAAGCTCGCGCCTTAGGGCCTGAGCTCCACAAGAGAAGCCACTGCAATGAGAAGCCCACACGTGCAGCTAGACAGCAGCCCCCACTTTCCGCAGCTAGAGGAAAGCCCACGCAGCAACGAAGACCCGGCACAGACAAAATTAAATAAATAAAAGGACATCAGTAATCCTCCAACTGCTGGCGGTAGGGCAGAACGATGCTCTCCTGAACACTTAAGGGCCCAGTTACAGGTCTTGGAGGCATCAAAACTCCACCAGGCTCTCATGCCTCACAACTCATTTCAGTGCATCCTAGCCAGAATGAAACAAGACATTTTAATTTGCATTAATAAGAAATCTAATAACGGGTATGAAATGTACAGGGTGGGAATATAGTCTGTAATTATGTAATATCTTTGTATGGTGGCAGATGGAAACCAGATTTGTGTTGATCATCTTGAAATGTATACAAATATCAAATCAGTATGTTGTGTAACAGAAACTAATACAGTGTTGTAGGGCATTTACACTTAAAAAAAAAAAATCATAGAAAAAGAGATCAGACTTGTGGTTACCAGAGGCAGGGAGTAGGGAAGAGTGGGAATGGATGAATGTGGTCAAAAGGTGCAAACTTCCAGTTATAAAATAAGTACTAAGGATATAATGTACAACCTGATAAATATAATTAACACCACTGTAAGTTATAGATGAAAGCTGTTAAGGGTGAATTCTGAGCTGTCAGCACAAGGCAAAACCACCTTTTTCTACTTCTTTAATTTTATATCTATATGAGATGATGCTGTTCACTAAACATACTATGGTAACCATTTCATGATGAAAGTCAAATCATTATGCTGTATACCTTAAATTTATACAGTTCTGATTGTCAATTATATCTCAGTAAAACTCAAAAGAAAAAAATTGTAAAGAAAAAGAGAATACTTAAACCTTTAGGAAGCAATTAAAAAAAAGTCTAGTGTAGCTGGAAATTTTCCCATTTTTGTATTTTTCCACTGGTTATATTTTATTCTTATTTTTTTGTGAAGAAGATTTTCTCTAACACTTTTTTCAATTGATTTCATTTTTAAGTAAGTTCCAGGAACTGGAAGCCCTGGTTACCATAAAAAGTCACTTGCTTGGACAGATTCTGAGACTCCCCTATAATTGCATCCCATAATCAAGTCCTTTCATAACCCTGCCCTGTGGTGACTTCAGCACTGGAGGAGAATGGGAACCTTTCACAAGGGATTGTTGGCAGCCAAAGCAGCAGTGAGATGTCTCTCAAGGGAAGGGGGTGCTCAGATCGTAGGAGGTGTTGGGGAACTGCCTTGTGTTCCTCAGAGCATTAAGAAAACTTAAAAAAAATGTAAATGTTAAAGAGCTTGCCTAGAGGACTTTGATGCTAAGCATCTTTCTGAGACTGAAGTGTTCTTTTTCCTCATATTAAAAACCTCTCTAGTGTAGCAGGATTGCCATGAAGAAAGAGAGGTGGAAATACAGAAAGAATGTGAGGATGGCTTGACCCTAAAGAGAAAAATGTCTGTATTGAGTTTCCGGAAGTGTTAGTCGTTCAGTCATGTCTGACTCTTTGTGACTTCATGGGCTGTAGCCCACCGGGCTTCTCTTTCCATGGAATTTTCCAGGCAAGAATACTGGAGTGGGCTGCCTTTCTCTTCTCCAGGGGATCTTTCTGACCCAGTGATTGAACCCAGGTCTCCTGCATTGCAGGCAGATTCTTTACCGTCTGAGCCACCAGGGAAGCCCCAGTTCCCAAAACCTCAGCTGAAAAGACAACAGGAAGCTTTACACCTTGTAGGGTTACATCAGCTTATTTCCCTAGTTTGGAGGGTCTTCTAAGGCAGGACTGACTTTGGAGAAATCTAGAGATGTCTAGAGGTACTTCACATCCCTGTTAACTTTTCCTTCTGAAAAGTTAAAATTCCATTGAATTGATTATAAGACTTTCAAGGAGCCTGGGCTATCCAGAGGGTGTTTGTCATTTGCTGGATGCAGTCTTGAACCAAGCAAACTGCAAAGGGTAATCTAGAATAAAAAAAAAAAAAAAAACATAAAAAAATGTCCTGTTGTCAGTGGTAGTCTTGCTCTGTTCCTTAAAAAGATTATATGGGCCGTTAGTGTTTCAGGAATCCTTGAGAATTATTTATGGGAGAGCAGATACGTTTCAACCTTTTAGCAAAGGAGGAAAAACTTAGCAAAGCCCAAGTTCAGGTGAGGACCATCCTTGATCCACCTCTGTCTCTAGTGGCAAATTCTCAACATATTTCTCAAAATGTTCAAAGGATCAGGGCTTTACTAAGTGGTTCTTGACAATAACGTCTCCATAAACCCCGCTTTCCAAAGCTGATAATCAAGTCCAAAGCTTATTAAAATCATTAATTGGAATGCAGATACAAATCAAAACATAACTTTTAAACAAACATACAAACTTTGTTCAAATACAACAGAAATTGCTAAATATCTTGTTACAGAGCTTGCTGAGGAAGCATTCTGAGGTCTGCCTATCAGACAGAAAAAAAGGAGTATCATGTGACCGGCTGTGCCATCTGTTTTCTAAGAAAAGCAAAGGAAAGTGAAAGTCACTCAATCATGTCTGACTCTTTGCGACCCCCTTGGATTCTACAGTCCATGGAATTCTCCAGGCCGGAATACTGGAGTGGGTAGCCTTTCCCTTCTCCAGGGGACCTTCCCAACCCAGGGATCAACCTGAACAAAATCCCTCTTATGTCTCCTTGGCACAAATTGGTCCCATGGCCAATGATAGCTACACGAGAGTATGGGAAACACATAGTCTCTCCTTTGCAAGGGGAGGAAGCAAACGTATGTTTAATACCTATTACACGGAAAGGTCTGGAACAAGTACTTTCATATTTTTAAAAATCTCACTTACTATAATACCCCAAAGTCCCTTGCTTTTACCTTACCGCCTGCACTCTCTTTCGGAGTTATCAGGTAGACGATGTCATCACCCCAGTTCCTTTTCTAAAAAGACGACCTTTTAAATTCATATATTTTAATCACTTAAAACTGAGTTTCCAAGTTTGTCTCTAAGCTGTGTTACATTTTCTTTTCTTGATGGAGGTCCTTTATTCTCTTTATTTCTGGCACTAAAAGAAAAATTTTTATGCAAACTTTGAGCACAATATTTTTAATCCATTAGAGATATGAATAAAAGGAACCAAATACCTTCCCTATGTTCCAAAGATTTAAAAATATAAAAAACTTAAGTCCCTCAAAGCAGCTATTATGTGGTATATGGTGACTGTCCTTAGGGATTGGGATATTAAATTTTTTCTTTTGTTCTCATTTTTTAAAAGGAAACTAAATGCAAAGAAAAGTGTTAACACAATGCACAGGATACAAGTTTAAACATGGAAGGCAGGAAATGCAAAGGTGAATGTTCTCAGAGGAATCTTAGCTTGTATGCCCTGAACACATACATGATAGTCTGTCAGCATTACGTATTTCATGTTTCTGCTGATAAACCTGATGTTCCTGCCACCGATCATTTTGAATCTGTAATTGCTTAGACAACCACTGAATGCATAAAAGTGAGAGAACTACTATTGAAACCACTGCTTAATAAAATTCATATTTGTTTTTATTTTTTGCCTTGTATCTACTTTTAAAACATAGTTATTCGATTCATACATTATTTTGGGGTTTTTTTATTTAAATAGTGCTGATTTTTTAAAACTCTTTTTTATTTTATATGCCTGTGTAAAGAGCCCACCTGTCAAAAATGCAAGAGACATAAGAGATGTGGGCTTGATCCCTGGGTCTGGAAGATCCCCTGGAGGAGGGCACGGCAACCCACTTCAGTCTTCTTGCCTGGAGAATCCCATGGACAGAGGAGCCTACAGTCCATAGGGTTGCAAAGACAACCTGACATGCAAATTAGCATGCACATAGCCATGTAAAAATGTGACAGTTTCAGGTGGACAGCAAATGGCCTCAGCCATACATACACATGTATCCATTCAAACTCCCCTCCCACACAGACTGCCACATAATATTGAGCAGAGTTCCCTGTGCTACACAGTAGGATGCTGTTGGTTAAGGATTCACACATTTTTAGTTCCTATCTCTAGAAGAAATGCTTCTGCATCAACATAATGCTAAAACTGTCCTATTCAGTAAACAATTCAATCGATATAGCTCCAAATCTAGTCAGACAGCATGCCTGACACTTAATCCAATTATTTGGACATGTTACTGTCATTAATCTTCCAATCTCACTTCCACGATAAGAGGCAATTGAGCATGTACTGCTCTGACTTCTCTGACTTCACAAGGTTAAATCTGCTGAGGGTCTGAGTCTCTTTCCTTGTTGCCATCTCACTCCCATCCAACTTGAAGAAGGGAATAGAAGGGTGAGATATACAGACAAAATATCGAGTATATTGCTCCATTCCCTGAGTCTCTCCTCTCCTGTTAGTAGGAACTCTGCCATGGGAACGCCATGCTGTAGGAGTAACTATCAGCCAGGAGCAGGGGTCGGCAATTTCTTCCTGTAAAGAGCCAGATGATAAGCATTTTCAGCTTTTCAGGCTATAGGGTCTCTGTCTCAACTACTCAGCTCTGCTACTAGAGCACAAAAGCAACCATAGAGAATACTTAAATGTGTGTATCTATGCTCCAATATAACTTTGTTTACAAAAAAGGCAGCAAGCCAGATCATAGTTTGCCAACTCCTGTGCTTATCTATTTATTTTATCAAGGATATATTCTATTTTATAGCTCTGTAACTGAACAGTCTTTTTTTTATACACATTGTTGTCTAATTCTATCTTGCCACTGCTATTTTAATTGATTCTATCATTTATTCTTCTAATCATAAAGCTTCTAGGTCCTACTCCAGTTTGCCTTTTTTTTACCGTTACCATAACTCAAATTTCCCCAGCCCTGTCCTCAGGTGAGTACAGCTGAGTTAGGATACACGAGCTGTAAGGCCTGTCTTAGCGGTTATGGCTGTATAACAAAGCACCCCAAAACTCAGCGGCTTAAAACAACTCCTAATACTTTTCCTGCGTCTTTGAGTCAGTAGATAAGTTGTCTCCTTTCACCCCTTACAATTATCTTGTCTTTTTGGTATTTGTTAATTCCAAATGAACTGATAAAATTTTATCTAATTCCCCCCCTAAAATAATTCATTGAGGTTTTAATTGCCTTAAAATCATGAATTCTGGAAGACTGACATTTTTGTATTTTTTTCACCTAGGACCATAGTAAACTGTTCCACTTTTTTAGATCTTGCTTTTATGACTTTTCATAAAATTACACAGTTTTACTCAAGTAGTCCCTGCTTCTTTTCTTCTTAATTTTGTTCCTAAGTATTTTACAAGTTGTTTGACTGTCATTATTGGGACATTGCTGGTTCACAAACTCAGGCATTTCCCAGGTGAAATCTGAAAACAGCTCCTGAACACAGAGGGTGGGGAAAGAGGAATGAGGCAGCCACTGCCGATCACTAGGCACCAGTCCTGATAAGCAACAGGACTTAACTGGGAGGCTTGTCTCCAAAGGCCGTGCAACGAGTACAGGTCCACACACACCCATCAGAATCTTGAGTTTGTCAGCATCCTTAACAGGGTTCAGCCCCGCATACTGTCCAGATGGTCTCAACAACACATTCCCTCTCAAGGCTGCATCCTTGAAATGGCTCTGGCTGTGGGAATGGTGAGGAGAATGTACATTCCAAGGATGAACAGAGACAAGGCATCCCTGATTTTCCATATCCAGCTCGCAGGTCACCTGGCAGTCATGTCCTCTTGATGACCTCTCCATCAGACATTTTCATTTGTAGTCAATTACTGTTAATACAGAGATTTTGATTTTTGCACATTTATATGGTTTTGATTTTTGCACATTTATCTTATACTCGACCTCTTTACCAAAGTTAACTTTTAATGTAAATTTCTCTAATGAAACTTTACTATACTGTTAATTTTTAATTCTTTGAAAAAAAATTTTCTTCTCCTTTCTTAACATGTAAAGGACTTAGCACAGTCTCTGGCAAATAAAAGAGTAAGCACTTAGCAAATGTTAGTGACTATTATGATTTTTATTGTTTACTCAAGATACACTTAAATTTTGTGCTATTCGTTATTTATTCATCATCCTACTCTCAGCTATGAGATCTTTTGACTATGCAAATAAGAAAAACAAAATTCCTGGGAATTCCTCTGGGAAATGGTATACAATCTTTTACTTCATATTCCTAATATCTTTATTCCTGTTCTATCTACAGAAGATATAAAAATTCTCTAGTACATGAAACACCACTTATAGTTCAATTCTAAATATATTTAAGATTTTATACTTTATCAGACAAATCAATAAGCTGAACTTTTAAATGAAAAGTGTTAACACTTGTAAAATGCAGCTTTAACGTTAAGTAATATGATGAAAGTGAAAGAGGAGAGTGAAAAAGTTGGTTTAAAGCTCAACATTCAGAAAACTAAGATCATGGCATCTGGCCCCATCACTTCATGGGAAATAGATGGGGAAACAGTGTCAGACTTTATTTTTTGGGGCTCCAAAATCACTGCAGATGGTGATTGCAGCCATGAAATTAAAAGACACTTACTCCTTGGAAGGAAAGTTATGACCAACCTAGATAGCATATTCAAAAGCAGACATTACTTTGCCAACAAAGGTCCGTCTAGTCAAGGCTATGGTTTTTCCAGTGGTCATGTATGGATGTGAGAGTTGGACTCTGAAGAAAGCTGAGAGCTGAAGAATTGATGTTTTTGAACTGTGGTGTTGGAGAAGACTCTTGAGAGTCCCTTGGACTGCAAGGAGATCCAACCAGTCCATGCTAAAGATCGGTCCTGGGTGTTCTTTGGAAGGATTGATGCTAAAGCTGAAACTCCAGTACTTTGGCCATCTCATGCGAAGAGTTGACTCATTGGAAAAGACTCTGATGCTGGGAGGGATTGGGAGCAGGAGGAGAAGGGGACGACAGAGGATGAGATGGCTGGATGGCATCACTGACTTGATGGACTTGAGTCTCAGTGAACTCCGGGAGTTGGTGATGGACAGGGAGGCCTGGCGTGCTGCGATTCAGGGGGTCGCAAAGAGTCGGACACAACTGAGTGAATGAACTGAACTGAACTGAATGACCAAGTTAATTAAAGCAGATCTTCTTTATTAATGTTGAGAATAAGCTGATCTTTATTAATTAATTAACTGACCTTTCTCATCTAGATCTTTCTCTGGATGATGCTTTTCCAAGGTACTATCAGTTTTTCCTAGGATTGGTCTATGCTTACTTTAAGCAAATGTATGTATTTTTCTGATTTTTCTCTTTGCAAAAATGTACTTGTTTTCTTAATCTAGGAAACATAGGAGAAGCTGGACACAGGGGAAAAGTGAGGGGAAAGTGTGGCTAAACCAGGGATACTGTGCTTTGACTGCCTTTAGATTTGTATCTAACATAGTGTATTTAGTCACTTTGCTCAGTGGGCTAGAGAATGGTATTACGAAGCAAAGATTACAAGGTCTAGTCTCATAAATATTAGTATTACTGTGTTGCTTGGCCAACAAACTACATCTTTAAATAATAATAAAGAGCAGTGCTTGTACAGTCCTTTTTAATATTTCCTTCCCATCTAGGTCACCACCGAGCACCCTGTGTGATACAGTAGGTTCTCATTTGCTATCCATTTTATATATAGTAGCGTATATGTCAGCACCAGTCTCCTAATTCATCCCACCCTCCTCTTCCCTCCTTGGTAAGTTTGTTCTCTACATCTGTGACTGCGTTTCTGCTTTGAAAATAAGTTCACCTCTACCATTTTTCTAGATTTCACAAATAAGCAGTATTACATGATATTTTTCTCTGACTTACTTCACTCTGACATTCTCTATCCATCCACGTCTCTGCAAATGGCACTATTTCACTTCTTATGGCTGAGTAATATTCCATTTTATATGTATATCACATCTTCTTTATCCATTCCTCTATCAATGGACATTTAGATGGCTTCCATATCCTGGCTATTGTAAATAGTGCTGCAGTGGACATCAGGGTGCATGCCTTTCAAATTATGGATTTCTCCAGATATATGCCCAGGAGTGGAATTGCTGGGTCATACGCCTTGTGTGCCTAGTCACTCAGTATAGTCGTGTCCAACTCTTTGTGACCCCATGGACTGTAGCCCACCGGGCTCCTCTGTCCATGGGATTCTCCAGGCAAGAATACTGGAGTGGGTTGCCATGCCCTTCCCTCCAGGGAATCTTCCCAACCCAAGGATCAAACTCAGGTCTTCCACATTGCGGGTGGATTCTCTACCATCTGAGCCACCAGGGAAGCCTGCTGGTAGCTCTGTTTTTAGTTTTTAAAGGAACTTCCCCGCTGTTCTCCATAGAGCTTGAATTCTTAACCAAGAATTTAAACTTTTAAACTTGTGTCTCTGCATAAGTCTACAGATCTCCTAAATAACTTCTAACTTGCTTTTCACTCAAAACTCTCTTAATGGCTGCGTAGCCCACTGGAATTGCCCACAGCTTACCAAAAGTCAAATTTGCTCTAACTGCAAACCTAAGTAGAATATACAGATGTGCCTCTACATCGCACAAAATAACACTAGCCACAGACTGAGGTTCAAAGTCATTCGGGGCAGACTCTGGGCAGTCAAGGGGTGAACCAGTCACAGGTCAGACAGAACTGTCTCTCCTTCGTTTGGCTTTTTTCTTGGGGATCCGACTGTGCAGCAAGGCTCCAGTTTACTTTTCAACAGATACTTTCTCTTGGGCAATAGAAGCAGTTATACACTCAGACAGAATACTTCTCAAAGAGGACAAGTTAGAGCTGTTAGAAACAAAGCAGAGAGTAAGTCAGTGTTCTAATTCATTTCAGTGGACATGTTTTCTTTTATAAATTGAAGTATAGTAGATTTACAATGTTTCAGTTCAGTTGCTCAGTTGTGTCAAACTCTTTGTGACCCCATGGACTGCAGCACGCCACGCCTCCCTGTCCATTACCAACTCCCAGAATTGACTCAAACTCATGTCCATTGAGTCAGTGATGCCATCCAACCATCTCATCCTCTGTTGTCCCCTTCTCCTCCTGCCTCAATCTTTCCCAGCATCAGGGTCTTTTCCAATGAGTCAGTTCTGCACATCAGGTGGCCAAAGTATTGGAGTTTCAGCTTCAACATCAGTCCTTCCAGTGAACACCCAGGGCTGATCTCCTTTAGGATGGACTGGTTGGATCTCCTTGCAGTCCAAGGGACTCTCAAGTCTTCTCCAACACCACAGTTTAAGAGCATCAATTCTTCACCGCTCAGCTTTCTTTATAGTCCAACTCTCACAATGTTTCAGGTGTACAGCCAAGTGATTCAGTTATATACACATGTATATGTATCTATGGGTTTTCAGATTCTTTTCTGTCATAGGTTATAAGATATTGGATACAGTTCCCTGTAGTAATGTGTACCTGTTAATCCCCGATTTCCAATGTATTCCCTCCCTGCCCCTCCCCCCTTTCCTTTTCTGGTAACCACAATTTTTTAACAAAGGTAGGTCATCACAGATACTCAGTGCAGGAGCAGATCTGGGAGATAAAGGTCCGTGACGAGATTTTCCCTGTTTCTCATTTCAGCTCCTTGAATCCAGGCCTGAAACTCTGATGACATTTTCCTAAGAATCTGGTAAAATGGGCAATTAGGAAAAAAAAAGTTCCAATCTCAACACATCCCTACTCAATTACGGTCCTCAAGTACTTACCTTTAGGAAGCCCAGCTTTTACCTCAGTCCAGAAAGACACTGAGTTAGGTGGGCAGAATGTGTTTGGCACAACTTACATATAATTATATCCAGGACAAGACTGTGTGGAGGAGGAAATGGAATCCACAGAAATACAAAGGGGCTTACAGACCCTCTAAGTAATATAGCCCACACACAAAAGAAGCCCAGTGGGCAAATACTTCCTTACTTCATGAGCCAACTCAGCCCTGGATACATATGTGCTAATAAAAATATACCATATGTGGGAAGCATGACTTCTGAATTTTTCCTGATCAAGTATTCAAATGCTAACTTCCAAGAGATGCACATAATTGTTTTCCTCTTGGATGAAAATGAAACGCAAATCCATGGTCTTGATTATCAGAGTGGAATAGAGAATTGACAGATTTAAAACATTATACTTCTGCCAAGATGACTGCACTTTCTTTTACTTCCTTCAAGAAAAAAAGTAATTATTTTTCCATTCACTTTTCCAGCTGATGGATAGATAAAAATGGCATTGAGATTTCCAAGACCATTTGGCAAGAGAGGCTGGGGTAAGGGTCGAAGGTTTTAAAGATTGGTTTGGGCTCATTTTTATGAACTGGAAAGGAAAAAATAAAATTTCTACATATATCATAACTGTAGCTTAAAGACACACATACCAACCTGTGGACTTGGAGAAATCACTGGGTACTTTTATTTTCTCCTCCATCTTTCCAGAACACACAGGTGGCTGGCCAATCCCAAGAACACAGGGTCCTAGAATCATGTTTTCATCATGTGCCCCTCTGGTGGGATGAGGTCAAATACCACAATGGGACTAATTCAGGAACGGCAATTATATGATAGGACACAACTAACTCAGGAACAACAATTATATGATAGAACACAAAGCTACGTTTTCAACCACTTTTTACCTTAATGCCACTGATTTCTGTTCTTCATGTTCTCATCTTGATTTTATGAGTATATTTTTCTAATTTTAAAAGGGTATGTTTTCTGAGTGCCAAGAACCAAAATTCTTTCCTCTGTATTTACACTTTTAAAATATGTTAACAGTAGGGCTTCCCTGGCAGTCCAGTGGTTAGGTATCCTCCTGCCAATGCAGGGGACAGGGGTTTGATCCCACATACTGCAGAGCAACGAAGCCCGAGTGCCGAGAGAAGCGCCAGCCTCGACCACTGAGCCCACGCACCGTAACTACTGAAGTTCATACACTCCAGAGCCCGTGCTCCACAAGAGGGGCCACCACGATGAGAAGCCTGAGCTCTGCACTAAAAGGCGCCCCCGCTCACCGCAACTAGAGAAAGCCCATGCACAGCAATGAAGACCCAGCACAGTGGGAAGCAAAACAAAATAAGAAACCTTTAAAAAAACATTAACAGTAACAATCAACTTCAATTTAGCAGTATCAAGATTTTAATGTGAAATGCACATTTTTTTTTTTTCACATGCCACCTGTTATGACCAGGGCTCTTGGTAAACAGAAACTCCAGATAATTTAAGCAGCAAAGGAATATACAGGAAAACTATTGGGTATCTTACAGAACCAACGGAAAAGGCAAGAGAATAAGGCTCAGAAAATGGTCAGGAACAAGAAGTTAGAGGCAGAGGACTCAGCCAAGGTCATTCCACTGGAATATTTGAGATGAGAGCCGAATACCACGGATGCCGTCACCACTGTATACTCACTGCCCCTGGAATCTTGACTCCATCGCTGCCACCATGAAACCATGACTCGAGTATTCAGGATATTCTACAAAAGCAAACTTGACATGTTGTCCCCCACTCCAGATAAACTGACTGGCAAACCCTAACATCTCTCCATCATGTCCCTACTACTAGTACCAGCATCTGAGGTATTTAAGAATATCAGAGAGATATTTGGGGAAAAAAGTTGAGGTTTTGGATGGATTAAGAATGCATCATTATTTTCCCACTTAAAAACTCACTATGAAACAGTACTTGGAACTAATTATTAGATTCTAGTAATTATTAGATTCCTTTCTCCATCAGAAACTTTTTCACATAAAGGATAAGTATGTGTAAACATAACAATATTTTTTAAAAATCACATAAAGAAGCCAAAAAGTTTAATTTTATTGAATCAAGAAAGTTCATTCAGAGTTTACATAGATATTAATACACTTTAGATTATAACAGTTAAGAGATCAATAGCTGAGGGGAAGGAAGAAAGCAGTTTATATTTTCACTGTAGGGAAAAAAAGAAATCTAATCACTACAGATGTCTTATAAAATTCCCAAAACAAGATCTAGCCAAGTTTATTGTTTAGTGGACCTTTTTTTCTTTCTTCAAGAGATGAAAAGTGAGATTCAATGTGTATACTATTGCTTACAACTGATATAAGAGCTTGAAAAAATGATAAGACAGAAGCATAAATACAAAAAGACAAGGTTTTAAAACTGTACTGTAGGAATATAACTATTATAAGTTGGAAAAGATACATTAAAACCAGGAGTGTATTACACTAGTTCAGAACAGAACTCATACGGCAGACCAAACTGATGCTGTTAATACTTCAGGAAAAGGGTCTGTTTTGGGGATGCATGTCTGGACAGATACCACCACAGAGAAATGCCAACAGTAACCTCTTGCTACTCAGTGTGGTGTCAAAGGTGAACTGACTGGGTGAACAGCTTAAGCCTTCTCCAAGGATTTGTAGTACTCCATCAGCACATCCCAGGCCTTGGGAGCCATGAAACCTTCAGGAGGTTTCTGGCCTTCGCGGGCAAGTTTTCGCATTCGTGTTCCTGAAATAAATTCAAAGTCTTCATGGCTGAAAGGGAGAGAAAAAAGAAAATCATTTCACATTTTTAAAAACTTTGTAAATAATGTGAAATTTTAAAAAAAGTCTGTTCCTTCTGTTCATGGTAGAGAAGCTTAACGAAAAAGATCTAGATGAAACGTAATACTTATAAACATCAACCTGATTTCAGGTTTGTCACAGGGCAAAAAACATCACAGTATCAAAAATCACAAAATAAAACGATGATCGCTTGGATTGCCCTTTTATTGTTGGTTTAGTTGCCAAGTCATGTCCGACGCTTGTGACCCCATGGACTGTACTCTGCCAGGTTCCACTGTCCATGGGAATTTCCAGGCAAGAATACTGGAGTGGCTTGCCATTTCCTTCTCCAGGGGATCTTTCCGACCCAGGAATTGAATCTGGGTCTCTTGCATTGCAGGCAGATTCTTTACCGAATGAGCTACAAGGAAAGCCCTTTTATAACCATACATATTTCCTTCCCTCCTCCCCAGTCCTTGGCAACTAAAAATTTAGAAATAGGAACTTTTATTTTTTTTTTTTTTAGAAAAACATCTAATTTAACTAGCACCTATTGAAAAAATTTTAGACAGTCTGAATCTGAAAGGCGAAATGCATTTTGGAACCATAAGAGAAAAACTGGAACTTGAAAAATATTAAGTAAGTAGCAATGATTAATATTATTCCATTGATAGGGTATTACACAAAGGCAGTGTTAGCTCTTTTCACCTTCATACCTTCAAAACACATAAAAGCCCTCTGATCATTAAGTACAGCGCACTATGGCTAAGACACACAGTGTCTACTGGTAATTTTAACCTTTTCCCTCAAACAAGGGGACCGACTAGGCAGCAGACAAGAACCCAGAGAGAGTTCTAGGTCATTCAACTCACCAGGTCACAAGCCCTGTTTACTCCTCATCAGTGACTGTACGTTTGTTCCTTCCCCACTGCTATTTGTGGAGTTAACTTGGGACTCAAGTGAAATCATAAACTGCCAAGTGGTCCTCGCTTCTACAGGTATGCCAGGTACGTTTTAACTAACCATTCGGTTTCTAGGGATCTGTGTAAAGGAAATAACTGGAGAGGCCTGCAAACATTATGCATAAAGGTAGTTATTTAAAGTTGTTTTAAATGTTGTAAATGATGACAGTTGAAGGTTTAAGTAAACTATGTACATCTCTGAGTACAGTTACACGGTCACTGCTGCTAAGTCACTTCAGTCGTGTCGACTCTGTGCGACCCCACAGATGGCAGCCCACCAGGCTCCCCCGTCCCTGGGATTCTCCAGGCAAGAATGCTGGAGTGGGCTGCCATTTCCTTCTGCAATGCATGAAAGTGAAGAGTAAAAGTGAAGTAGCTCAGTCGTGTCTGACTCTGCTACCCCACAGACTGCAGCCCACCAGGCTCCGCCATCCATGGGAATTTCCAGGCAAGGATACTGGAGTGGGTTGCCATTGCCTTCTCCGACACAGTCATTAGAGTATACTTAAGAACAGTAAAAAATGTAAGTGACGATTTTTTTGTTAAGACCACAGAGGGGCTAAGGAAGATGACCACGACAGAGGAAAATCCATTGGATAAATGAATCAAAATTTAAATTGTCTTTAATCAACAGTTTCAGTGGCATCACCGACTCAATGGAAATGAGTTTGAGCAAACTCCAGAAGATAGTGAAAGACAGGGAAGCCTGGTGTGCTGCAACCCATGGGATTGCAAAGAGTCGGACACAACTAAGCAACTGAACAACAACAAAAATAGATGATGAAGGAAAGAGATGAAGTGGTAAAGTGGCAGAGATACAGAGTGGAGAAAAGATTTTTGTTTTTAAAGGAAAGGGGAGGTCTTACCATGTATGTAGGCAGAAGAAAATAAGTGCCAAGAATGAGAAAAGGAAGGAGAATGAAAGCCAGGAGAGAGAAACAGCAAAGAAATGAAAGCTGGAGAAGAAGGTCTGGGATGAAGAACACAGAGACAGAAGCTCTGACAAGGAGAGTGAAGAATGAAGAAATAGTGATGATCTGTAGTTAGCAAGAGATGAGGTGGTTAATGCAAGATGGTCTCAACCTTCTCGATAAAGATATAAGATCATCTCCTAAGAGGAACCCAGAACCTGTGTGGTAGGAACTGATAATAAGATCCATCAATGCAGTTAAGTGACTTCATCTCCAAGCCAGAGAGGTTACCCCTCCAGGCAGAGATTAGCAAAGCAGCACCTGGAGAGGAAGTCAAGGGCCAGCAGGGGCCCAGATCTCTCCATCTGTGTCCAAAAACACTCATTCCAACCCAATGTACAACTGATTAGTTTGGCTAACAATCATTTGACAAAAGCTGCTTGAACGTTTCTGTTCCTTAGAAGATTCACTTAACAATTCCTTCCATAAGCCTCATTAAGGAAAATTATGACCCTAGATCTTTCTGGCCATGTCAATTTAAAACTTTGATTTCAAAAAAGGAAACCCCATGTCTGTGTAGAAAGTGCCTGTTCCTGATGGGCAATGAGAAAGAAAATGAGGGAGCAGCTTGCAGAATTATTCTGTCCTGACTTTGTGATTAAAGGAAAAAAGCCAGACCAATTAAAGTCCTTTCTTTCCTCAGAATGCCAAAGAGTCTGAAACCAGAAGTCGGCTTGCATTCCTTCTGAAATTGCACTTTAAAACCACAGTCCCTGGGTACCTCTTTTCCGACCCTATTACACACTCCATCTGCCCCGCATGCCATAAGCACTTCTTCATCACATGAAATGGGAGTTCCTGCTTCCACAAGCTGGTGGTTCCTTCCACTCCACCCTGGCAACGGAAAACACATTTATTTCCCTCTGCTTCATACTTGTACCCGAGATGGCAACAGCAACCCATTCCAGTACTCTTGCCTGGAAAATCCCATGGACGGAGGAGCCTCGTAGGCTGCAGTTCATGGGGTCACTAGGAGTCGGACACGACTGAGAGACTTCCCTTTCACTTTTCACTTTCATGCATTGGAGAAGGAAATGGCAACCCACTCCAGTGTTCTTGCCTGGAGAATCCCAGGGACGGGGGAGCCGGGTGGGAGGCCGTCTATGGGGTTGCACAGAGTCGGACACGACTGAAGCGACTTAGCAGCAGCAGCAGCATACTTGTACTTCAATCCGTCACACAAGGATTTTATTTTTTTTAAATCAGAAACCAGGTGCATGACTTGACACGAGTCACTATCTGTAATCTAATCACAGTTTTCACAATCACAGCTTTGAATGGATAGCTTTCTACAGAAAAAAATAAAGTAAAAACTGAGCTCTTCCGGGAATGACCTAAAAACTAGCTCTGAACCCTACCTGTGAGTAATCAGGAATCTGCCAGAAGCAGGTCAGGCTACTAAACAAAGGACCTAAGGCTTTCACTGGGCTCCCCTCATAGCTCAACTGGTAAAGAATCTTCCCGCAATGCAGGAGGCCTGGGTTCGATCCCTGGGTTGGGAAGATCCCCTGGAGGAGGCCGAGGCAATCCACTCCAGTATTCCTATCTGAAGAACCCCCTACGGACAGAGGAGCCTGGCAGGCTGCAGTCCCTGGGGTGGCAGAGTCAGACACAACGGAGCAACTAAGTACAGCACAGGCTTTCACTGCAAAGCAATTCCAGTTAGCCCATCTGATTACACTCGGTAACGGATATCCATGACACCTGAAAAAAGAAACGCAGGTCTGTTGTTTTTTTTTTCCTTTTCAAAACCACTTGGTCACAGATGCTTACAATCCACAGCTGACAGAACGCCTCCTCTAAAACACACACACACACACACTCTCTCTCCCCAAAAAACAATAAAACACAAAACAAAAAACGAAGGGGACGGGGTTTTAGGACTCCAGGATGGAGAAGGCACACCAGCCATCAGATTACGTGGGAGCCTGGGGCGCAGCATCCTGTCCCACGTACGACGCACTAGCTGCACGTGGCCAGCATCCTGACCGACTCCAAAGTGCAACTCGTGGCCACGTGCTGAAGATTTTAAATCTTCACAACCATCTGCTGTCTCTCACACATGCGACCACCAGAGCCACCAGCACAAGCTGTTCAGACAGACAAGAAGCTGGGGTCAGAGGGGGGCCCTTTGCATTTATCTTTCAAAAGTTCATATTCAATTGGCTTTTTAAAAAAATGCTAATTAGATGATAAGCAATCAGGGATGCAAAGAGAAGCTTCTCTGACAGAATTGAAGATGATGGTAGTAACTTATAAATAAATCTAATTAGCTATTTGGGGGCTAATTAACTTTCACCTAACTTGAAAGAAACTAATATATAAACAGTGTACATCAAAATACTAAGACTTCTCTTCAAATACAAATCATTTATTCAAAACCAGATAATTAGCTGTTTATTATGGCTTTCTTTTCAGGAACCAAAAAGCATTGGTTGACATCGTATGTGACAAATTTAATAATGTTTTATTTCCAAACCAAAGATCAATCAAAATATGTGAAAATTTTAATTATCTCAAACTAATTTACCCAAATCCTTAATTCATCATGTTTTCCTCCCCTCAAAACTCTTTAAATAAAAGCTAGAGCACAACTCCTATCAGATATTCAGTCAAATAAGAAGTTTCCAGGGAATGCCTACTTGTCTTCCAGTCTCCACGTTGCAAGCTGCCTAAACCATCATCTCATTAACTGCTGCCTGCACCAGGGCACGCCTCCACACTGAGTTCCCTCCCACCGTTCCCTCTTCCATACTGCTAGGTCATTTCTATGCTTTTAGTGCCAAGGAGTAGTTTCAAACGTGTCTGTGTTTAATAAACACTGCAAGTATAGTTATTCCGTAATCCACGTCTGATAATTCTGGTATATGAAGTCTTTGCGAACCTGCTTGTGCTGAAGGTACTTTCCTTTTTTTTTCTTTTGTTGGTGCTATTTCCTTGTATATTTCATCATTTTTTATTCAAACTGTCTATTAAGCCTGTATAATTATTTGTGGGAATAAGTTGAGGTTGAGGACAAGGGAGTAATAATCCAGTGAGAGTATATATTTGCTTCTGCTGGATATTTAAGAGGCATGCCCAGTTAAGAACCACCAAAAACTGATTTCACGGCTTGAGGGTTTAGGGGTTGTTGATTTTTTCTGATATAATCCAGGTAACATGAGGGCTTTCCTCGTGGCTCAGTGGTAAAGAATCCACCTGCCAATGTAGGAGACGGGGCTTTGATACCTGACCCCCTGGAGGAGGAAATGGCAACCCACTCTGGTGCTCTTGCCTAGGAAATCCCAGGGACAGAGGAGCCTGGCCGGCCACAGTCCCTGTTACAAGAGTCAGACATGACTTAGTGCCTAAACAACAGCAACAACAACAAGGTAATCTGCTTTTGGCCCATGTGAGCAGGTCTGAGCTTTTGAGCCTAAAGCTCAGGGCTCTGCTCAGTCTTTCAGGGTAGAGGAATGGGTGGGGTTCACTTAAGGTTCTCTCTGAACACTTAAGGTGGGAGGGAGCACCAGCGTAAGGGGACTGTCTCCTGCTTGACTCCCGGCCCTGGTCAGGACCATGGCAATCAACACTCAAGTTCCCTAGGTTCACCAGGGCAAAAGCAACTTCAACACTCAAGTTAACAGAAGTTCTAACTTTCACTTAATAGTTTACCCTTACAGTTCTTATCATCTTATCAGTGCCATAATACTTTTCTGAAAACATTTTCTTTTAACCAGAATTATTAGCTAATTTCTTAGAACTTAGAAAGTTCTAACTTTCACTTAATAGTTTACCCTTACAGTTCTTATCATCTTATCAGTGCCATAATACTTTTCTGAAAACATTTTCTTTTAACCAGAATTTTTAGCTAATTTCTTAGTATAATCCAATTTACCTAATTACCCAAAACTTGAATTCCCAGTAGCTAATGTTCACTGTAACAACACTATCTTTTAAAAATCTATTCCAGTTTGTACCATTCAAAGAACTGCTTTATCTAGTCCCTATCTCATCCTGTTCCTTTCACTCCATTTTCCTATCCACCCTGGCCTTCTTCCCAAGCCCTCTGGGTCTTCTCATCTCAGCACCTTTGCAAGTGCTTATCTCTTTGTCCAGAATGCTCTTCAGTTCAGTTCAGTTCAGTCGCTCAGTCCTGTCCAACTCTTTGTGAGCCCATGGACTGCAGCCTGCCAGGCCTCCCTGTCCATCACCAACTCCTGGAGTTTACCCAAACTCATGTCCATTGAGTAGGTGATGCCATCCAACCATCTCATCCTCTGTCGTCCCCTTCTTCTCCTGCCCTCAATCGTTCCCAGCATCAGGGTATTTTCGAATGAGTCCGCACTTTGCATCAGGTGGCCAAAGTATTGGAGTTTCAGCTTTAGCATCAGTCCTTCCAATGAACACCCAGGACTGATCTCCTTTAGGATGAACTGGTTGGATCTCCTTGCAGTCCCAGGGACTCTCGAGAGTCTTCTCCAACACCACAGTTCAAAAGCATCAACTCTTCGGCACTCAGCTTTCTTTATAGTCCAACTCTCACATCCATACATGACTTCTGGAAAAACCATAGCCTTGACTGGATGGACGTTTGTTGACAAAGTAATGTCTCTGCTTTTGAATATGCTATCTAGGTTGGTCATAACTTTCCTTCCAAGGAGTAAGCATCTTTTAATTTCATGGCTGCAATGACCATCTGCAGTGATTTTGGGGCCCAGAAAAATAAAGTCAGCCACTGTTTCCCCATCTATTTCCCATGAAGTGATGGGACCAGATGCCATGATCTTAGTTTTCCGAATGTTGAGCTTTAAGCCAACTTTTTCACTCTCCTCTTTCACTTTCATCAAGAGGCTTTTTAGTTCTTCTTCACTTTCTGCCATAAGGGTGGTGTCATCTGCATATCTGAGGTTATTGATATTTCTCCCAGCAATCTTGATTCCAGCTTATGCTTCTTCCAGCCCAGCATTTCTCATGATGTACTCTGCATATAAGTTAAACAAGCAGGGTGACAATATACAGCCTTGACATACTCCTTTTCCTATTTGGAACCAGTCTGTTGTTCCATGTCCAGTTCTAACTGTTGCTTCCTGACATGCATACAGGTTTCTCAAGAGGCAGGTCAGGTGGTCTGGTATTCCCATCTCTTTCAGAAATTTCCACAGTTTATTGTGATCCACACAGTCAAAGGCTTTGGCACAGTCTATTACCTCCTTCTTTATCAAGATGCCTATTCATCTTTTGGAACTCAGCCCAAATGTCACCTACTCCAGGAACCCATCCTTGATAACCCAGACTTGGTCAGATAAGTGTTAGCTGAGCTTGCCACAAGTCTTCCGCAAAGTACATGGGACCGTTAGTTAACTGTGTCATTAGTGGTTTATTGTCTGTCTTCTCCAGAATGTAAGTCCTATATCTGTTAAGCCAACAAATCAAGCTTGTTTCCAACCACAGTGCCCACACTTAGCAAGGGCATGTATGTAGTAAAGATCAATATGTAGTTAATAAATGAATAAAAGAACAGCAAAGTTGGAAAATTTTATCCTAATTTCAATGTAAATGTTGACTTTAAAACAAGATACAGCATATATAAAATATATAATTTGACTTTCAAAAGTATACATAGTACTATCATTAATTATGATTCAAAGGTATAGTAAGATTTTAAATGAGACCTTATCTGTTACTAGTTATGCAATAACTCCCTATGCAATAAAAATAATATTTATTACTGTCTAATAATTATTATCTATGCAATAAAAAAATAAAACTTTTGCCATAAAGTATGTGAAAAATCTACAAGCACAGGACAAGACTCATTGGCAAATTCATGCAATTACTGTCAGACTTCCACAAGTTTTCAAAAGAAACATCAAAATCAGTAAAAACATTTTATGAATTAATGGCAGACAGTTCCCCAGTACTTTAACAGAAATATTTATGTGTGGCAAAGACTGCACAGCAAGAAAGAAAAAAGAAGTCACACAAGAAATATTTCAGGGGTCAACATGACAAGACTTGGGTGTGAAGAGTGAGGTGAAAGAATAAAGGACTTCAAACTTTCTACATAAGAAGAAGAACAGGTAACTAAGGAAACTTAGGATTTGGAGATACATGAAGGGAAAGGGAAAGTGGCTTCTGGACATTTTAAATAACATCATGAAATCTAAGCAGAAACACCCATTAGTGTGTAGATAGGATTCTAAGATGGCCTTCATGACCTTCACCCCATGAAGGTGTCACTACCATGATATGTCCTTATATGGCAAAAGGAATTCTGCAGAAGCAATGAAAGTTACTAATCAATTGACCTAAAATAGTGAAATTATGTGAGTGGGCCTAACTAATGAATTAGAGGCCTAATCATTCAAGCCCTCTAAAAGCAAAGAATGTTCTCAGATGACAGCAGTAGTCAGAGATTTGAACCCTCAGGGATTTGACCTGAGGGAGGTTCTAACACTGAGATAAAGGGGCCCCACAAGGAAAAACCACAATGCGGCTTTGAGCTGTAGAGAATGGCCCCCCTATTAACCAGTAAGAAGATGGGGACCCTCAGTCCTATAACCATATAGAACTGAATTTTTCCAAAAAGGGGCATCTGGCTTGTCTAAAGGACATCTAAGGTCTATTCCATCTCAAAATTCTAGGAAATATTTAATGTTTATTATTTTTCTTAAAGTCCCGTATTTTGCAACTGGTTCTTCCTTTTTGGATTACCTATTTCTTAAAATCGGAGACGGAAACTGCAACCCACTCCAGTATTCTTGCCTGGAGAATCCCATGGACATAGGAACTTGGGGGGCTACAGTCCATGGGGTAGCAAAGAGTCGGACACGACTGAGCGACTAACACACACACACACATTTTCATTATTATTATGTTTGGTGATCTGTGGTCTTTTACTACTGTAACTGCCACCCCAGGCTTCTGACTAAGGAACTGTGAGGTTATGAATGGGTAATGTTTTAAGCCACTAAATTTGTGTTAACTTGTTACAGAGCAATAGAAAGTTAACATAATTAGCAACCTGGAAACATTGAGGAATAGCTTTAAGTGTCACCACACAGAAACCACTAGAGCAGGTGAGCACTTCTGTGAAAAGTATATAAAAGAGTGAAGAATATATGAGAAAAGCCTTGAGGATATCTATAAGTAGAGTGCTTTAAAAAAAGAAGACGTTAGTAGTAGTACATGATTTAAGGTATTTTTGCTAAGTCACTTGAGTCGTGTCCGACTCTGTGCGACCCCATAGACGGCAGCCCACCAGGCTCCCCCGTCCCTGGGATTCTCCAGGCAAGAACACTGGAGTGGGTTGCCATTTCCTTCTCCAATGAATGAAAGTGAAAAGTGAAAGGGAAGTCGCTCAGTCGTGTCTGACTCTTCACGACCCCATGGACTGCAGCCTACCAGGCTCCTCCGTCCATGGGATTTTCCAGGCAAGAGTACTGGAGTGGGGTGCCATCGCCTTCTCCAGATTCAAGGTATACTTCAGAATTAAAAATATGAAGGAAATACTCTACTGATAACATGGAAATAACCAAAAGCAAACATTTATGTCTACCTGTTCTCTCACTGACCCATTTCCACCAGGCACTCTGACGTGCACTCTCTTTTTGGTGAGCTGCTATTTCAAAAATATGAACCAAAATTTTGCATTAACCCATCCAAATACAAAGAAGAATTATTGCTAAAGGAGAAAAAAATTACAAATAGCTGAATTATCTCTAAAAGTTTGTAAGAGCTGAAAGAATGGCCTTTAATCTTGTAGTCCTAAAACTAAATTTCCCAGAGTCATTATTACAGCTAATATGAACCTACTTAACTTCCTAAGTATAAACAGATGATTTTTATCATAATTCTTATCAATAATATCTTGCAATCTTCATGAAGTTTGTTTTTTTATCCCTAAGCCTTGTTTTACACTGGTATTTAGTCAAATCAAAGCTATAAAATCATTACTTACATAAAAGTTGGCATTGAATAACATCCATTAATCAAACATAAGATAACCTCATATGTGCATAATTAATAACTGTGTTTTCTCACTACATCAAAGACTATCGCCTTTCCACAAAATTTTAATCATTTTCCAACATATTCCCATCAACTTAATTACGCTTGAACAGGAATATAAAAAATTAGAAAACTAAGGCAGTTTTAAAGCTTCCCAAGTTACAATTTATTAGATTTAGTAACTCAAAAAAAATTCCAAGAAAATGAGCCAGTCATGCAACTAATATAGAATTCATCACTGGAAATTCTTATGAGAACTGATGTAATTATTTAGCTTTTGAATGATTAAAAGAGAGACTAAAGCAATATTACACAGACTTAACACAACATTAAAGTTATCAAGGGCTTCCCAGCACATCATTCAACTACATACAGATGGACTCTATGGTCCTGCGTGTGATTAAATCAACTGATCATGCAAGGAAACCACAGTAACAAAACACATCCGCACAAGAAGTGTAAAAGCTCAGCTCTAGCTTTGCTTCCTTAACTCATCAAAATGCAAACTCATCTAAGTTTTAAGTAACCGGCCACCTGCAGAACAATTCTACTTCTCACCTCTTATTCTGTAAGTGACTAACTGTTACTTTCAGAACAAGGTTTCACTCATAACATTTGTACATAAACCACACAAATAAATTGCATGCTGGGTGAGAAGTGAAGGGTTGCCCTGCCCAGCATTCCACCCCTGGCACTATTCATTCTATCTATCTGTAGGAAACCAAGCCTACCCTCAGTGGGGATTCTCAGTGGCAGGAGGAGCTTTCAAAAGAATTGCCAGTAGGTAATCCTCTCCAGACTAAGAAAATTAAAATCTCTGATGGTGACCCTACATGTTTTGAACCACAAAAGGATATATTTGAAGCTTTTTGGTTTTCCTTAATATTTAATTTATATTTTCACTTCAATTACCTATACAGTAACGTAGTTCAAAGTTTACTCTAATTGCTTTTTCTTTAAAAAAATTTTCCTTAACCTTCTAAGGCATCTCTTTGGTAGAAGACCCTTTAAAACTCATCACATTGCTTTTATAGCTGCACTTTTTTTCAGACAGTGAAACTGTAGTATGTGTGTATGTATGTATATAAGTATATATACATATGCATACATATACGTATTTAAATACACACAGAGACACATACAGCTATTTTTAATATAAATTTATTTATTTTAATTGTTTTTAAGCCAAAACAAAACACGCCATGATTTAGAACGATTTCCAGGTATTGGCAAACCCTCATTTTGTACAAGGGTAAAAATGGTACATTTCTGGTTTATTGTAAATTCTTCTCACGGTGAGGTTCTGCAGTATACTATGACCTGGGCCACAACTCAGATCTTCAGAAAATAACGGTCTAGCAGAGCACCCAAAGCTCATGCTCTGGAACAACCCAGAGGGGTAGGGTGGGGAAGGATGTGGGAGGGGAGGTTAAGGATGAGGGAGACACATGTATACCTGTGGCCGATTCATGTTGATGTATGGCAAAAAAAAAAAAAAAAAAAATCAACATGTTGTAATTATCCTCCAATTAAAATACATAAAAAGAAAATAATGGTCTAGAGTGGGTCTTGCCTTGAATTCCACACCAGGGCCGTTGAGCACAGTCAGGAGTGCTTTCACAATTCCCCAAATCAGTTACACAATAAGCCTTTTCTGTTCACTGACTCATGGGGTTTTCCTGTGTTCTTCTAGAGTCCACTGCTCAGAAAAGTCTGCTTTCATCTAAGATTGTGCATTTTCTCCAGAATTATTTGTCATTAAACGAGAAGGCAACAAATCCCTCAAGTTCCACTGTTATCAGTAGTATTTAATTTTGCAGGTAACTTATTTTATTAAATGACATCAGAATTTATGTCCCTTTCAGAAACAAAATAATTTTTTTTTTAATTTCTTTTTCCTTCTTGTCTGAACCATTACAAAACAGGCCACATTAAATGAGGACACGCGGTTAGGATCAGCATTATTCCTGAACGCAGAGTCAACAGTACAGTATCATGGAAAAAAGGATGAGTTCTCTCAGATGAGAAGTTGTAAGACATAAGTTTCAATCAGCACCCATGAACTGAGAAAACAAAAATTTAAAGAGAGAGCTGGCCCTCCAAACCCATGGTTTCTACATCCAAGGATACAAACAACCTCTGACTGAAAACATTCAGGGGGCGAGAAGAGAATTCTAGAAAGTCCCAAAATGTAAACCTGTAAAATCAAGAGTGGGTTTTCTGAAAGGGTAAATAAAATCAATAAACCTCTGGCCAAGCTCATCAAGAGGAAAGGAGAAAGGATCCAAATAAACAAAAAATGAAAGAAGATAAATAACAACTGACACTGAAAAAACACAAAAAGTCAAAAAATAAAACTTGAATTGATCATGGGCAGGCAACAATATATATAATTTACGTAGCATTTATATTGTATTTACATAGCATTTATATTGTATTAGGTATTACAAATACTCTGCTACTGCTGCTAAGTCGCTTCAGTCGTGTCCGACTCTGTGCGACCCCATAGACGGCAGCCCACCAGGCTCCGCCGTCCCTGGGATTCTCCAGGCAAGAACACTGGAGTGGGCTGCCATTTCCTTCTCCAATGCATGAAAGTGAAAAGTGAAAGTGAAGTCGCTCAGTCGTGTCTGACTCTTCGCGACCCCATGGACTGCAGCCTACCAGGCTCCTCCGTCCATGGGATTTTCCAGGCAAGAGTACTGGAGTGGGTTGCCATTGCCTTCTCCGAGGTAATTTAAAGTACACAGGAGGATGTGTGTAAGCCATATACAAATACTACACCATTTTATATAAGAGACTGGAGCATCTGAATGCTTTGGTATCTGTGCAAGGGTCCTGGAACCAATCCTCACAGCAACTAAGAGGCAACCTCTTGCTCACCCTGAAGTGTAATTAATACTAACAAAGCAAGAGTACTAAATAAGCAGGTGCAATTTGCATGAAATAAGTATTAATCAACAAAACACGAAGCTCCTACTAACGGAAAATAGCTAGGAGCTACAGATTCTGGAAAGAACTACAAACGTTGAGCTAGAAGAAAATCAGTTCATCCACTGCCACCCTTCTGGAGATAAAGAAACAAGGCCAGAGATGACACAGGAATCTCAAGTCACTCGGCAAGCATGGGCTAGCATTCGTAACTTCTGCTTCTAGAGCCTCACACGGCCACTCTAAACTTACAGGGTGTACCGCCTACAGGCTTCCCCCATTTACTGCACTTCACTTTACTGTGTCTTTCACAAATTGAAGGTCTATGGCAACCCTGCCTTGAAAAAGTCTACTGGCACCATTTTTCCAACAGTGTTTGCTCCTTTTGTGTCCACGTGGCACATTTTGATAATCCTCACAATTGTTCATACTTTTTCATTATATATATTATATATATGATAACAATGTACACATTTCTAGTACTTACTAGGTTCCAGTTAACACTGTTTGCAAATGACACATAGGAGCTGATCTAGTCCTCAACCACTCTATGAAGATACACACAGCATGATCACTACACCCCATTCTGAAGCTGAGGGAAGCAGGGCAGGAGGAGGACAGTGGTTCACCCGCGGTCACACAGCTGCAGGGGCGGTGGGGCAAGAATGTGACTCCATTCGCTTGGGCTTCAAAGTCTGTGCTCTTTTGCTACTCTGACTCTAGCATAACAAAACAGAGACATTTCTAGGGGAAACTGTTCTAGATCTAATTCTGAACAGAAAGAAACTGGTCAGTAAAGGGAAAGTAGCAAAAATCTTGGAAGGAAAAAAACATCATTTTGGCAGAATGAAGAGAGGGAGGACAGAAAAGAGCCTTGATCTGCATGTGTGGGATCCACACTGGGAACAGAATTAAAATCAAGGAAGAGAGCATAAGAGAGTAATCCCTAGACACATTCAGCAATTTTGTTTCCCAAGCTTAAAGAATCCAATCCTACAATAACAATAATTTAAAAAAATATTTAATCTATCACTGTACGACTCCCCCAAATCAGAGACTCAACCTAGCAAACTACATCATCTTTGTAGACATGATAAAAATGGGAGCTGGGGACTAACATCATTTTGAGGATTTGTATTTAATTGAATAATACTATGTCTAATGGAAGCTAGATTGTACATCATAAGGTTTCTAGTGAATTCTGTCCTCTATGAAGTCTAGTTTAATAATTCTATTATAATGACTTGAATAATAACCTTGAAAGTCATGTTATCTAAAAATTTAATTAGCATATAGCGAGGATGACAGAATCAGCAATTAAAAGACCTGAAAAGTCTTTAGATGAAATTAAACAAGATGTTAAAATAAAAATAAATTTAAAATTTTCTAATTGGGATCTAAATAAATAATAAGAAAAATAGAGGGCTAGAGAAATGGTGTTTAGTTGAGAAGAAGACTTAATTAATGCAACCTTTAATGCAACCTTTGCTGAAGTTGTTCAGTTTCTCTATTGATATAACTAATGTCTTGTCTAAAGGATATCTAAGGTCTATTCCATCTCAAAATTCTATGAAATATTTAATGTTTATTATTTTTCTTAAAGTCCTGTATTTTGCAATTGGTTCTTCCTTTTTGGATTACCTATTTCTTAAAATCGGAGAAGGAAATGGCAACCCACTCCAGTATTCTTGCCTGGAGAATCCCATGGACAGAAGAGCCTGGACAGCTACAGTCCACGGGGTCACAAAGAGTTGGACACAACTGAGCGACTAACATACACACACACACACACATTTTCATTATTATTATTGTATCGGTGATCTGTGATCTTGGAGGTTACTGTAATTGTTTTAGAGCCCCATGAACCATGCCCATATAATGATGGTGAACTTACTAAATGTATGTGCTCTGACTGCTCCACTAACTAGCAGTTCCCCCATCTCTCTCCCTCTCCTCAGGCCTCGCTATTCCCTGAGACACAACAATATTGAAACCAGGTCAATTAATAATCTACAATGCCCTCTAAGTTTTCGAGTCAAAAGTGCACGTCTCACTTTAAATCAAAAGCTAGAAATGATTATGCTTATTAGTGAGGAAGGCATGTTGAAAATTGAGATGGGCTAGGCCTCTCATGCTAAGCAGCCAAGTTGTGAATGCAAAGAAAAAGTTATTGCAGCAAATTAAAAGTGTTACTCCATGAACACATGAAGGACAAGCAAGCCAAACAAGCCTTATTGCTCATATGGAGAAAGTATTAGCGGTCTGGATAGATGATCAAACCACCTATAATAATCCTTTCAGCCAAAGCCTAATTCAGAGCAAGGCCCCAACTCTCTTCAATTCTGTGAAGACTAAGAGAGGTGAGGAAGTTTAAAAAGAAAAGTCTGAAGCCTGCAGAGGTTGGTTCATAAGGTTTAAGGAAAGAAGCCATCTCCATAACATAAAAGTACAAGGTGAAGAAGCAAGTGCTGATATAGAAGCTGCAGCAAGTTATCCAGAAGATCTAGCTGAGATCATTAATGAAGGTGGCTACACTAAACAATGGACTTCCCTGGTGGCTTAGATGGCAAAGAATCTGCCTGCAACACAGGAGACCTGGGTTCAGTCCGTGGAGAGCCCCTGAAGAAGGGAATGGCAAGCACACTGCAGTATTCTTGCCTGCAGAATTCCACAGAGGAGCCTGCTGTGCTACAGTCCACGGAGTCACAAAGAGTCAGACGCAACTGAGCAACTAACACTTTCACACTAAACAACAGATTTTCCATGTAGGTGAAATAGCCTTCTATTGGAAGACGATGCCATCTAGATGATGTCATTCATAGCTAGAGAGGAGAAGTCAATGTCTAGCTTCAAAGCGTCAAAGGACAGGCTGACTCTTGTTAGAGGTTACTGCAGCTGATGACTTTATGTTGAAGCCAATGTTCATTGACCATTCCAAAAATCCTAGTGTCTTTAAGAACAATGCTAAATCTACTCTGCCTCTGCTGTATAAATGGGACAACAAAGTCTGAACAACAGCACATCTGTTTACAACATGGTTTTACAGAGTATCTTAAGCCCAATGTTAAGAATTTTTGCTCAGAAAAAAAGATTCTTTTCAAAATACTGACACTGCTCATTGACAATGCGCCTGGTCACCCAAGAGCTCTGATGGAGGTGTGCAATGAGATTAATGTTACTTTCACGCCGGCCAACGTTGTGGATAAAGGACTAATTTCCACTTTCAAGTCTTCTTATTTAAGAAATACATTTTATAAAGCTGTAGTTGCCACAGACACTGATTCCTCTGATGGATCTGGGCAAAGTCAATTGAAAACCTTCTAAAAAAGGATTCACCATTCTAGATGCCGTTAAGAATATCTGGGATTCCTGGGGAGAGGTCAAAATAACAGCATTCACAGGAGTTTGGAAGAAGCTAATTCCAAACGTCATGGGTGACCTGAGGGGTTTGAAGCTTCAGTGGAGGAAAGAATTGCAGATGTGGTAGAAACAGTAAGAGAACTAGAATTAGAAGTGGAGTCTGAAGATGTGACTGAATTGCTGCAATCTCACAATAAAACTTAAATGGCTAAAGACTTGCTTCTAATAAGCAAAGAAAGTGGTTACTTGAGATGGAATCTACTCCTGGTAAGATGCTGTAGATTTTTAAATGACAACAAAGAATTTAGAATATTACATAAACTTTAGCTGATAAAACAGCAGCAGGGTTTGCGAGGACTGAGTCCAATTTTGAAAGAAGCTCTATTAAACAGGATTGTATGTTACAGAGAGCTCATTAGTGAAACAGTTGATGGATGTGGCAAACTTCACTGTTGTCTTATTTTAAGATACTACCACAGCCCAAACTTCAGCAACCACCACCCTAATCAGTCAGCAGCCATCAACATGTAGGCAAGACCCTCCACCGGTGAAAACATCACAACTCACTGAAGGCTCAGAGGATGGTTAACATTTTTAAGCAATAAAGTTTTTTAAATTAAGGTATGTAAATTGCTTTTTTAGAAATACTGTTACTGTGTGCTTAATATACTATACTATATGTAGACATAACTTTTATTTGTACTAGGAAACAAAAAAATTTTATGTGACTTGCTTTATTGGGATTACTCACTTTAATTTCAGTGGTTTGGAACTGAACCCACAGTATCTCGAGGTATGGATATTACCTATAGATCAGATCAGATCAGATCAGTCGCTCAGTCGTGTCCGACTCTTTGCGACCCCATGAATTGCAGCACACCAGGCCTCCCTGTCTATCACCAACTCCCGGAGTTCACTCAGACTCACATCCATCGAGTTGGTGATGCCATCCAGCCATCTCATCCTCTGTTGTCCCCTTCTCCTCCTGCCCCCAATCCTTCCCAGCATCAGAGTCTTTTCCAATGAGTCAACTCTTCGCATGAGGTGGCCAAAGTACTGGAGTTTCAACTTTAGCCTCATTCCTTCCAAAGAAATCCCAGGGCTGATCTCCTTCAGAATGGACTGGTTGGATCTCCTTGCAGTCCAAGGGACTCTCAAGAGTCTTCTCCAACACCACAGTTCAAAAGCGTCTATTTTTCGGCACTCAGCCTTCTTCACAGTCCAACTCTCACATCCATACATGACCACAGGAAAAACCATAGCCTTGACTAGACGAACCTTTGTGGGCAAAGTAATGTCTCTGTTTTTGAATATGCTATCTAGGTTGGTCATAATAAAATGTTGCCAGTCAACAGAAGATAGATACATGCTCAATATTACCAATAATTTGCATGAAAAGGTTGTTCATTTTTTGCTCCTTCTAAGATCTTTGAAGAATGAAGTTGCACTCTCAGTGGTCAGCATACCCAGTGAGCTGCCATTCACTGGATCTGTGACAGTACAAGAGTATTTGAACTTTGTATGCCTCAGCTTACTACCAATCTACAAAATGGGGATAACTGTACCTACTTCACAGGATTAGTATAGGGCATTAATTACAAGTATTAACTTAATACCTATAATGCAATTAGGAGAGTGCCTGTCACACAATGACTGCACAAATATTAGTCAAACTCTCTTATTACTTGGATCCCTTGCACTTACTAGCAAAATCATCGCTGAGTACTTGGACTACTTCTATAAGACAGACAGAAATGTCATCACTGCCTTAACACTTCCCAAGAAAATTCCTAAGATCATGAACCATGAAACTAGACTCAATTTTTATTTCTACTTCTAAAGTATTGAGAAATTAGTTTCTTTGGTTTGCCCGTCTCTGAAACTGGTACAACAAAGCCTGCCACTGGTCAGCTGTTGTAAAGATAAGGCAGTACATTAAAACCCTAGGAGCAGCTTAGAACACAAGGTGTTTCACAGATTTATGCAGAGAATGTAAAACTTACTGCTCAGAGTCATAGTAGTCCATCCGCTTCTTTTTCTTGTTATAAGCGGCAACTCGAAAGGGAACGATCTCCAAGGTGATCAGGCCCGGGGCCATGGTCAGCACTTTGGCGCCATGAGTCGGCTCATAAAGATCCTTCCCTGTTTCTGGATGGGGCATGCCAGCAGGGTCTCGGCCAACAATGTAGAAGTTGGCTCCCGCAACCATCCGTGCTCTGCAATGCCACTGGACCTAGAACAGAAATGGTCACATTAGACAACCACGATTTCATGACCAGCACTTAGAAGTAGTAAGTGGATAATAAATGTATATACTTCCTATATAATCAGTATCTATTAGCAGGAAATCTCAACAAATTAAAATCATCTCGGGAAGCCAGGAAAAAAAAAAAAAAAACACCTGGCAAGCCCTCCCCTTCCAAAAAAATCTACAAGTATATATGTATATGGATCTGGGAAGCATAAGACAAGGTGTTGGCTGTGACTTAACAGCCAGCTGCTTTCAAAGGTAGCTCTGTAGCCTATACCGTCACATCGACTCACTGTGTAAAAACAAAAATTACTTGGTCTAACACCTAGAACTATAGAAATGTAGAAGTTAAAGTAACTGGAAGAGAGCATCATTCTCATTAAAACAGGAAGGAAGTGAATCCTCAAAGGTTAAGTGACTCGGCCAACAGAGCATAGGACAAACCCAGGTCCACACACTTGGTCTTCGTTCCCTGTCAGTGTACGGCTCCATTATTTAGTGATTTACAAAACCATCTCAGTTCTATGTGAACAGTGACATAAATGATGGCCACTGCATATCATTTCATCTCTCTTGATAGCCTCTCTTCTACCAAGTACTTTATTTTTATATCAACATAGTTCAGAAAGTCCAGGAGTGTGAAGGCAACCCCATACCCTATATTTGAATAGGCCACCCTGAGGATTTTCAACTTTTCTAGTTGTTTCTACTGATATTTACCTCTATATTTCTAAACAGTACATGTATACAGTTGTAACCTGTTAATTTTAGATATTATATACTGTCATCCCTCCATATCTGTGGATGCTCAAGTCCCATAGTCAGCCCACCGTATTCAAGGTTCTACATCCATGGATTCAATCAAGCACAAATCATGCAGTACTGTACATATTTACTGGATAAAAACCTGCATAAAAGTGGACCTGCATAGTTCAAATTGGTCATGTTCAAAATTGTAATATAGGCATAATTTCCACATGATTATTTACTACTATAAAAGAAGATATTTGGCTCTTACTCCACTGTCTTCATTCCCTATCCCATTTATTCAATAAACACTGTGGTATCAATACTTTGGTGAAGTAACCATTTATCTGTAAAATGGGGATTACAATTGTATTTACTGGATATAATTTTTAATAAAATTAACATATGAAAAAACTGAGGACTTAGAATAGTACCTGGAGCAGAGTAAGTACACAATAAATGTTGGCTGTTATCATCTTTATTTTACTCCTCTCCTTGTACAACTGTTTTTCCTAGAGTAAATAATTGCCTTAATTCGTTTTCTGCTTGCTTAGTTTTCCATAGACCTTTGTTTCTATATACCTTGTACTGTCTTTCTTCCTAAACACACAGTTTAATACAATTCTCAGTCTCCCCACCACTGAGTTCTGACCAAAGAAATGAAAGCCAAAGTGATGTGTGCCACTTGCAGATGTGGATCATTACAAAGCCTCTTGAGCACTAGCCTAGTTTGCTTTCCTCATGAGCCAGCTGAAGAGAAAGGACCTAAGGCCCTGTAACTACCTCTTTTTCCACTACAGTGTTACTTCTGCTTGCAGTGAGCTGCAGTAGTTCTGTATGCACCAGATGGCAAAGCATGAAGCCACACGACCTTTGTTCTCCACATACACCACCCCTTCCTCCATTCACCCCAGATTCAGCTCTTCATGAAATATCTGCTCATTTCCCTCTGCCCCTTCGCAGCAGACACACAGAAGAATTCCACTTGTTCAGACTCAATTTGTATCAAGGGGTCAGTCAGCATCAAATCATCAATTAAGTACTCTGCAACTCCACTTAAATGTAAAATCTTTTCTGCCTCATGAAAAATAGCTACTGCTTACAGAGTTAAATTAAAAGGGCAGTCTAAGTTTTCTGAACTTAGGTGAACTTACTTTGCTCATTATATATTTACGTCTGGATGCTTAAATCATTCAAGTGCCAACTGGTCAATAAGCCAGGAATATATTTCAAAAGCATATTGGTGACATGGGCCAGTTATAAGTCTGCCTTATAAAACTGTCAGAAAATGTAATTGCTTCTCTGACTTCTTTTAGAAGGTATATGAGTAAATTACATGTAAACACAACAAACATGGAGTCAGCTTTCCCCTGCAGGCAACCTAAATGGTTTCAATGTATATTTTAATGAATGGTTCCCTTATGAGAAAACTTTATGATTTTTAACAGCCATGAGTAAGCAAATCAAATGTCATTCTTCCAAGAAAGCCTAGTGTGAGTCAACTTATAACCTACTGAACAGGTAATATGTTTTAATGAAGTGAATGCAAGTCAGCCATGGCCACTGGTATCTGGTTAGGAACGTAGGCTTTCAAGTCAGGCTGTCCTAGATTTGAATCCTAGCTTTGCCCCTCACTGATAGAAGGATCTTAAGCAACTTCTTTACACAAGCCTCAGTTTCCTAATTTATAAAAATGAGAATGATAACACGTAATGCATAAGATTGTTGGAAGTTTTGAAAGTACTCAGGATACTACCTGGCCTTCAATAAAGGAAAGTGGTTATTACTGCCACTATTACTATTACTCTGTGAAGTATTTCCTGACCATCACAGTTGAATTAATTGCTTCCTGACCAGAATTTCTAAAGAAAACTCCTTTCCTCTCTGAAGAAGATGACATGCTGCCCAGAAGATGGTTGTTAAAACCCAGAAAGAACTGTCTGTCTATCCGGCAGACTGAGGTCAGGATGTATTCCTTATCTTTTTATGCCATTGGCTAGCATAATTATCAGGAAACTGAATCCATACTGAAGGACTACATGATGATGCCTAAAAGTTTTCTATGAACCCCTATAAGAATCTGTAAATGGCCAACCTAACAACAAAGGACTTATTTTCTGCTTTACTTTCATCTGTGTAGCAAAGAACAAACAGCTTTGTCATTTTTTTCTGATTATAAGAGTAATTTAATTCACATGTGGCAAACACTGCTCGTTGCCTCCACAACAACTGATTTCTCTCTGAGCTCCCTATTCCTTAGTGACAGAAACCTCCCCCTAAAGGATGAAAATGCTACGTCCTTGCTTTCCCAGCAATATAGCATGGGTGCCTGCGCAAATAACAATCTCTTGGGAAGCTGTCTAGAGGATTCCTGAAAAACTTTTTTTCCCCATTAATAAAACTCTCAACTTTCACTTACCTGAAATGTCTTCCCTTCACCTTTATTTTTGCTTGACTATAGAATTCTAGATTACTAGACATGTTTCTACTTTTTTTCTCTCTTGAAAATGCTACTCCATTGCTTCTAGCTCATAATGCGCTTGAGAAGCCAGCCATCACTCTCATTACTCCCCTACTGTTCCCTCTTCCTCTCCCCATCTCTCTGCTTTTAAGGTTCCTCTCTATCATAAATTTTCAGCAGGTTGGCTACTATGTACCTAACTGTGGTTTTCTCTGGGTTTATCCTTTCTTATATTTACTGGGCTTCTTGAATTTGTAGGCTGATGTTTTCCACCAATTGCAGAAAACTTACAACCACTTTTTTTTTTTCCAAAAAGTTTTTGTGCCACATTCTCTCTCTCTCTTTCAGAACTTCATTCATACATATGTTAGATGGCTTGAGATTGTCCACAAGTTACTGAGGCTCTGCTTGTTTTCTCCCATTTATTTTCCTTTTTCAAAAAATTCCTACAGAGTTTTAAAAAACTCACTGACCTTTTTCTTCTGCCAACTCTAGTCAGCTTTTAAGTTTATCCAATAAACATTTCCGTTTCAGATACTATACTTTTTTAGCCCTTAGTTTTCCACTTGATTTTTTTCAGCTTCCACTTTTCTGAGATTCCCCATCCAAAGACAATATTTTTGTTTAAGAAGCTTCAATGGTCTTATTTGTTAATTCCAACATCAGCATCATCTAAAGGTACGCTTCTAGTGAAAGTTTTTATTCTGGATTATAAATCACAGTTCCTTGCTTATTTCCAATAATTTGTTGTATGCTGGACTTGTGAATGATTTGTGTTAAGGACCCTGAATAATGCTGTTCTCGTTTAGAATGTTAAGAGCCTGATTCCAGCAGGCAGGTAATTTACTGGCACGTCTTCTTATCTTTTTGAGGCTCAATTTTAAGCTCTATTGGGCAGGTTCAGTCCAGTTTTTTGGACCAATTGCCAACCTACTGCCTTTCAACTCCAAATTCACCCTTAGTATTTGCTGAGAAAATGGATTGAAAACTAGGCATTTCTCCTTCACAGTGAGCACAATGTTAAATCAGCAGAGGGCATTAGAGGGACACTGCAGGAGGAAGGATGAGTAGCGGTACCTGAATATGGGGCCATTTGGTGGCACAGGGGTCCAGCAGCAAACCCAAAGTGCACACTCCTTCGACAACCTCAAAGCCCTAGCCTGAGTCCAGTGATCACCTCGCTACAGTCCTCCTAATGCAAACACCAGTGCACTCCAAGCCTCCCACTAGCAGCTTCCTGACTCCCTCTGCTTACTCACGTATCCCGCTGTGCTAGACTGTGCCTCAGAGAGTTGCTTCCTGCATTAATTGCTACATGGGTATCTCACAGTGTGCACCAATCTGGCAGCAAGCCAGCTCCCAATGAATGCTGTGACCCCCACTGAGCTCACCAGTCTTTAGCCTCAGCTAGCCTGTGAACCTGGAGAAGGCAATGGCACCCCACTCCTGTACTCTTGCCTGGAAAGTCCCATGGATGGAGGAGCCTGGTCGGCTGCAGTCCATGGGGTCGCTAAGAGTCGGACACGACTGAGTGACTTCACTTTCACTTTTCACTTTCATGCATTGGAGAAGGAAATGGCAACCCACTCCAGTGTTCTTGCCTGGAGAATCCCAGGGGCAGCAGAGCCTGGTGGGCTGCTGTCTATGGAGTCGCACAGAGTCGGACACACTGAAGCAACTTAGCAGCAGCAGCAGCAGCCTGTGAACCAGAAAGAGGGTTGTTTCCTGTTATCTGGCATCTGGCACACTGTTATGAACCAGTGTGGTCCAGAGAGTCCACTCAATTTCACCATCCAGTGGGAAGAAACCATACCTTTTCCAATGAGATCTGAAGCCCAGCCTTGGGGAGAGGATCCCTTTTCCAATTCTACCCTTCCTTTGGTAATCTCCCTCAGCCCTAGGGTACCCTTCAGAGTTCACTCTGCATTTTTTAGTTACTTCTCTATTAAAGTTCAGAGAAGGCAATGGCACCCCACTCCAGTGTTCTTGCCTGGAGAACCCCAGGGACGGCGGAACCTGGTGGGCTGCCGTCTATGGGGTCGCACAGAGACAGACACGACTGAAATGACTTAGCAGCAGCAGCTATTAAAGTTTAACAATTCTTTAAACTTCCCCTGTCCAATTCTGTGTGATTTCCCACTTACTGACTGTAAACAAATTGATAACACGCTTTCTGGACAATGTGGCCTATTTTCCAAAAGCATTTGTTTCTGGTGTCTTAGTTGCATATCTAAGATGTTAACAAGATTTCTCCACTTTAGCTAGGCTGCAATGTCATCTTTCAACAATGAATAACCTCTAGTACCTTCCATCCACTCTCAAACTTATTGTAGCTACTCTCTACCAGGCCTCAGAGTCTTGCCCTGCACAAAAGCAGGCCAAGGAACCCTGGGGAACACCCTCACATCTTCTCTTGTCCTGAAAGTGAAAGCATTAGTCACTCAGTTGTGTCCGACCCTTTGTGACCCCATGGACTGTAGCCCACCAGGCTCCTCTATGGAATCCCCATGGAATTCTCCAGGAAAAAATACTGGAGTGGGCAGCCATTTCCTTCCCCGGGGATCTTCCTGACCCAGAGATTGAACCCAGGTCTCCCGCATGCAGGCAGATTCGTTACTAACTGAGCCACCAGGGAAGCCCTGCCTTAGTTCTGTGCTGCAAGTCTCGTTGCTTCAGCAGCCCTGAAACCCAATCTCTGCCTTCTTAGCTCAACAGCTATATTTATGCAATGGAATACTACTCAGCCACAAGAAAGAATGAAATCCTGACATTTACAACAACATGAATGTATCCAGAGATTATCATACTAACTGAAGTGAATCGGAGAAAGACATTTAAAAGATATCACCTATTGTGGAATCTTTGGCTGCATCCCTTCATTCTTTCTGGAGTTATTTCTCCACTGATCTCTAGTAACTTCCTGATGTTCAAGCTGGTCTTACAAAAGGCAGAGGAACCAGAGATCAAATTGCCAACACCCACTGGATCATGGAAAAAGCAAGAGAGTTCCAGAAAAGCATCTATTTCTGCTTTATTGACTAGTCCAAAGCCTTTGACTATGTGCATCACAATACACTGTGGAAAATTCTGAAAGAGATGGGAATACCAGAACACCTGACCTGCCTCTTGAGAAACCTGTATGCAGGTCAGGAAGCAACTGTTAGAACTGGACATGGAACAACAGACTGGTTCCAAATAGGAAAAGGAGTTCGTCAAGTCTGTATATTGTCACCCTGTTTATTTAACTTCTATGCAGAGTACATCATGAGAAACGCTGGACTGGAAGAAACACAAGCTGGAATCAAGATTGCCGGGAGAAATATCAATAACCTCAGATATGCAGATGACACTACTCTTAAGGCAGAAAGTGAACAGGAACTCAAAAGCCTCTCGATGAAAGTGAAAGTGGAGAGTGAAAAAGTTGGCTTAAAGCTCAACATTCAGAAAACGAAGATTATGGCATCCGGTCCCACCACTTCGTGGGAAATAGATGGGGAAACAGTGGAAACAGTGGCAGACTTTATTTTTGGGGGCTCCAAAATCCCTGCAGATGGTGACTGCAGCCATGAAATTAAAAGACGCTTACTCCTTGGAAGGAAAGTTATGACCAACCTAGATAGCATATTCAAAAGCAGAGACATTACTTTGCCAACAAAGGTTCGTCTAGTCAAGGCTATGGGTTTTCCTGTGGTCATGTATGGATGTGCGAGTTGGACTGTGAAGAAGGCTGAGTGCCGAAAAATAGACGCTTTTGAACTGTGGTGTTGGAGAAGACTCTTGAGAGTCCCTTGGACTGCAAGGAGATCCAACGAGTCCATTCTGAAGGAGATCAGCCCTGGGATTTCTTTGGAAGGAATGATGCTAAAGCTGAAACTCCAGTACTTTGGCCACCTCATGCGAAGAGTTGACTCATTGGGAAAGACTCTGATGCTGGGAGGGATTGGGGGCAGGAGGAGAAGGGGACGACAGAGGATGAGATGGCTGGATGGCATCACTGACTCGATGGACGTGAGTCTGAGTGAACTCTGGGAGTTGGTGATGGACAGGGAGGCCTGGCGTGCTGCGATTCATGGGGACGCAAAGAGTCAGACACGACTGAGCGACTGATCTGATCTGATCTGATCTGATTGTGGAATCTTAAAATACTGGTACAAATGAACTTACTTACCAAATAGAAACAGACTCACAGACATAGAAAACAAAGTTATAGTTACCAAAGGGGAAAGGGGAGGGGAATAAATTAGGACTATGGGATTAACAGACAGACATGACTATATATAAAATAAATAAGAATGTTCTGTATAGCAGTATATTCTGTATTGTTACTATATTCATTATCTGGTAATAAACCTATAATGGAAGAGAATCTGAAACTAACACAACATTGTAAATCAAATCAAATAAAAAGGATGGGAGAATAATAACAATTCACAGCCAGCAATTGTCATTGAAAAAAATCGGTATTTGTTTCAGAAATCCCTCCCCAAGTACATTTTTGCAGCTAATGTTTTTTTGACTCCACATAACTTACTTCAACAATGTAAGCGATACAAGTAAGAATTAAGTTTTGCTACCCAATAGTGCTAAAAGGGGAGTATTCACAATTCAAATTATAATCAGTTCTCAAATAATATTGATCTATGCAAATCCTGTTATGGTTCTCCCTGCCATCCATCACAGATTAAGATATTGTGCAACTAACAAACCAAAAATCAGTGACATATAGGAACCAAAATTACTTATCTCCATACACAGAATATTTACAATGTAAACACTTTAGAATTAGAATAGTTCTTGAATCATTGCAATATGATGTTTAATCCATGCCCCTTTTTATAAACATAAAAGTCTCATTTGCTCCCTGACTCCATTAGAAAATAGTTACCTATCATCTACCAAAATCAGATTATATTCTTTGTAGCCAAAGATGGAAAAGCTCTATGCAGTCAGCAAAAATAAGACCAGGAGCTGACTGTGGCTCAGATCATGAACTCCTTAATCCCAAATTCAGACTGAAATTGAAGAAAGTAGGGAAAACCACTTGACCACTGAGGTATGGCCTAAATCAAATCCTATACAATTATACAGTGGAAGAGAGAAATAGATTCAAGGGATTAGAACTGATAGAGTGCCTGAAGAACTACAGATGGAAGTTCATGACATTGTATAGGAGACAGGGATCAAGACCATCCCCAAGAAAAAGAAATGCAAAAAAAGCAAAATGGTTGTCTGAGGAGGCCTTACAAATAGCTGTGAAAAGAACAGAAGCGAAAAGTAAAGGAGAAAAAGAAAGATATACCCATTTGAATGCAGAGTTCCAAAGAATAACAAGGAGAGATAAGAAAGCCTTCCTCAGTGATCAGTGCAAAGAAATAGAGGAAAAAATAGAATGGGAAAGACTAGAGCTCTCTTCGAGAAAATTAGAGATACCAAGGGAACATGTCACGCAAAGATGGGCTCAATAAAGGACAGAAATGGTATGGACCTAACAGAAGTAGAAGATATTAAGAAGAGGTGGCACGAATACAAAGAAGAACTGTACAAAAAAAGATCTTCATGACCCAGATACCTACAATGGTGTGATCACTCACCTAGAGCCAGACATCCTGGAATGTGAAGTCAAGTGGGCCTTAGGAACCATCATGACCAACAAAGCTAATGGAGCTGATGGAATTCCAGTTGAGCTATTTCAAATCCTGAAAGATGATGCTGTGAAAGTGCTGCACTCAATATGCCAGCAAATTTGAAAACTCAGCAGTGGCCACAGGACTGGAAAAGGTCAGTTTTCATTCCAATACCAAAAAAAGGCAATGCCAAAGAATGCTCAAACTACTGCACAATCGCACTCATCTCACACACTAGTAAAGTAATGCTCAAAATTCTCCAAGCCAGGCTTCAGCAATACGTGAACCGTGAACTTCCAGGTGTTCAAGCTGGTTTTAGAAAAGGCAGAGGAACCAGAGATCAAATTGCCAACATCCGTTGGATCACCATTAAAGCAAGAGAGTTCCAGAAAAACATCTATTTCTGCTTTATTGACTATTCCAAAGCCTGACTGTGTGGATCACAACAACCCATGGAAAATTCTTCAAGAGATGGGAATACCAGACCACCTGACCTGTCTCTTGAGAAATCTGTATGCAGGTCAGGAAGCAACAGTTAGAACTGGACATGGAACAAGAGACTGATTCCAAATAGGGAAAGGAGTACATCAAGGCTATAAATTGTCACTCTACTTATTTAAGTTATATGCAGAATACATCATAAGAAACCCTGGGCTGGAGGAAGCACAAGCTGGAATCAAGATTGCTGGGAGAAATATCAATAATCTCAGATATGCAGATGACACCACCCTTATGGTAGAAAAAGAAGAACTAAAGAGCCTCTTGATGAAAGTGAAAGAGGAGAGTGAAAAAGTTGGCTTAAAGCTCATCATTCAGAAAACTAAGATAATGGCATCTGGTCCCATCACTTCATGGCAGATAGATGGGGAAACAGTGGAAACAGTGACAGACTTTATTTTAGGGGGCTCCAAAATCACTGCAGATGGTGATTGCAGCCATGAAATTAAAAGATGCTTGCTCCTTGGAAGAAAAGTTATGACCAACCAAGTCAGCATATTAAAAAGCAGAGACATTACTTTGCCAACAAAGGTCCGCCTAGTCAAGGCTATGGTTTTTCCAGTAGTCATGTGTGGATGTGAGAGTTGGACTATAAAGAAAGCTGAGTGCTGAAGAATTGATGTTTTCGAACTGCGGTGTTGAAGAAGACTCTTGAGAGTCCCTTGGACTGCAAGGAGATCCAACCAGTCCATCCTAAAGGAAATCAGTCTTGAATATTCATTGGAGGGACTGATGATGAAGCTGAAACTGCAATACTTTGGCCACCTGATGTGAAGAACCGACTCCTTTGAAAAGACCCTAATGCTGGGAAAGATTGAGGGCAGGAGGAGAAGGGGACGACAGAGGATGAGATGGCTGGATGGCATCACCGACTCAATGGATATGAGTTTGAGTGAACTCCGGGAGTTGGTGATGGACAGGGAGGCCTGGCGTGTTGTGGTCCATGGTGTTGCAAAGAGTTGGACCCGACTGAGCGACTGAACTGTACTATACTGTATCCTCCGCTCTTTAAGCTACCAAAGATTTTGGTAAATTTAATTTTCAGTGGCTTCTGAGAGAAAAAAAAAAATATTTTTCAAATTTAAAATTATATTACATCATAATGTTATAAATCTGGACTATACCACATAACATATAACACCACTAGTCCTATACCTTCTTCCTACCCAACGGTGGAGAAATTCCACTGTCCTAGAAACCTGGCAGATTAAGCATATAATATTTTCAATTTTGTTTAATTAAAAAACTGAAGATAACAAACAGAACATTTATTTAAGTCCCTACTTAAATCACCTATTTCTTTATACATTTCACATCAAGATTTTCTTTAACTATAATGAAGTCTATTAAAGTAACCACATCATAAAGCCAAATTCATATATTCAACTGATTTGTGAAAGAACTTCAGACACGGAAGCTGTTTTTGTAATGCAAATTTTCTTTTCCAAATTGTCAAAAAGGTACTTGTCTTAATGCTACAAAAATTCTTTAAAGTCAAACCAATTAACTACTTTTGTTGGGTAAAAACATCCGTATTTTCATTCATCTCTTGAATTTCACGTTAAAATTCCTGCACATCTTGGTTATACATTATCACAACACTTTAGTAGTAACCTATTTTCTTGAAATTCCCAAATCTTAATGGTCTGCCTCTTGATCTCTGAATGGCAAGAATGATTTTAATCTCTTCAAGTTGACTGGGAAAATCTAGAGAGGCAAATAAAGACAAGGTTTATCCTTACCGCCATGTAGATCCTAGGTACTTATCATTTCCAATCTCTGCACAACTAAGCGTTCTAAGCGCTTCGACCAATTCCCATAGCTCTGCACAGACATGGAACACTATTCAGTCATCGTAAGAGTCGTAGTTCTGATTTGCAATGCGAAAATGATGAGATCTACTTACATATGCCATTCTCCAGCTTGTAGAAGAGAATTAGACATACCTTATAATTATGCCCATCACACAATTTTAAGAGTTGAAAAGTAGTGTTTAGATTATGGAATCCAAACCCTTCATTCTGAGCATTAAGAATTGAGGCCTGATTCGTAAAATACAGACTTTCCCAAAGATTTCCTCTCTCTTCAAGGATAAACCTCAGATGTCTCAGGGTTCAAAATAACATAACTCAAATGTGAGAGAAGGATTTGTTCAGAACCATCAGCAACCAAACTGTTTTATTCTTGTAAATTACTTTGCCCTGGTTGAGCCCAGGCCACTGGCAGGTGTAAAGAGGGTCATGGGGGAGACAGCAAATCCACAGTCCTCCTCCCGCTTCAGCTTCCCAAGCCCAGGGACCCCAAAATTTGTTTTTCGTAAATGCCAAAAGTCTTTGACTCTTTTCTGTCTCTCCACCTCCTCAATGATTATTATTTTAAGGAACCACAGGAAGGCAACCATGATGTCACTGGAAAACATTTCATGAGATCCTTCACAGGGGCGAGTGAAGAAAAAACAGGCGCTAGTTATTAAGTTCTTCCTAACATGAAAACAAAGTGTTTTATGAATATTTCATTTAATGTTTACTACTATTAAGTCGCTTCAGTCGTGTCCGATTCTGTGCGACCCCATGGACTGCAGCCTACCAGGCTTCTCCGTCCATGGGATTCTCCAGGCAAGAACACTGGAATGAGTTGCCATTTCCTTCTCTAACATGAAAATGGAAAGTGAAAGTGAAGTCGCTCAGTCGTGTCCGACTCTTCTTGACCCCATGGACTGCAGCCTACCAGGCTCCTCCATCCACGGGATTTTCCAGGCAACAGTACTGGAGTGGGGTGCCATTGCCTTCTCCCATTTAATGTTTAGAGTAAATCAATAAGATAGTCAATATTTCTATTTTACAAATAAGAAAACTTTCAATAATACACTCAAAGTTGCAAAATGAATAACTAAGAGGAGTATTTGACATTGGGTCTCTCCAATGCCAAAGTCTATGCATACCAATTCACGTGGAGCTACTTAACTGTCATGCCCTACAAGATAGGACTCAGAGCAGGAGAGAAAATACAAGCTACATTTAGGGAAGAAACAGCATAGATTACAACTGCAGGGAAAAGTGAAAGGCCAAACTAAAAGACAATATTTGATCTTGATGCTGCCAGAGTAAGAAACAGACAAGAACAGATTCTGAGCTGGAAGTCTATGGCAAAGTCAGGAGGAAAACAGGGTATATTCCTCCTTCCCTGTGAAAAGCATCTGAAACACCTATAAAATCTAATGTCTCTGAATTAAATTAGTGATTTCACTTTTCAAGATACATATAAGCTAAAAGTGTATAAAATAAAGATGCTGCTGCTGCTCAATCGCTCAGTAGTGCCTGACTCTTAGCGATCTCGTGGACTGTAGCCCGCCAGGCTCTCCCCTGTCCATGGGATTTCCTAGGCAAGAATACTGGAGTGGGTTGCCATTTCCTTCTCCAGGGATGCAACCCATGACTCCTGCACTGGCAGGCGGATTCTTTACCACTGTGCCACCAGGGAAGCCCAAAGTTATTTTTAAAATAAATCAACAGACTTTAAATGTTTTTGTGATAAAGATCCACAATTCCCTATCCAAAAATCTGAACTTCATTTTTTTCCAGCTTTAACAAGATGTAACTGACATACAACATTATGTAGGTTTAAAGTTTTCAACATGATGATGTGATACATGTACATACTACCAAAGGGATGTGTTCAATAATCTTACGGTAACCATCTGAAATCCAAAAACCATTTTTTAAAACTAACATTAGCAAAATTGATCAAAACTGACAAAGTTTATCTGTGGCCTTTGCTGATCCCAATTAATGTGGAAAAGCATTCATTTTGTTAAGAAATACTAAATGTGTTTTATGCCCCAGGCCCATAAGCAGGATTAAGTAATACATGACCCCAAGTACTTCAGATAAGAGATTGTGAATCTGTGTTGCACTATTCCAGAAACATTAATAAAATAAATGACCAGAAGACAAAATGATCAAAGAGCTCAAAGAGAGTCAAAGGTTATAATTAAAACTCGGGGGTTTATGGCTCCTATACTTAGGCTCAGATCCTAAGAGCTGTCCCTTTAGTTGTTAAAGGCTTGGAAGTGTTTATGGGGAAGAACAGGGTTTAAACCTTAATAGACTTCCTATTTACTGCTCCAGATAGCGGTGTAAAGCTTGGACTAATTAAACGAATATACTGCATCACGTGGCAGAATGCTCCTACTGTCCCTGATTAAGGGCATTTGCTCAATTAAATACAATCAGTTGCTACTAAGGAGTCATTTACTAACTGCACCAATAACTTTCATGGCAGCTTATAATGATACATTTTCTCCAGAATTCAACCGGTAATTTTCATTCAAATGCCTTAAAGACCAAGAGAAAACTTACTGCACATGTCTACATTCCAAGATATATCTTACTTTCAGCACGTTCATGTAACACATCTTAAAAAGCATTATTTGTCCTTTATATAAATGGATTATAGCATTTAGTGAGATGGGACAATTTTTTAGCATTAGAGAAGTAGCTCTCCCACCACATGCTGCCCTGCCCCCACCTACCCAATTCCTAAAATGGAATTTAGGAATCAAGCCATCAAATCTTTTACAGACTGGAAAATCAGGGACATCCTGTTGATAACCAAATAGGCTAACAGCTGCTCATCATTCTGAGAAGCATTTGTGCTGGAGAAACAAATCCGGTACCAATGCCTTCTAAATGACCTACAGAAAATGATTAAAGGAAGAGTCATTGCTTTTATTTTATTATTATTAGTTGGCAAATGAGCATTACTGGCAAACTTTGTCCTGATGTCACTGGAAAAGCTACAAAAATGAGTGTTGTGTGTGTTTTTTTAACTATAAAAAAATTCATTTGAGGCTGTGAATAAGCCAAATAAGTCAAGCACACAAGTGAGGCACTTGAGAAAAAGAAATGGATAGTTTTCAAAAGCCACTCAATATAACAGTTTAAATCCTGCCAGGTCATAAACATTAAAATATTTAATAGTTTAAAATATGGAGGTATTTGTCAGAATTTCTTAAGTTTGTTCTGTAGAAGTTCAGAAGTTAAAAATTGCCTTTGCTTGGGTACCAGATGCAGTGCTTTCTGACAAGAGCCACAGCTCTTAGCATGTAACTGACACCCCAGAGATTTACATGCAGAAACTGCTCTAATATGCCTTTATTCCCTTCTAGGAAGCCTGGGAGCTCTGTGTTGGCACGGGGCATCTTTAACCTCTTTGCCCTCCTACCGACTGCTATGGCCCCTGACAGGCTTCCAGGCAGCAAGGAGCCTGATGAAAAGAAGACACAGACTTTGGAGTCAGAAAAGCTTGAGTTTCAGGTCCATTTGCACATCTTGCTGGTTTTAAGATATGACCAAGATTCCCTCCTTGACCTAACTTTGATGAGGTTCCTCCAAGCTCTCAATGCCCTGACCTTCAGAATCCACCTTGTAGGGCTTATACTACCAACTGTGGCAAAAATCTTGCTAAGTCAGTCTACAGCCCCTCCATCCTCAATACATGATCAAATTCTTCATCCCTACCACCTCCAAGTGGTATGTGAACAGGCTGTCCTGCCTTCAGCAAGGATCCTGCTAGGTCCATTTAACCAGAATCATCCCATACCCGTTGTTTCTGATGTTTCCTTCTAGTAATTTTCCAGCCACTGACCACCACTCTGCTCCTTGGCTATAAATCTCCACTTGACCATGATGGATTCAACTGAGCCCAGGTCTCTGTTTCGGTCTCTTTTCCCCATGTTGCAATAGTCCCCGAATAAAAATCTATTTTTACTGCTTTAATTACTGTCCAGCTTCAGTTTTCCTGTACAGACCATAGTTACATTACTTGGTCTCTCTGAGCTTCAGTAACTTCAGCTGTAAAATGGAAATAACAGCTATCTCACTGAACTGTTGTGGGGATGAGGTTATATAATATGCACAAAGAATCTGCTCGGTATATGATAGCCACATATTCAGGCATTCAAGAAATGGTTATTTTCATTTGTCTTCATATTCTTTATTTGAGCTTTATCCTGTCAAACACCAATGGATATTCCAAATCAGAAGATCCATGCTCTGATGTGGAGTCTGTTAGGAAGTTGGTCATCCCAGGCTCTCTGCCATAATCAAAACACTACAACTTCACACAGATGGATGAGCAGCCTTGAGATGTACACAGCTCCCCTGAGACAGGGACAGAATCCCAGGGATGTTAAGAACTTGCAGCAACACAGTTTGTTACTGTTTTTTAAGGCAGTTGATATTAATTACCATGTATTGTCACAAGGTAGGCAATGTGTTACTGATTTATATTTATTCTATTTACTTCTCACAACAACAGTTAAAAAAAAATAGGCAGATGTGACTACTACCATGAGGCGGGACGAGATGGTTGGATAGCATTACCGACTCAATAGATGTGAGTCTGATCAAACTCCAGGCGATAGTGAAGGCCAGGGAAGCCTGGACTGCTGCAATGCATGCAACTGCAAAGAGTTGGACACAACTTCAAAACTGAACAACAATGAGGCAGCCATCAGAAGAATACAGAGAGTAAGGGAAATTCCTGGTGGCCCAGTGGTTAGGACTCCACACTTCCAATGCAAGGGGCACAGGTTTGATCGCTGGCTGGGGACTAAGATCCAGCACGTTATGCGGTGTGTCCAAAAAAAAAAAGAGTTAAGAATATAGATTAAACAAGGGCTTCAAAAGTAGCACTAGCGGTAAAGAACCTGCCTGTCAATGCAGGGGACAAAAGAGAGGTGGGTTTGAGCCCTGAGTCAGGAAGATCCCCTGGAGGAGGGCATGGCAACCCACTCCAGTATTCTTGCCTGGAAAATCCCATGGACAGAGGAGCCTGGCAGATAACAGTCCATGGGTCAAAGAGTCGGACACAATTGAAGCGACTGAGCACGCACGCACAGATTAAACAACGATAATCACAACACACAACTGTGGTTTGTGACAAATGAAAAATAAGTTTGAAAAGCCCTGTACTAAAGATTCTACCTCTGATAACAATGTCAGCCAAGGCCATCCTAAATCACTGTTTTGTAACTTCTATAGGATACTTTAAGAATTTATTTCCAGTCTGTTTTCCAAAAATCTGTGGCCACATATTTTAATTTTATATGATAAGATAAAAGAAAAACATTCTGTGGCAGTTAGAGCCCATGGCTCTGGAACCAGACTATCTCAACACTACCGTGTGATCTTGAACAGGTATGTTAACCCCTCTACCTCAGTTTCCTCATCTCTGAATTGAGAATAATAATCATCTATCTGCTCTCTGAGCGTCGTTCTAAGGATGAAGTTAGCTGATACACGTAAAGCACTTGGAACATTTGTCTGCCGGAAGCGCTCAATAAAAACAGGCTATTCTTATATTCTCAATCATGGTATATACATACAACCCATTTACTTCTCCATTTCCTCTTCAGTGAAACTGGTTCGATGAAAATATTTTAGAGGTTGGTTAAGAAACAGTAGATGTTGCCAGCCAATTTTCTAACGTGGTTGAATTTTAGCGATACATTCTCATCAGCAGTGTATTTCTTGTATTTCAGTGTACTTCACAGTGACTTAGCATAAGAAACAGTAAAAGTATATACAGGACACTTGGTTACATACAGCCAGAGGACCAAAATGGCTCAAATGAAACAAGTAACCACGTTTAGCTAAAGAAATACACTGCTGATGAGAATGTATTGCTAAAATGGTACAAACACGTTCGAAAATTGGCTGGCAACATCCACCAAAGCTGAGCAAAGGCTCACCCCTAGAATATCTAGAATTCTAGGTATTAAACCAACAGAAATGCCCACGAAAAGTCATGCACGAACATCTTCACTCCAGTACTATTCTTAATAGCAAACAACTGGAAACTGTGATGCCCATCAACAATACTGGGTGCAGTGACATGACAGGATACTCCACGGGGCAGAGAGTGACCAACTACAATCAGCTACACAGAAGAGTAAGGTGAGTCTCACCAACATACGCAAAGGGAAAGAAGCCAAATGCCAGAGCAGGCACAGTGTGATTTCAGTTATAAAAGCACGAGGAAAGGCTGGACTAGGCGCCGTGATGCAATGCCCAGGCCCCCAAGGGAAGAAGGACTGCTTCCCCACTTTGAGGAGGGCTGCCAGCACACACCCGGCAGGCTGTCAGCCCTCTTTAGAAATTGCCCCTGCAGAAAGAAGACGCAGCGGTCAAAGGCAGGCCCCCTCCCTGGGCAGCCAACCACTGGTCAACACAGAGGTTTAAGTGACTACTTTTTGTGCAACTGAAAGCATCTTTGAAGGGCCTTTCCAGAAGCCCACCCAGGATCAACTCAGGCTTCCACTAAGACCAAACTGCAGCTCAGCTTCTCCTCCAGCCCAACTCTGCTCCCTGCCTTTCTCTTTCTTCCACAAGCGCTGCTTCCAAGAGCTATCCTCCTGAAGGCTCATCTCTCTCTTAGAGTCTGCTTCCCAGAATTTCCAATGAGCTCATGGGATCTACGCTGTGAGAAGTGAGGACAGTGATGACTATGGCGGGGAGGACGGCGGGGAGAGGAGAGGGCAGGATGCAGATCGTCAAGGGTGCTGGTAACAGTCTTTTCACCTGTCTGGGTGCTGGTCACACGACTGTTTAAATGGGAAAAATTCATTTAATTGTATACCTGGGAAATGTGCACTTTCTCCTTTGTATATTATAGTTCAATATGAAGTTAAAAGCAAATAAGACAAGTAAGAAAATAAGGAGAATGAGACAGAACCTTAAAGAATATTTAGTCCCACCTCCTGGTGCATGCCTTAAATTACCCTTTTCTGGGAGCTTAAAACGTAGCTCAGAGAAGTCGAACCAAAGATTAGGTGGCAAACCAGGCCAAGGATGGTCCAAGAGCCTATGCTGTTTTAACCAGACCACGCTCTCGGGTGTAGCTGCTGCTGCTGCTGCTGCTAAGTCGCTTCAGTCGTGTCCGACTCTGTGCGACCCCAGAGACGGCAGCCCACCAGGCTCCTCCATCCCTGGGATTCTCCAGGCAAGAACACTGGAGTGGGTTGCCATACAGGAGTCAAATCTGAGGCCGTGAGAGGGCTTGCTGTAGCCAGCTCACCTCATCAGCTTTGCCTTGCAAGAAGGAAGACTCTGAGGAAAGCCAAAATGCAGGCACCCAAGGGCACCTTTAGGTACCTTGATCTCTGAATTTTCTTCAAGAGACACACCTGGCTCTGAAATGACAGGACTTAAAAACTTTTTTTTTTTTAACTTAAATTTATTTATTTTAATTGGAGGCTAATTACTTTACAATATTGTATACAAAACAGCATGTTTGACCCTGTGTGGTGCTCTCTCTTCTGTTTTTATTATTTGTCTATCCCCTCGTTGCCACCTTCTCAAAAGCAGTTTTTAGTTTATTTAGGTAATAAAATGTCATACCTTCCCTTTCAGACAGGAATCAGAAACACAAATGGGACAAAATATGTCCTCAGTAGGCCAAGATTAATTCTTTCATTTTCCTCACTGGCTCTTAATGAAGTTATTGATAAACAGCCCTGAACCCTAAATTCATTTCCCTCACTCCCACATTGAAAACCACTCATGTGGTAATTCTGGAGAACTTCATTCCAAATGATTCCCTTAAAATGATGGTGATGAAGACAGAACCAAAAAAGAGGTTGGGAAACTACTGGAACAAAATTGTTACTTTATTTCCAAAGTAACTCAGGAGAGAGGGGAGTGCATGTACCTGTGACTGATACATGTTGACAGATGGCAGAAACCGACACAGTATTGTAAGGCAATTATCCTCCAATTGAAAATAAACTCTAAAAAATAAATAATATCTTAAAAAATATGGATGCAAAAATCATAAATAAATATTAACAAATAGAGAAAAAATAAGATGTAAGAACTAAAGACACGGTGATCTCTGGGAAACTAAAACAGCTTTCAGCACCCAATTCTTATGAATATTTTATACCAACAAAGAGGGAAGATTATGAGGAATTCTACCTGATGTCTTCTAATATATTATTCAGGCTGATCCAAGAGAAGAATCAAATACCCTGTAAACTTTTAGCCTGCTGTTACTGTAATTTTCTGTCAGTATTTCTTAGATAAAAAATATACAACCCCACAACTAAGCTCCAATAAAAATTTTCAGGCTTGATCCCAAGGAACAGCCAAACATGTTTTATTTCCTTAAAAAAAATTTTTTTTTAAGGAAGCTATCACAGAGTATCTACAACTAAATTGTTTTTATCCTTCTAAAAGGGTTTGCCTCCCAAACATACCTAGTAAGTAAATTCATCTCCCTTCAAAGTGAAAACGAGAAAGAATGCAATAATAATGTGCATTTCATTCTTTATCTTAAACTCTCAATACGAAGCTGGCTAGGAATTTTTCACACACTGTTTTTCAGGACATTCACTGATTTATCCCCTTATTCAAACAAATATTTTTTGAAAGCCAACTCTACCTTGAAGCAAAAACCTAAGTCTTCTTCCTTATGTATGGTTATAAAAAGATCTCAAAACGTTCCTTTTGACTGCTAAGTAGAACTCTAGAACTCTACTCCACCCAAAATCAAGAAGCAATTTTATTTCCTGACTCGATTAGTCCTTCAATAGAGAACAGATGAAGAATGTTTTCTTTAAAGATACCATCCTTTTCTTCCCACTCAAATACCAGAAGCAAAAATCAGGCCGATTCTGTCCCCTGGGAAGAGTGACTTAGAACTTTGTTAAAGGGATAAGATGCATGCTGTCAGATCTGTGTAACAAGGGCCAGACAACAGCCTGTGTCATACAGACTCAAGGTTGCCCAGCCCTCTGTCTGCAAGGAACTTTCCCTCCTTCACGACTGGGACCACAAACCACCGTAAGAGCAAGAGAACCTCTCCCTGCCTTCCCATTCCTAACAAGACTGCCTCCTCAGGGCCACCTCTAGAGCGCATCCCCAACAGAGCAGGTGAGTACTCCAGCCTCATGTTCAGAACAGATCTATGATCGGAGGAAATATCCAAAGATAAGTTTGTTGTGGCTACCTGCTGTGTTACTAACAGTGGTTTCAACACTGCTGCAGAGCAAATCTTAAAAGCTATCTACCTCAGTTGGTCCAGCATACATCATGGGAGACGGGAAGATGGCCACCACCGTGGTCTCAGGATTCAGGACTCCTTCCTCCAGCACTGCAGCGTGCTGCTTCATCCGCCACATCAGAGGGACGTCATCATCCTTTGTCCAGCCCCCAAGGGGGTGAAGCAGAAGGACAGGGCGCCGGTAGCCCCTCTCCAGAAGCTGCCTGTGGGTGTCCTGCATTAACAGAGCGTGGCCATTGTGTACCGGGTTGCGGAGTTGAAAGGCAAAGACAGCATCTGAAAGAGAATTTCAGAGTTAAGAACAGCACATTTCCAATGCTACCTTCCAAAAGATAAGCAATTCTTCGTGAAGCTTGATGCTCAGGATTAAGCAAACCTGTATGCTCAGAATCAGAAACGGGGGGAAAGCATGTACTGCGCTGACCACTTACTTCAAGGCAGCCTGATACAGTGACTATTAGTTTACACATCTTACAAGCCTCAGGATGTGTCACATAATAGTAATGGGCTTATAACAATTATTTTCTGCATTCATGGGCAACCTGAGGATGAAAATCAGACTGTCTGGCCCGAACACATCTCAGTTCAATGGCCTGCAATGCATATAAATTCTTGGTCTATGCCTTAATAATCCATCAGGTCAATCCCATCATCAGATCTAAGACAGTCCTTTATTAAAGAAAGACAGAAATGTAGAGGTTAGAAAATTTACTTACTATCTAAATAAGTTCATTTATACTGGTTACTCTAATTGACTGTAATGCTATCCAGTTGTTCTGTGACGCCAGGTCTAGATTTTGGATTACGGTTTATGTGCTAAATCGCTCAGTCATGTCTGACTGTTTGCGACCCCGTGAACTGTAGCCCACCAGGCTCCTCTGTCCATGGGATTCTCCAAGCCAGAATACTAGACTGGGTTGCTATGCCCTCCTCCAGGGGATCTTCCCAACCCACGGACCGAACCCAGGTCTCCCACAATGCAGGTGGATTCTTTATCATCTGAGCCATGCAACAACAATATCCCTTTCAAAGACCACTGCTATTACTCAAATGTTGAAAAGTGCTGAATAAATTAAAGTGGTTGACTATGTATCTTCTGCTTACAACCCTGGCTTCACTCCTACCTGGGGCTCTTGCTGTCAGGAGACCTTTCTCAGAAGGCATGGCTCTTTGGGGTCATAGAGTAATTTTACAGAACAGAGTAACAACCCAGTAAGAGGAGCTCTAAAATCTAATCTAGACTCAGAGAGGAACATCTTCCCCTCCCCTAATAATTTTAGGCTGAATTGTATAATATCCCCAGTCTATTCTCAGTTCTAACCCTCTTCTATCACGGCAACAAAAGGCACAGAAAGAAAACTATGGCACCTAGTTGACCAGGAGGTTTTTGGGGACACATTGTGTGACGTCCCAAGACTGAGAGCATCATCACTGTGCTATGAAGTTCTCCAGTTACCTTTTATAAATGAACAAGGCTGGTTTACACCAAAGAAATAGCTAGCAGGACATAAGGTACAAAAAAGAAATCTTAATACAAATATGTGCGTATCTAAAATTAATGGGCTTCCCTGCTGGCTCAGATGGTAAAGTATCTGCCTGCAATGCTGGAGACCCGGGTTCGATCCCTGGGTCAGGAAGATCCCCTGGAGAAGGAAATGGCAACCCACTCTAGTACTCTTTCCTGGAGAATCCCATGGACAGAGGGGCCTGGTAGGCTACTGTCCATGGGATCGCAAAGAGTCGGACACAACTGAACGACTTTACTTACTTACTTATCTAAAATTATCCTGCTTTAAGGAAACAGGAGGAGGGGTAATATCACAGTTTTTCTGTCCTTCTAAAAACACTTCAAATTATAGATATCAAAAGATTTCAAAACATCCCTTATTATATAGAATTCCCCTTGCCCAAGACCAAGAGTAAATCTTACTTCCTAATTATCATACTCCAGTCTTTCCAAAAAACAACAAAGACTGTCTCCTGAACACACACACTTCCACTGTTCCATTTAACCTGCATTCTGATTCTGGCCTCGATCTCATCAGTAAGTTTAGTTCTCTCCCCTCTCTTCCCTTCCCTTTACCCATTCTTTGTAAACAGCCTTGAAGAACAACAGACACTTACTAGGCATTAAGGAATCCTACTCCTGAGCTGATGTGTTACTGCACTGATGGGGAGGTGGGGGGCAAGTAGCTCAGGCTTGGACCACGGGGAGGAAAGAGACTAGGAGCACTCTGGGAGCCAGCACAAGCCTGCGGCACCGGGGCCAAGGAGACGCCTGCCTGAGCAGGGTCAGTGGGGCCAGAGCTGAGGAGACAGCTCGTCTGACTGGGAGACGGCACCACACGTGGAGGAACGGCAAGTAAGTAAATCCACGGAAGATGATGGGAGCCGGGATTCTGACTGTAGGAGAGGAAAGGCAAAAATACCAAAAAGAAGAAAGGCTAGAAAAGACCATGTGGTATTGGATTAGGGTTGAAAATAACAGGATGACCTGCCTGATGGCTTTCAGCTGTATGGATAGATGTATTCAGGAATAGATACTTGTGTGAGTATACATGTTTATTTTTTGGTTCTGTCCACTGAAAGGTCCTACAAGCAGTGGCAAAGAGCAAAACTAAAGCCCAAATTTTGCAACCTAAATACTACCCCCTATTTAAATAAACCAGGCTTCCTTGGCAGAAATGGCCAATTCTAGGGCAGGTGTGGAAAGTACAACATGAGATGGAATGTCTTTTATACCATAAAGAAAGGAAGTGCTCAGAGAAGGATGAGGACATGTCAAAGGATACAGCAACCAGGACATGTCAAGGGACGCAGCCCCAGAAGCCAACCTAGGACAAGCTAAACATCAAAGTAAATAATAATTAATGGTTTGAAAACCACTGAGTAAAAGAGGAGTCTATGAATCCAGAAAGAATAAAATAAATGAAAAAAAAACATTGAAGAAGAAGTGGAAACTCTAACTTACAGTATAGAAGGTCAACTAACAAACATAATCAGAACGACAGAATTAGAAAAATCACCGTGTTTGCAGCATGCTAAAACTAACAGATAAAAATTTGATAACAACGGGATATTTATCGAGTCTCAAAATCTCTCCCCCAAAATACTTGTTAGTATGTACAAAATAACTTGTTAACGTTACAGCAGGAAAAACCTGGTAAACACGACCTTTAACGCTAAAAGTTAACTTTTAAAAAAGCTAAGCTCATCTGTAAGAGGACAAATCAAAATTGTGAGCCACAAAATATGATGTGCCAATGATTCGGCCTTGCTTCCTATGGGATTCCTGACTAAATGTGTAACTAGAACCTAAACATGAGAACCAGCAGATAAACCAAAGCTGAGAGACCGTCAAGAAAGTAACTAACAGGCACTCTTCAGAAATGCCAAGTCTGTGAGCGACACAAGACAGACTAAGTGACTGGCCTGAATGAGGCCGACTGAAGACACGGCTGACGTCGGGAAGCACAGTGAAAGGTGGCCAAGGGAAGACTTCCGTTGTCACTGTTGGTTCTGTGATAAAGAACCAACTGGAACAACGGCATGATGGAGTGCAGGACCCAGATTGGTCTCATATCAGTGTATTTTTCTGTGTTTGATGAGCACACTGAGGTTAGGCAGGAGACTGTCCTTATTTTCAGTAAATACATGCGGAAATAACTAAGGGGTAATGAGACATTGTGTCTGCAACTGTCAAAGAAAGTGAGAATGAAAAGGCAAATAAACATAATGTTAATTATGGGATCTGGGTAAAATATACAGGAGCTCTTGGTACTATTATAATTTTTCTATAGATTTTAAAAATTATTTCAAAACAAAACGTTAAAAAACAAAGTAAAAAATTATGATGGGAAACATATGAACTGATTACAATGTGTGAATTTTACTTAGATCCTAATTCAAACTATAAAAACGAGAAATGTTAACTACTATGAAATTATCAGAAATACAAACATTGACTAGATATTTGATAGTATTGTGTGTGTGCTCAGTCACTCAGTCGTGTCCAACTCTGTGTGACCCCACAGGCTGTAGCCCACCAGGCTCCTCTGTCCATGGGATTTTCCAGGCAAGAATACTGGAGCGGGTTGCCATGCCCTCCTACAGGAGATCTAACAGACCCAGGGATCAAACCCGAGTCTCCTGCACCTTCAGCATTGCTGCTGCTGCTAAGTTGCTTCAGTCGTCTCTGACTCTGTGCAATCCCATAGACGGCAGCCCACCAGGCTCCCCCGTCCCTGGATTCTCCAGGCAAGAACACTGGAGTGGGTTGCCATTTCCTTCTCCAATGCATGAAAGTGAAAAGTGAAAGTGAAGTCGCTTAGTCGTGTCCGACTCTAGCGACCCCATGGACCGCAGCCTACCAGGCTCCTCCGTCCACGGGATTTTCTAGGCAAAAGTACTGGAGTGGGGTGCCATTGCCTTCTCCATTCAGCACTGCAGGCAGATTCTTTACTGCTGAGCCATTGGGGAAGCCTATTTGATAGTATTAATAAACTATTATTATTTAGGTGCAACTGTGATATCATGGCTCTATTTTTAAAGTCCTAACTTTTAAGAAATACTTTCTGAAATATTCAGATGGAAATGACATGAGGTCTGAGATGTGCTTCAGAATAACATGCAGGCATGCAGTGGGGTTAAGCAGCAGCACAAGGGAAACACGATTAGTCAAGAGTTGGTACAACTGAATTTGGGGTGGAGGTAAATGGGGACTCATTCTTACTATTACAAATGTAAAGTGTTACTTTAAAGTGTTACTTCAGATTCTTACCAAGGAAGCCTAATATATCTACTTACAAATATAAGTAGCATATATTTGAAGTTTTCTCTAAACATTTTTAAAAGTGAAGATACACACAGAAGAAGCACTGTTTTGGAACAGGATATTTACAGTTTCAAATCACAAGTCTAGCAGTTTTTAACCATAGACTGTGGTCTTTAAGGTCTTAATTTCACTTGTGACATCTTCCTAGTGGGGCGATACTAAAGTTACTGTTATGAAGATAATATAAAGTACCCAGTACGGTGAGATGCACACTGCAGTCACTTAATAAATCTAAGTTCCTTAAGACAATTCATTCTTTAAAAAAAAAAAAAAAAAAAACAGAAAAGCATCATATCTAAAAGTTCCTGGCAGGAAAATTGAACCCACTGTTCTACTGGTGGCTCCAGGTCTACTGCAGACGAACGCCCCAGTGAGTGTTTAAAGATGAGGGTGCGTTAGCTCTGCGCTGGGACATGCAGCCATCGCTGTCCTTAATGAGGAACAGGTGTCTGTGAGCAGGACCCCTGGGTAATACATCTCAGGTGTGTGATGACTACATTCCTAGGCTTCAGTCAGGGCAAATCTCATTCTGTAAGATCGCCATTTTGCAAGATTATTTATATGACAGGATGTGCAAAAGGAAACATAAAAAATAAATTCTGTCTCAAATACACATATTTCACAGGTTCTAATAATTCACCTACCTAGGCTTCCTTTCCAAAAAGAATTAATCTAGCTCCACATGGACATTTAACAGATAAAGTTAAGATGAATGACTTCTTAAAAGTTTACATTAGCAGCATATAAAGGATTTTACTGCCAAAATTTCTTCCAGGTAGAATTATTTCCTTGTTACCAGGTCCATTCAGAAATGCAGTGATCATTTGGTCTGCCCATTTTTTTCTTCCCCGTATTACCAGACTTTTCCTAAACTTCCAGTCTTTTCAATCCCTTATAACTATTTATCAATGAATTACCCAAATGGTTTTAACTGTCTGTAGCTGCAGACTGCATTTTCATCCCTACCATCTGGTTTCTCCACTAAAGAACTTACATGGATGAACAATGTAACAGGAGTAACTGATCCATTGGAAGCTTACATTCCCAAGGTATTGTCCCAACTAACATAACCCAACATGCATCACTATTAAATTTTCCTCCATCAATTTTCCATCAAGGATGGACAAAGAATAATGGGCTACTATGGACCTTGGCCCACTGATACTTACAGCAACTCTCAATAATTTTTCACATTCTCATCCCCGTTTCCTAAAGGACAGTGAATTCCCTATTGTCACACCATAACTGGTATAAAATATTTACCTTTTAACTTATAACTCCTAATGGCTTGGTTTAAGACTGAATGCTTTACCAAAGATCAGAGTTTCAACTGTGTTTGAAAATGGGACATTACCTACAAAATGACTGAAGCTTAATAGTAACATTTATGATTTCCATTTCTTTCTAGCCCTCTGTCCTCATTCCTGGGATGTGTGTGTGTGCCTGTGTTAGTTGCTGAGTCATGTCCAATTCTCTGTGACCACATGGATGGTAGCCTGCCAGACTCCTCTGTTCGTGGTACTCTCTAGGCAAGAATATTATGATTTCCATCTCTTTTTAGCCCTCTGCCTTCATTTCTGGGAAAGGACCAGGAATTCTATTATTTTGGCTTATAGAAAGTACAATGTGAAGTTGCTAATGCTGTGCACAAAAGCAAACTTTTTCCTTCAAGAGCTGGAGTGAATATTTTACGCTTTTCAGGCTATGGGGTTTCTGCTGCAACTACTCAACTCTGCACGAGTAGTGCAACAATAGTCACAGAACGATGCATAAACGAGTGAGTGTGGATATTTCCCAATAAAACTTTATTTACAAGAACAAGCAGTAGGCCAGATCTGGCCTGCAGGCTGTAACTTACTGACGTCTCAAAGACAAATGAAATTTGGGTGATGGAAGTGAAAACACTACAGCCAAGCCACCTGGTGAGATCAAAAGTGTGGAAGCAGGAAGGCAGACGTGTCTGAGGACACAGAATTATCCATTTTGTCAAAGATGGATACGAAGCCTAGCACGTGGTATCACACAGAATTCTGAAACACAGGTTAGGAAGGATACTGCATTCCAAACAGAGGCTATGCATTTATCAGCCATAGTTCAGAGAGAACTGGCCTAGGAGACTGTGCAGGGTTGATGTGGGTGAGAGTCAGGGGGTGGAGTGGAGAGACAGCAAAACCAGAAGGCTGCTGCAGAGAAACATGTGCCCCACATTTTCCATATAAAGTAAACCATCCTCCAGACTTCCACTGCCTCTGCTCACCCAATGTGTTCCTCCCCCAGCATACAGGCAGGCTCCTGTGACAGATCACAACCCACACCCTGTGCGTGGGGTCATATACCGTAACCACATGGCAACAGTGAAGACAGGTGCTATCCTCCCAACATGGGAGACCTGGGTTCGATCCCTGGGTCAGAAAGATCCCCTGGAAAAGGGAATGGGTAGCCATTCCAGTATTCTTGCCTGGAGAATTTCATGAACAGAGGAGCCTGGCAGGCCATAGTCCAAGGGGTCGCAAACAGTCAGACACAAATGACTAACACATACATACAAATGAAATACTGAAGAAAATTTGGAGAGAAAAGAACCAACCCAAATGCATGATCTTAATATAATTGGTTTGGGTTTTTTGCAGAGTCTCCTAGTTTTTCTCCTTATGCATACATTTTTACACAGATGTGATCAAATGCGTATGACATTTTATACTCTGCTTGGCCCATTTTAGTCTAATCACCTGTTTCTGACATCTTGTAGTCCTCTCAGAACCATAAGGTTCACTGCTGGGTCCTATGACATTCTTTCTTTACAGACTCATTCAGGAAACTTACCCCTCTGCCTGGATTCAATTACCATGTGCATACAGATGGCTTCTGTTAGCTGCATCTCTAAGTCCTGACCTTCCAACTCATCAGTTACAGAGACTTATTACTAAAAACATTTCAATAGATATTGCTCATTACCGCTCCCACCCCCTCAATTTCTCCACCTTCACTATTACCTGCATATCTCAAGCCAAAAGCAGGCCCAGCTCCCCAGACATCTATATTTCATGCCTAAGTAAGGACGAACCCCACAGTACAGCTTCTCTCCTTCTCCTCTGCATTCAATACCAGCCAGGAGCCAACACATTATGTTCAGTACAGTGTGATCCCTTCCCTGCAGCAGGTGGAAGGGGAAGAAGACAGTGGGGAAGCTTCTTCTGAGACTGCACTGACATGCGATGGGGAAGGAATGGCTCCAGAGTGTTTCCTGGTGGTGGAAGGAGGGTGGACCCCGACCGCCTGGATACAGGCAGGGCACAGGCTGCCTGACTGAGCATCACGGTCCTGGAACACAATGCGGCATACTGAAAACACCTGGGCCGGGCCCCTGCACTGTAGTTCCTCAGCAAAGGGCCCAGGGATGGCAGCAGGTTCCCAGCAGAGCTGCCGTGAGCCACGAATGGACTGGTCAGCAGGGGAGTGCTCCAAACTCCTTCCCCCAGATTTCTCAGAACTGCGCTTCGCTGCCCAGCCCACAGGCAGAGTCCTGGACTGCAGCCCAACCGCTAAACCCAGAATTACAACATCTTCCTGCTTCCTTCCTTTCAACTTCTCTGAAAACTGTCCTACATACAGCACTAATTAATAAGTCTTCTCTTTCAGTCCTAGGCAAGCTCTACTATCTGCCATTTTACTCCAAAACTGTAAGTACAGGCATTTCTGATTTTCCTCAAATCAGTGTAATAGCTGAACAAGAGTCCTGAGAACAGTGCCACGGCTGCCAGGGGAGAGGGGAGAGGTGAGGGCACTCTGTTTATTTCCGTGGGAGATTTTTTAAGATAGTTGGAAACAAACAAACAAAAAACTAGTTTGATCCCCCTCCTCCCTCGGGCCTGTCATAAATCACCAGTCTTTCTTTTACTTGAACTGCTCATGAGGGAATAAAGAAAAAAAATCCACAAGACAGAGATAGGCCACTTGAGTAAATACGAATAGACTAGAATTTTTCACAAACAGGGACTCTCACACCCCAAACATGGCAGCAAGTTGTTTTCTTTCTTCAAAGTGCTTTCAAATTAACGTGAAAAGTAATGTTGAATATACAGCTTTTTGCCAAATAGACCCTGTACTGTCTGCTCTGCATTCACCTTCCCCTCTAGTCCATGTCTCCTGTGCATGTGTGTGTGCGTGCACACGTGTGTGTGCACGTGTGTGTCCAGGGGCAGGGGGAGGACTGCACGCCTACCTCCCCAAGGCAGACCCCAACAGGCAAGCAGAGGATGGAGGAGAAAACATCTGCCCCCAGCATGGTGACCACAGCCACGCCCACACCCCAACTATCTCCTGCCTGCTACCCTTCCCTGCAGTGCCAGCCTTCTCTTTCCCCACTTAAGAAACCATGTCAAGAATGGTAATACTACCCCAAATTGCTAGTCCCCAAATGCCTCGTCATTCCTTGGCAGCTCTCTTAACCTTGACCACCCGTCTTTAAATACTCACTTTGTCAGATAATGCTCACAGCCTCATCTGAGTGTGCCCTGACCCGGCTGATAGAGGCTCCGTCACCCAACCTCAGATTGTAGCATCTCCTGCTCACTGCCTTGTGGCAGTGCCTTCAGAGGCAGACGATCTGCTTCCGCCTCAGCTTCCTCATGTATCTATCATTCCCAACTTTGCCTAAGATATCTATCTACTGTTTCTATCAATTCATTTAAAATATGGTCTGGTTCAATAAACTCTACAAGGCTTTTTCAGATGTATTCAGCACTGTGCTAGCACACACTAGCTTGAAAGGAATTATGCCAATATTTCCTTTCGTAACCCAGCAGGACTCCACTGTGTATAATAAACACTAATGTGGCTCTTAATTGGCTTAAGTGAAATTCATTCTTTCCAAGATAGTGGTCAATCATCCATGGTTCAAAGAACCTGCCACCTGGAACCATGACACCTGCAATCACATGGGTGTTAGTGATTTTCCAATCCTTCCAGCTACAGAATGGGTTAGAAACACCAAAACTGACCCTATCAATGTGCACAGGACAACAGCCCACACAAGGTAATCAGAGTTCTTCTACTATGATGAGGGAAGGAGGGGGAAGAGGTTAAAAAGGAATCCTAAGTAAAAGAAAAAAAAGAATCTCCTCTTTTCTCTCCCTTGAATTATGATTTGTACACACAAGTAGATGACTTGTTACTGGCTTCCGGAAAAGAATGAGTAAGAACTATAAAGGAAGGTCCTCAATCTGTTGTTTATTTGCTTTAGTCTAAAATGGAAAAGTAAACAAAATAACACCCCACCATCTTTTTTGCTTGATTTAAGGCAAATAACTGGCTCCCAGCTACTTTAAACAAAAGTTGCAATCATTCATTATGCAACAAATTCTCTAAATGATTTAAAACGTTTGGCCCCACAAGGAAGAATGCAAAACAGATGTAACATAAAGTCTCCGATTATGAATGATAATTTCATGATAAGACCCTTCAACAGTGCCAAAAGATTATTATTAACATGAGCTCCTGATATAAATTATATTGGAAAAAAAATACTCAGCAAGTCCTCAGTTAAACATGTTCCTGCTTACTAGAAAAAAAGAGGTCTATACGTGTTAAATTATCAGATGCTTCTGGCCACAAACAAGATAAGACTCAACTAGAAGCATCTTCTATAACTGAAACATGCATTAGGTCTTTTGAGTAAAAAATGTGGATACAGAGGACTCGAGGGTTGATCAGAAACTCAACAGTATAAGATTCTCATGGATTCTCATAGTTACAGAATGGCTGCTGGAGCTCCAAACACTGAACCCGTGCATGATCACGTCCAAAGCAAGAGGAAAAGGAAGGATGGAAAAAGATAACTTTGTGTCCTAAGCCTGATTCTCTTCAGAAAGGAAAACCTCTCCCAGAAGCCCCGCTTCCTTACACTTCAAAGGCCAAACCAGACTTACACACGGACCTTTAAGTCACATACTGACAAAAGAGAAAGGGGCACCATCCGGACTTACAGCAGGCGTGATACAGTCCCCTGCGACTTGCCCAAACCTGTCAGCAAAAAGGAAGAAAACAAGCTGCTGTATCAGCAAGCAGCGGGTGTCACAGAGAAATTCCTGCACAAGTGGCTTAGGCCAAATAAGTGCTTCAAACTCAGAGGTGAGGAATAAAATTCAGAAGCAGAAATGTGGTCCTACACTATCAAATACCCTGAGGTGTCTAAGCAGGAAATGTGAATGAATGAGCAGGCTGCTGAGGCCCATGGAGCCCTGAAGGGGTGTGCCCAGATCACATCTCCAGTTCCTGATCCATTTCACGTCGTATCAATTATCAGCAAACTAGAATAGAGCTATCTCCTCAATTTCTACACAGAAGTTATTTGAAAAAGCAGTACCCATGCTTAGGGTTTAACCATTTCCAGAGTGAGAATTCATAAGCAGTATGATTATAAGAGGCTTGAAATTCTTCAGACCTTAAAAAAGCCTCCCAAAATCTACAGCAAACGCTGTGGCACCTGTGGGTGTACCAGCATAAACACATTATTTACCTAGCTTTGTGTAAAAGACCTGCTAATCACAGATGTCTAATATAAGAATCCCTGTCCTGGGATACTTTCTAAGGCAGTATTATAAAGAAGGGTTTCTACAGACTCTCCACTTCCACTGCTCCACTTCATCCTAATTCAGAAATCTGAAATCATTATTAACCTACTCTTCAGTGACTTTTTCTGTTGTTTTTTGACTGTCTCTCTCTAATGCACCATAAGCTCCTGTTTACTTGTGAATACTCAGCGCTTGGCACTCAGGCACATATAACAGATGAGCAACGAGCACTTGGTGAATGAAGAGTGAACGTGTTATTGCTGTTCTATTGTTTTCTGCAGAATGTCATTATTTCTATTGTTTTACACAGAATGGGAGCGAACTACACAGGTGGATTCAGACTGACTATAATAGCTTTCCTTACATATTCCATTGCTAACTCCACTTATCTTTACTCCTCAATCTGTCTTACTTTTTAGTAAGTATTGGAAAAAATCCTTAAGAACTTCCCCATCAAGCAGAGACTCCAAACAGTCCCATGTGAGATAATCAGATCCATGTCTTACCTGCATTCATATCTTTAAACTTTTGCTTTAGCTCAGTAGGAGTAAAACGATACTGATCAAGACCATCATTCCAATAAATTCGGTCCAAGACTTGAAGATCTCCTCCAATCAGCCAATCTCCTTGTTCCATAACCATCTAATGGTAAGAGAAAGAAAATTATTTTTTTTTAAACAGGAATCAAGATCAAAATAAGAACATTTCTCTCACACAAGTTATATATACCTATAAATTATGCTCATCTTAAGGTTAATGGTAAATCTGTTTGGCTTATCAACTGAACTGAGAATGAGAAATGCTGTAGAATTAAAATACATTTTATAATTTCACAAAAGATTTGTGATACAGCTATTATATTTGCATATGAAATGCAAACAAAATCGAAATGAATAATTATAAACTTTTAAGTAACAAAAACATTCTTTTAATTGTTGCTGCATGTCGATTAACAGAGAAATGGGTCACTCTGCTCTCTTTGTGTTCTCCAATCCTAAACTTTTGAGCAATTAAAGTAATGATGATGAGAAAAGACAGGAGAAATCAGAGGAATACCAGCTAGTGATTAATGTTACAGAGAAAACAAACAGGGCATGGGAACACAGTATCCAGGGATACAGTGAATGGCATTTAAGGACAAAGGAGTCAGTATATCTCAGTATATTCCCCTACCGACGATCAGAGCGAACCTGAGCCCCTGGAGTGGAAGTGTGGCATCTTAAACACTGGACTGCCAGCAAAGTCCCATATCTGCCTATTTTTTAAATTTAATTGCTCTTTTTTGTCCTACAGAAGATAATGAAATAAAATTTAGCACACTTCCATGATTTAAACAGATACTATATACATTTTCTGGAGAAGGCAATGGCACCCCACTCCAGTATTCTTGCCTGGAAAATCCTATGAACGGAGGAGCCTGGTAGGCTGCAGTCCATGGGGTTGCTAAGAGTCGGACACGACTGAGCAACTTCACTTTCACTTTTCACTTTTCACTTTCATGCATTGGAGAAGGAAATGGCAACCCACTCCAGTGTTCTTGCCTGGAGAATCCCAGGGACGGGGCAGCCTGGTGGGCTGCCGTCTACAGGGTCACACAGAGTCGGACACGACTGAAGTGACTTAGCAGCAGCAGCATATACATTTTCTAGATATACAGAGCTACTAAAATTTCACTTAGGGCTTTTTTTTTTTTGGCTGCCCCATAAAGCTTGTAGGACCTCTGTTCCCTGATCAGGGATGGAACCTGGCCCCAGCAGTAAAAGCGCCGAGTCCAAACCACGGACTCCCAGGGAACTCCCTCAGTTTCTCTTACAGTTCAAACTCTACTTTAAAACAAAGGACAGAAATGTGACTTCGGTGATAATGTTTCACATACAATACATAAAATAACATGAGGCCCTGTGAGGAGACTAAAACTGCACTGTTTGCATACCGGAAACACAATGTTCAATTAAAAGTCCAGCTTAGATCCACTCACCCTGCTGTGGGCTCCCACAGCATTCTGCCCTCACATCCTACCCGTAACTACAAGATCAGTATCTGCTCCACCACCAGACAGCTCACAGCAAGCACGAAAGGACTGTGCCTGCCTTGCACACCACCCAACGTTCCCAGCACTGGCACCTAGCTCACGGCCTGGCGTACAGGAGGTGTTTAAACAATATTTGCTGAACATGTGTCTGCACCAAAATGACAAGCTTGTATGCTCATCACATGAATATAAGTTCCAGCCTTGATTCTGCAAAATATTAATGGTTCTGATGGCAGAGTTGATATACAGGTAATGCCTCACAGTTCAGCACAAGCATTATTGGCAAATCAAGACAAAACGCAGCAAGGTTTACTCAGGACCTTGATATAGGGGTGATTCTTGCATGTTGTTCCCCACTGCCTGGCACAGCGCTCCTCCTTCCTGTGTTCAAAAAACTCTGGATTGCGAAGAATAGCCACCCGGCGGCCCTCATACATCAGCGCAAATGCCGTGCAGCCGTCCAGCCTCTCTTTGTCTTCCTGAGTAGCCGTCAGGACTATAGGTACTGACAGGTTGATGACACCCCCTGCAGGGCACAAAAGAAGATAAAGCGCACAGCTTATGTTACTCAGCAGGTCTCATATCTACCTTTCACACTTCAGCAGACACTCTTCAAATAAAAGATTTACTACTCCAGTGATAAGTTCTATTGGCACCTGGCACAGAAAATCAGGGAGAGAACAAGCAACAAATCCAGAGTTTAAAAAAAAAAAAAAACAGCAAAAATTCAGAACATCAATTGTAGCAATACTCTTCACAACCATTCATGAATCTGTCTTTAGGGGGAAGAATCACAGATTGTAACAAGGAAGAACTGCTGGTTAAACCTAACATCACCAAAAATGTACGAGTAAGATTAGCAATTGTGCTTCAGGGCCCTTTCAGGACAAATATGAACCCTTGCTGATCACTACATTTTGAGTGGCAAGTTACTTGAAGATACTTGCTAGACTTGGGTCTAGATCCTTGAGAAAGGAAGACAAAAACATTCATGACGTTTTTTTTTGTTTTTTGATCAGAATGGAACTAATGTCAGCTATCACGGGTGACGAAACAAGTAAATAATCAGTGTCTCCATTTACATCAAAATATGCTGCTGGTGAGACAGAAGGCACATTCTCGGTTCCCAACCTTTCAAGAGCTAAAAGTGTTTTCTTCTTTTCCCACTCATCATGTACAGGTTAGGAAAATAAAAAGCATTCTCAAATTCATATGTGGATGTTATTTACGTATCAAAGAGAAACCATATTTTTTTGGAAATCATGGCATGCCTTCTTGGGGCGAAACATGTCAACAAAATCAGTGATAACTGCCTGACTATTTTAAAATTACCACCACAAGGTAGAGTTCAAAATGGAAAATTAATAGACAGATTTGTACCACATCCAAGACTGAATCATTACTAAGGAGGCAGTCCACAGTAACTTTTACCATTATTTCCAAAGAAGAAAATCAAAAAGTAAAATTCAATCCTTATGTTCTTGTGATAAAAGTTTCTTGAGATCAAGGATTAGGAATTACATTTTCCAGTATCTGTTTACTTCCCTGGTCAAAAAAAGTTCTTCATAACACAGAAGAACATGATTGCAATTTTGTAGGGTTCTATGACTTCTTTTTAAATGGAAGTATTGTAGCTGAGGTACAATATTATGTTAGCTTCAGATGTACAACACTGTGATTCAACATTTAAATTTAAATCATCATGAAATGATCACCGTAAGTCTAGTAATCATTTGTCACCATATAAAATTATTACAGTATTATATTTATGCTAATAATTATATGCCTGTGACTTATTTATTTTATAGCTGGAAGTTTACCCCTCTTAATCCCCTTCACCTTAGCCTACTCCCACCCCTCCCCTTCTAGCAACCATGAGTTTGTTCTCTGTATCTACAAGTCTATTTCTGTTTTGTTTGTGCTTTTGTATTTTAAATTCCACATATGAGTGAAATCACATGGAAATTTGTCTTTCTCTGTTTGACTTATTTCACTTTAACATAATAACCTCCAGGTCCATCCATGTTGCAACAAATGGTAAAAGTTCTTTCTTTTTTACAGCTGAGTAATACTCCTGTGTGTGTGTGTGTGTGTGTGTGTGTGTGTCTTCTTTATCCATTCACCAACTGATGGGTACTTAGGTTGATTCCATGTCTTAGTGACCATAAGTAATGCTGCAATGAACATATGGGCGCATATACCTTTTGTAGTTACTGTTTTTGTTTTCTTCAGATAAATACCCAGAAGGGGAATTGCCAGATCATATGGCACTAGAGTTCTTTACAATTTAGTAATATCTCCTTTACTGTAGTAAATTAATGTTACCAACAGTAAACAAAGTTTAAGGTAGCTAGAATGTAATGACAATATCCTAAATATAGGTTTCTTGGCAATTGCTTCAATGTTTTAAAATAAGAAAACCGAGTGCTGGTGTTTGTAGCGGGCGTGATGGCGTCAAGGTTACTCCGTGGAGTTGGAGCTTTGGCCTCCCAGGCCCTGAGGGCCCGGGGTCCAAATGGAGTCTCCGTGGTGCGCTCTATGGCGTCTGGAGGTGGTGTTCCTACTGATGAAGAGCAGGCGACTGGGCTAGAGAGGGAGGTCATGCTGGCTGCTCGCAAGGGACAGGACCCATACAATATACTTGCCCCAAAGGCAACCTCAGGTACCAAGGAGGACCCTAATTTAGTCCCCTCCATCACCAACAAGCGGATAGTGGGCTGCATCTGTGAAGAAGACAACAGTACTGTCATCTGGTTCTGGCTGCACAAAGGCGAGGCCCAGCGATGCCCCAGCTGTGGAACCCATTACAAGCTGGTGCCACACCAGCTGGCCCACTGAGCCACTGCACTAATGCACTCAGAATATGATGTGGAATTTCTTCTTTCCAGTAAAGACTAGCCATTACATTGGCTTCTCCTCCCATAAAAAAAAAATAAAATAAAATAAAATAAAATAAGAAAACCATCCTTTCAGCCACCTATTTCAGGATTTCTAAACTTGGACTCCCTGATTCCTTGTTAGAACACCTGGCTTAATAAGCAAGCATGGGCTTCAGTACAGCACAATTTAGTGACTATGTACACTTTTGGAAGAGGCTTTCCACCGTGATCAGGTAGATATGGAATAGGGAAACTGCATTCGTTTTTTAAATCCATTTTCAGCCCTAACCCCCAGGTTGTCCTTCTCCCTCACAATAAATCACAATCAGGAAAACTAAAACTGGAAAGACGATCTCAGGATATACTTAAAATATTCAGTACTGATATAATTTAGTCTTAAAGTGCTATCTCCAATTAAGATGTTACCAGTACTCTCTCTAAACAGTGACCAATCCCTGTAAATATGTGCCCTCTTTTCCACACTCAATGCACCTGAATGTCCAAAGTCTTACCATCCAGAAGACAATCAAAATGAAGACACTGCAAGTACTCCCTCTCTCTCATAAAGCCGTTCAGCGGGGTTGCCCAGCCTTCTGCCAAAACCTGCACCCACTGCAGATCCACCTAGTAAATGAGACAGTAGAGAGCAACAAAAGCAGTAATGGTTCTCTGGAGTTTCATTTTGAAAGTAATAGTAACAAACTTCTCAAGAACGATTATAGATTATACAAATCTAATAAACAAGGGCACTAAGAAAATATGCTTTTTTCTTAATATATTTAAATAACATTTCTATTAAGAATAGCATCTCCTAAATCAGCATTCCTCAAACTTCAATATGTGTAAGAAACCTCTGGAAGACTTGTTAAATAAAGACTATTCCACCTCAGTTTCTGATTTAGCTGGTTTGCTATGGGGGACAAAGATTTGTATTTTTAACAGGTACCCAGAAAATGTTAACAATAACGTTCTAGAAACTACACTCTGACAACCACTGTTCTAAACTAAAACAAACTTTAGATAAAAATACTTACCAAAAGGGTCCCTCACCAATGACATTCATTTTACAAACACTGTATTATTTCTTGAACTTTAAGATTTCTAGTGTATCTGATCAGAATATTAAAGAATTGATAAATTAATGATGAATTCATGTAAGCTGGGGGGGGGGAGGGGCTTCCCCAGTGGCTCAGCAGTAAAGAATCCACCTGTATTTCAGGAGATGCTAGCTCAATCCTTGGGTTAGGAAGATCCCCTGGAGAAAGAAATAGCAACCCACTCTGGAAATCCCATGGACAGAGGAGATTGGAGGGCTACCGTCCATGGGGTTGCAAAACAGTCAGACACGACTTAGCGACAAAACAATGTAAGCTGGATATGCTCACTTTTAACTTGGTACATGTTAAAAGAGATTCTCAAAAGAGACGAGATAAAGCACCTGACCAAGAGGTGTGCAGTAAGATGTGGCTTACTATGTATTCCCAAAGTATGCTGGCCAGCATGTTCCACTGAAAAATCAAATAATGGCAAAGTACATCCCTCCTTCAATTCACAGGAAAAAATGATATTCATGCACCAAATTGTTTCATTTTCAAGTTCTCCTCTTATTAATTCTTCCTAAGCATCTGACATGGTCCCTATTTGTCTCTACTGGAATCTAATTCTAGATGGTATTTACTATAAACTGAATGTTTATGTCCCCCCTAAATATGTTGAAGCCCCCAGTGTAAACTGGATATAGGGCCCTAAGGAGGTGATGCAGCTTAAATGAGGTCATAAGGTTGGGTCCTCATCCAATAGTCTGGTGCCTGCATAAGAGAAGGAAGAGACACCAGAGCTCGACTCTCACCCTGAGCATATGGCAAGAAGGTGTCTGACAGCCGGAGAGGAAGGGAGCCTTGTCAGGGGCCCAGTCAGCCAGCACCTAGGTCTTAGACTTTCTTTCTTACAGAACCGTGAGAAAAGAAATGTCTGTTGTTTATGTCACCCAGGCTACGGTTTTTGTTGTGGCAGCCCAAGCTAATACATTACATGATGTAGCCTACGTTTTTTTAATTAATTATTTTTCATACTGCTAAGCAAAGAACAAACCACTGTATTGAAAAAGGTTCACATTTGAAAAAGCTACTATCTTTTTGGGTTACAGAGTCTGACTGACCTGGATTCAGATTCATTCATTCTCAGTTTCTTTCTTCAGAGTGTGTGTGTGTGTGTGTGTGTGTTTCTTTCTTCTCTCTCTCCCCCTACCCCAGTGTGTGTGTGTGTGTGTGTGTGTGTGTGTGTATGTGTGTGTGGATTCGGATTCATTCATTCTCAGTTTCTTTCTTCTCTCTCTCCCCCTACCCCAGTGTGTGTGTGTGTGTGTGTGTGTGTGTGTGTGTGTGTGTGTGTGTGTTTATTCAATTGACACAAAGTCTGTTAGTGACAAAATCTGTTGTTCCTTAGTAAACTCAGCTTTGAGTGACTCTGCTCCCCCACTCCCCCTTCTCCTTGCTCCCTGCAACATGTCTTAGATTCCGGTTAGAAACCCAATCACACAAACCACCTAGACAATGTACTCCTATCAGGAATCTGAGTAAGTCTTCAAGAGTCTTTCTCCAGCCTCAGAAAGTTTGGGGGTTTTATTTTTCCCTTCCTCCTTACTTTCAGATTTGGCACTTTCCTGGGTGTCTGGGATTTTTACTACACTAGAAGAAAGGCTGGGAAATTCTATTCCTAGTTTAAATTCTTATTTCTAAACCTATTTTTAAAGTATATCTGAATGATACAATTTAAAATTCTCTAAAAATTTGAAAGTGATAAATTATAATCTCCACTGTCTTCACATCTAGTTTAAGCAGTTTCTTATTGGGAAAAACACCTAATGATATTATTAGAGCTACAATATACAACATAATTATTCTTCACAATATAAGAAAGGGAAAATCGGGGTCTTGGCAAGGGATTAGGAAACAATGTTTAGGGGAAAAAAAAGTTCATTTTAATTATTAAAGGCTTTTTACTTTTTAGAGTCCATTCCTTCTGATAAACCTAAAATCTTATATAACCTCTATTCTTTGGTATTTCAAAATAAATATTATGAGTAAAATAAAATCAAAGCCATGGTAATTTGGGAATATGGTTTTATAAATTAAACATATTTCCCATCCCTGGAAATGGTGATATATACAACTATGACCACCACCACCACTCATGCCCTCAAACCAACAACTATCTATAGGATTAAAGCACTTGATATGGAAAAAGGACAAAGCACTTACTTTATTAATTTTCAACGCTGGCAGTGTTTCTGCATCTGTTTTTGCCAAATGAAGTTTATTTTCTGGCACATACAGTTCTTTCACTTCATAAGAGGCATCCACAGGAACAATATCCTACACATTAACAAAAGCAAAATTAAATGCTTGATCCAACAATTTAGAGTTCTCCAAAAGGTATGTTAATGAAGGAAATTAATGTTTCAAAAAGAGATTTTAAAAACAGTATGAGAAGGATTTAATCAATTTTCCTAATGACGGTTGGCCTACTCCCAAGCAGATAACATCCCACATGCAAGAAATCATCACACGTAATTTCCCACTATTGAGTGTGAAAGCAATTCCCACAGTGTACCATGTATGTCAAAATCAGGCAACTGCACAGAGGTGACCTCAAGTAAGGAATAATGATTAAAAGGATTTAGAAACAAACAAACAAAAAAAGCACTCTAAACATCATCACTATTATCTGTAACATATTATGGAACCATTTTATTCCAGCTTCCGTACACATCTTTATCACCAGCCTCACTAACACCACCTAATTAGCCATGTAATACAGTACTCCAGAGCACGTCAGCTCTATTCCCACCACCGCGGTTTGAAAAAGAGCACTCTCTGACCTCCTATGAAGTGCATTCTGGAAATTTTATCCCAACTCCAAGTACGCATTTATATCATACTGGGACAAAGCTTTTTCTCATTTATCCCACAAGTATCTATTTGTGATGACCCAAACTTACACACTACTCTCAGACACTGCTCATCAGGTGACCTTCACGAGGCCTGTTCACACCTGTCATTCTCCTAGGAATAATTATCAAATGTGTTTAATTACTCTAAATTTTTAAAGTCAAATCAATCAAGTAACCTCCATAAGCATATAAAACTGGCACTGATAAGTTTTTCATATATGTCTAAGCAATGTCTCATTTAAAAATACATTAATTCTCAAGAAAATGATAAGACAAGCCAGACTGAGAAAAAATATCTGCAAAAGGCATATCTGAAAAAGGACTATTATCCAAAACATAGAAAGAACTCTTAAAACTCAACAGTAAGAAAAGAACCCTATTAGAAAATGGGTCAGAGACCTGAACAGACACCTCACCAAAGAAGTTATACAGAGGACAAATAAGTATATGAAATAATACTCTACATTATATATCATCAGAAAAATGCAATTCAAAACCACAGTGAGATAACCCTGTTAGAATATACTTATTAGAATGGTCAAAATCCAAAACACTGAGTACATGCTGACAAGGAGGAAGAGCAACAGGAACTCTCACTCACTGCTGGTGGGAATGCAAAATGGTAGAGCTGCTTTAGAAGAAAATCTGTTCTGAGCAAGCTCTGAGAGTTGGTGATGGACAAGGAAGCCTGGCGTGCTGCAGTCCACGGGGTCACAAAGAGTCAGGCACGACAGAACAACTGAACTGAACTGAACCATATGCTCGCCATGCAACCTAGTCATCATGCTCCTTGGTATTTACCCAGATGAGCTGAAAACTTATGTTCACACAAAACTGCCCAAACTTGAAAACAAGCAAGAAGTCCTTCAGTAGATGAATGAATAAATGGCAGTACATCCAGACAATGGAATATTAGTCATTCAGCCCTAAGAAGAAATGAGCTATCAAACCATGAAAAGACATGAAGGAAGCTTAAAGGCAGATTATTAAATCAAAGAAACCCACTGAAAAAGGTTACATACTATATGGTTCCAACTATAGGACATTCTGAAGAGGCAAAACGAGGATGAGATGGCTGGATGGCATCACTGACTCGATGGACGTGAGTCTCAGTGAACTCCGGGAGTTGGTGATGGACAGGGAGGCCTGGCGTGCTGCGATTCATGGGGTTGCAAAGAGTCGGACACAACTGAGTGACTGAACTGAACTGATGGACACAGTAAAAACATCAGTGGTTGCCCAACTGATGGGGAGGGGAGAAGAATAGGAAGAACACAGGGGATTTTCTAGGACAGTAAAGCTATTCTGTATAATACTACAATGGTGTGTAAATGTCATTACACAGGTATTATAACCCACACAATGTTCAACCCTAATGTAAATTATGAACTATGGATGATAACAATGTATCAATTTGTTGTTGTTTAGTAGCTCAGTCGCATCCCACTCTTTGTGACCCCAAGTGTTTAAGACACTACCTACTGCTTTTCCTAAGGAAAAAGTTTGGGAAGAAACTTCAACTTATATTCAGACTTATAGTAATATCTTCAGCAGATGGAAAAACCAGAGTCAGACGTGTGTCTCAAAACTAGATGACCTCATGAAAGCCTGAATGCCACCACTCAAGCAGTCTTTATGGGCCCTGTGAATCTAGAAAGAATTATTCTCCTACATTTCTCTAATATTCTGTTCCTTCAAAGATGGAACATGTGTGCTAAGTTACTTCAGTTGTATCCGACTCTTTGTGGCTCCGTGGACTGCAGCCCGCCAGGCTCCTCTGTCCATGTGATTCTCTGGACAAGAATACTGGAGTGGGTTGCCATGTCCTCCTCCAGGGGATCTTCCCAACCCAGGGATCATATCCGCATCTCCTGCATTGGCAGGGAGATTCTTTACCACTACTGCCACCTTGAAAGCCTATAAAGATGGAACAGCTCTGGCTAAGTCATGTACCAAAACCAAGTTCCTCCTGCCAGTAAATTCAAGGCCTCTGATCTTTCTCAGGAGAAACTCAAGAATGAATAAGAAGAGTAAATATGAAGAAAGAAAGAAAAGAAATAATGAAATTAAAAGACATAAATAAAGGAGCACTGCTTGCTACCATGCCATGTTCAGCCAGCTCTCTGGGGGCCCTTTGTCCTTCGAGAATCCCACTGCTCAGGGGAAAGCAGAGAGTGTGTGTTAAACACAAACTGTGCAGAGCACAGAGAGCTTCATAAACCTTCCACACCTCCTTTTGCAATTAAGCCTGCAGCAGGCACCCACAGCAGAAGACTACTTATTATTACTTATTACTAACAGTAAACACTACATGAGCACCACAAAGAATAATGGTGAAGGAGGAGAGACAGCTTCTATAAGCTGCTTCCATTTTCTCTTTATAGATACTAATACAATACAACAAGGTAAAGTCTCTTTTTAAAATCTAGCAAGAGAAACAGCTTAAGGTAGTCCATTCTATACTTCTAACTCCAGGAATTATTTTTAATACATTTGTTTGAAATAATAAATTAATTATTTGATTATTTTTATAAAGAATAATTTATAATAATTTTATAAATAGTTAAATTAAATAAACAGTAGTAAAGAAAATGTGGAAATGAGAAAAACCCATCACCCTTATATATGGTTATCAACATCATTTTTGAATATTTCCCTTCAAGTGTTCTTCACCCATAGGTGTATCATAGAGCAACTGGTAGTTTGAGCAGTTTGTACAAAGTCTATTACTCCATCAACCAGAAAATAAAAATTCAGAATCCAAGTTTCCCAGAACACTGTAACATGCGTTAAGTGAACTGCACATGCACCCTTATGTTCAATTAGTTTCTTGGGTATGTGTAAAGCTCTCAAAGGTGCCTTGAGAAACACACATTTTTGCAAAATAAAGAATTCAAGTCTTCCACAACAAATACTAGAATTAAAAGTTACACAGTCAGACATTCACTAAGGCTTTTGAGAGAAAGAGTATGATAAAATTTCACAAAACACACTTGAAATTAAATATTTATATGAATCACAAAAACATCAGAGGAACATCACCTTCAAAACCAAAAAGATACAATAAAGCAACAGAGGTCTATAGGTACCTTATTTCTGATTTGGCTACTTAAGGCCTGAGATCAAATTCCAACTGTGCAACCTTGAACAGGTTATCTACATTTCTCAACTTGTTTCTTTCTCAGCTGTTTAACAACAAGGGTATGAGTGTGTGTGTATGTATATAATACATATATGTGTGTGTGTGTGTGAGTATATGCATACACATATATATAGTTACATGGCTGTGTGAAAAATGACTTAAAGTATGTAATCTGTGGGGGTTCACATTTACTGGATGCTAACAACAAACCCAGCAATGCCTTAAGGGCATCACATGAATTAATGCATTTAATTTTCATGCAATCCTACCTATGAAAGTAAAAGAAACTATTGCTATCATTCTTTTACAGATGAGGAAATTGAGGCTCAGAAGAGGTTAATAACTTACCCCAAATCCCTGTTACACAGTCTTCCAATGTGCTTAACACACAATAAACACTCAATAAATAATAATTAAGTGTGCTTGCTACATGCCAGGAACTGTTCTAAGCATGCTACATTTATTAATAGAATTCTCAGAACAATTTTGAGATAGGTACTATTTTTATTTCCCATTTCACAGATGAGAGGATCAAAGCCAAAGAAATTAGGTTATTTTTCCCAAGGTCATATAGTTAATTGATAAGTGTTGAGGCTGGGATTCCAACTCAGGTCCCAACACTAATCTCTTCCAAATAAAAAAATAAACTAAAAAAAAATTTTAATTAAAATAAAACCTTCACTGTTTCTCCCATAAAACTAAGTTATGAAACATTTTGTCACACATAGTGCTCTTAGTTTCTTTTCATGGTTTTATTAAACATTTACAATTCCCAGGGTTTCAGCATGTGATCTTTCTGTGTTAATAAAGATCTAGACAAAAAGTAAAGATATTCAACATTTCAGTTACACCTAAACATTTCTATTAATAACAAGTGAATGATTTTCAACAAACTTTCTCAAGCCCCATCACTGTAAATAAATCAAACACCTCCATTCTCACAACTTTGGATCCCTTAAAACTTTAAAAAACAGAATCCACAGTCTGGGAACAAATGACACAGCAACTCCAGGGAAGAGAAGGATTTCACTGATACAAACAACTCTACCTAAAGCTTTCTTTGGCATCTATGAAGCCCATACTACTTTGCAAGGATGGGATGCCTCTTTCTTGATGGGTATTGATGACTTTCCTCCACCCTCACCCCCGCTTTACCACGAACAGTTGTCAACCATCCTGGAGGGTCAGAGGAGCGCACCCAACAGACTGAATCTTTTGATCTCTGTTGGATACAACAGGGCACTTTTAACTGGTTTGCTAAGCCAGCATCACTAGCGCCAGCCCACACACGCTAATGAGGAGCAGCAGCGCTGCCCACTGCAACACTCCCAGCACAAGGCAGGCTCTGTCCTCGCCTCGCCTCGGTCCTGGACCCCCCTTCTGTATCACATACCACACTGGAGTACGCACCCCAGTATGTGAATCTGCACCCTCCAAGGAGAGTTTGTTCAAAATAAGAGCCGAGAATCAACAAAGGTTTCTATACATCATGTCCATTTCCTGCCAACCACACCCTCGGTGAAAAACCAAAAGGTACAAACAGTTGGTGAGCAAATCCAGGAGAACTTGTTTGAACATGAAAGAGCAGTATCTCTATTATAAGCCTGGCCAAATTATTTGTTTAATGTTTTGTATACTAATAATGCCATAGCTTTAGGATGAATGCATTTTTAGTAACAAGCCATTTTATCTGCATGAACATAGAGGCTATAATCATTTTTTTTTTTTTTTAATTTTTATCAGCCATGCCACATGGCTTACAGGTTCTTAGTTCCCCAACCAGGGATGGAACCTGGGACCCCTGCAGTGGAAGCTCTGAGTCCTAACCACTGGATCACCAGGGAATTCCCCTATAATCACTTTCTTTTCAAGAAAGAGGGAATTTAGAACTTTTCCGGCAGTCCAGTGGTTAAGGCTCCAAGAAAGAAGGCATTTTTTTTCCTTTTATCAAGAAAATAATTTTAAATTATATAAATGTTTATTCATCATTAAAACTTTAAAATTTGAGTGTTAATTTTTTTCATTACACGGCAGGTCACAAAATTCTTTCCTTTTCAAAATTCACACTCAGCAATTATTTTAAGAGGAATTTTAGCCTCATAACTTAAATATAAAATTCTTCTGATGCCTAACCAATGGCAAAATAAAGGTTTGAGAAGTTGCCACTGTTTTTCTCTTCAAAAACGTACATAAAGCAAATATGTTTGGAATTAACACAAACACAGCAGGAGTCAACAGGAACATGGAATACATGTTTGGAAGAAGCAGGTTCTCTGTAGACTGAACATGTAGAGAGGAGAGAACTATCAGGAAGACAAACTGTTTTTAAAATGTGGACACAGCCAGTTTCTATCACATTCTACTGAAATATTTTTAGTTTCCAAAACCACGATTAAACATCAAAAAAGATCAAAAACATCTCAAAGTGAGACAAGATATCTGGATAACAGAACATGAAGTCTCTGCCACATGAGCTATCCATTTTATTTGGGATTCATTAGGATTCCCAGAGATACAGCTATCAGAAAACGTGTTCTTCTGCAACATGTACATATAAAACCCTTTACATCAGGAAGCTTCCTTTAAAACAAAAATAGATCACAAGCCAGGTCAGGAACAGCTGTTTATGCACCTAAACCCTTCAGTTCAGTTCAGTTCAGTTCACTCAGTCGTGTCCGACTCTTTTCGACCCCATGAATTGCAGCACGCCAGGCCTCCCTGTCCATCACCAACTCCCGGAGTTCACTCAGACTCACGTCCATCAAGTCAGTGATGCCATCCAGCCATCTCATCCTCTGTCGTCCCCTTTTCCTCCTGCCCCCAATCCCTCCCAGCAACAGGGTCTTTTCCAATGAGTCAACTCTTTGCATGAGGTGGCCAAAGTATCGGAGTTTCAGCTTTAGCATCAGTCCTTCCAATGAACACCCAGGACTGACTTCCTTTAGAATGGACTGGTTGGATGTCCTTGCAGTCCAAGTTAACTCTGATCTTAACAGCTCCACAGTCACCATTTAAGGGTAAAGAGGAAACAGGGGTACTCCTAGGAGTTCTCGTGAATAGGAGGTTAACTAACAATTTACTAGGGCCCTCCCTAGTGGCTCAGATGGTAAATAATCTGCCTGCAACACAGGAGACCTGGGTTCGATCCCTGGGTGGGGAAGATCCCCTGGAGAAGCAAATGGCAACCCACTCCAGTATTCTTGCCTGGAGAATTCCATGGATAGAGGAACCTGGCAGGTTACAGTCCATGGGGTCACAAAGAGTCAGACACGACTGAGAGACTAATTGGCTGACTAACGATTTACTACCATTAATGAGGTAGGTCTAGAAATATTCAAATATTCATTTAAACTTAATATGTAACATAGATACACAAAACTTTTTTATTTGATTGACTAAATACAATCTAAGACCTAATGTGTTGTATTCTTTGTTCAGAGACAACTGCTCATTTTTTCCTGGAAACTGGCTGGTAGAACATTCACTACCTGAAAATAGTAGTCCTTCCCTTCTCTTTTTAATGTTCCTAACTGTGAACACGTTAATAAACAGAGTGACTTCACATTTTAAATTGTTCCTTTAAGTATATTCTGAACTTTTTCTTAAGCCAAATCTGCTCAACAGATTTGAACGCTAGAGCTCAATCATTTTTTTATGTAACTATTAAATTTCTATTATCTAAACTACATGCATCCCAAGCATGAACACCAAATGACATTCTGGCATCACTTGAAAACGGAGCTGCAAAGTCTGGTTTTAGTACAGTATAAAATCCATTTAGAGCACTAAACCACCATTTCATAAAAAGACAAACCTTTAAATAATTTATAGCACCACTAAATCTAGAGTTCCTAGTAGATTTAAAAACAGTATTTAAAATATCACATTAGATTAAAACCATCAGCAAGAAGCCTACTTCCTTATGTCATAACCCGCCAAGTGAAAATGCAATACCAGCAGGCCATCTAGTGACCATTCAAGGGTTAGGAAAAAAACTTCAATGAATTTAAAAACCTTCAATATTTTCCAGTGTCTTCTATCTTCTTAAATAAAAATGTGTGAACCAAAGCACACTGAGAAAATAAAGATGCTCTGACAAAACACTGAAAAATTAAATACATAAATGACTCCACTGTCTATTCCAATTTTACTACATAAGCCAGATCAAAAGAGAAATAAGACAATCCAGAGATGCCAGAACCAAAATACTCTTCATCCTAAAATACCCTTTGTAGAGCACCCTAAAAATATTTTTTCTCAGTGAAAATCGATTCTATATATTAGCAATGATAAAATAAAAATTTGTATTATAAAGCATCCACCTGCAACACGGGAGACCTGGGTTTGATCCCTGGGTTGGGAAGATCCTCTGGAGAAGGGCATGGCAACTCACTCCAGCATTCCTGCCTGGAAAATCCCATGGACAGAAAAGCCTGGCAGGCTACGGTCCATGAGGTCACAAAGAAGTGACACAAGCGACTTTGCACATTTGACCCCAATAAAAATTTTCCATTTCTTTCTTAGATGGACTGATTAATTTTTTGTTGGTAGTAGAGAATACTGAAGAAACAATACCTGGTAGAATTCACTTCGTTAAGTCTCTCCAATACCAAGCAGCAGATAGAAAAAAATTCCACCCATCACCAGGGGAGGCAGCACTTCTCAATCTTGGAACAAATAACTTCACCTTCCTGAATTTGTTTTCTCATCAGTAAAACGAGGAAAATTACAACTACTTTCCAGAATCTTACAAATTCAATGCAATAATGCTACTGAAGCGACTACCAAAGGCTTTTGCACATGGTAAGAGTCCTCGCAGGAGTTCTTGTTGCAGATTTCCACCTCTGTCCATGCCATCTCCTTCCACTCACAATTACATTCTTACACGTAATGCTGGTCAACACAGACCCACCAATAAATCTTCACATCCCCACTCACACACTCTATAAACCTATGGAGATGTGGTTACTATTCTTTGCTTTAAAATACCACTGTATTCAACATATTCATTCTTTCCACTCCCAATCTATATTTGTGACATTTGGCCACCTGATGCAGAGAGTTAACTCATTGGAAAAGGCCCTGATGCTGAGAAAGATTGAGGGCAGGAGGAGAAAGGGATGACAGAGGATGAGATGGTTGGATGGCATCACAGGCTCAATGAACATGAGTTTGAGCAAACTCCAGGAGATAGTGAAGGCACAGGGAAGCCTGGAATACTACAGTCCACAGGGTCACAAAGAGTCAAACACAACTGAGCGACTGAACAACAACCCACCTTTGGAAACCCTAACAAATGGCTTTGTGATGACAATGAAGTTCAACTGCACTGGCTACTCCTGGATCACCATGTAGAAAGTTTGTTAGAAAAAGTGCACATTATAGTAAGTCACCTTGTGATCAGGGTGCTGCAGGCAAGCAAACTCCTTGCATCACCATAAACTTCGAGCTGAATTTCAAGTATTCACTGGTTTCCCCATGTGCCCTAATGCTCATTTGAGATTCAACTTTGTGAGAAAGTCAATCAAAAGAGAACAAACATCAGAAGAGAAGTACTTATGTATGTGTGTGAATTTCTTTCTTGAATTTTTTAAAAATTCTATCTCATGTTATAAAAGAAAAGAATTTATACAGTCATTCTAGCTTATAATTATAAATAATGGTTCTAAGAACCAAATATCCAAAAATAAAGGTTGTAAGGAACAAAGCTAGTGGAGGTGATGGAATTCTAGCTGAGCTATTTCAAATCCTATAAGAGGATATTAAAGTACTATACTCTATATGCCAGCAAATATGGAAAACAGCAGTGACCACAAGACTGGAAAAGGTCAGTTTTCATTCCAATCCCAAAGAAGGGCAATGCCAAAGAATGTTAAAACTACCACACAACTGCACTCATTTCACATACTAGCAAGGTAATGCTCAAAATTCTCCAAGTTAGGCTTCAACAGTACCTAAACCGAGAAATTCTAGATGTTCAAGCTGGATTTAGAAAAGGCAGAGGAACCAGAGATCAAATCGCCAACATCCTTTGGATCATAGAAAAAGCTAGAGAATTCGAGAAAAACATCTACTTCTCCCTCACTGACTATGCTTCACAGCCTTTGACTGTGTGGTGGTGGTTTAGAAGCTAAGTCGTGTACAACTCTTGCGACCCCATAGACTGTAGCTTGCCAGGCTCCTCTGTCCTTGATTCTCCAGGCAAGAATCCTGGAGTGGGTTGCCATTTCCTTGCACTGTGTGTATCACAACAAACTGTGGAAAATTCTGAAAGAGATGGGAATACCAGACCACCTTACCTGCCTCCTGAGAAACCTGTATGCAGTTCAAGAAGCAACAGATAGAACTGGACATGAAACAATGGACTGGTTCCAAATCAGGAAAGGAGTACGTCAAGGCTCTATATTGTCACCCTGCTTATTTAACTTATATGCAGAGTACATCATGCGAAATGCCAGGCTGGATGAAGCACAAGCTGGAATCAAGATTGCAGGGAGAAATATCAATAACCTCAGATATGCAGATGACACCACACTCATGGCAGAAAGTGAAGAGGAATTAAAGAGCCTGTAGATGAAAGTGAAAGAGGAGAGTGAAAAAGCCGGCTTAAAACTCAACATTCAAAAAATGAAGATCATGGTATCTGGTCCCATCACTTCATGGCAAATAGATGGGGAAAAAATGGAAACAGTGACAGACTTTATTTTCTTGGGCTCCAAAATCACTGTAGATAGTGACTGCAGCCATGAAATTAAAAGACACTTGCTCCCTGGAAGGACAAACCTAGACTGTGTATTAAAAACCAGAGACATTACTTTGCCAACAACAAAGCTATGGTTCTTCCAGTAGCTGGATGTGAGACTTGGACCATAAAAAAGGCTGAAGTTGGTGCTTTTGAGCTGTGTGTTGGAGAAGACTCTTGAGAGTCGCTTGGACTGCAAGGAGACCAAACCAGTCAATCGTAAAGGAAATCAATCTTGAATATTGGAAGAACTGATGCTGAAGCTGAAGCTCCAATACTCTGGCCACCTGATGTGAAGAGCCAACTAAGTAGAAACGACCTTGATGATGGGAAAGATTGAAGGCAGGAGGAGAAGGGGACGAAAGAGGATGAGATGGTTGGATGGCATCACTGACTCAATGGACGTGAGTTTGAGCAAGCTCTGGGAGATCATGAAGGACAGGGAGCCTGGCGTGCTGCAGTCCATGGGGGTCTCGAAGAGTAGGACACAACTGAGCAATTGAACAACAAAGGACCAAAAATTAAGGTTCATGAGGCAGGAATCTGTACTGTGTAATTCACTGCCACACCCACAGTGGTTTGCACGGTGCCTAGTATGTACGGCACCGAGTATCTGCTAAATTAATTTACAGGATCGATCAGTACAAGCAGAAATACATACTTTCAAATGTGAAGTGAAATAATTTCCTTAGGAAAGCATATAATTGAAATCCTTCCCCAAAAGAGGGTGGTACCTGAAAAAGCAACTGCGTCAAGAAAGCTTTTACATTTCTTTTGTCACGACCCAAATGAATAATTTTTCAAAAGAAAATTTCTATCTTAAACTAGAATAGTGCCAGAATATCCTTCTGCTGTAAAATTATTTATATTGTACTTGAGGTGTAATGAGGCCACTTGAAAGTAAAAGCCAGAAGCATGTGAAAATGAGTTCTAGGAATTCATGTACCTGGAGTCCTAGATACAGAATCCAATATATTCATGAGCAGGTTAGCACAGATCTCTGAAATACTCATAGGTTAACTGTGTGAATACAATTAGATGACATATACACTCAGTGCAAAGACCAAGGGGGAAACCACGATAGTAATTCAATGGAGAACTGGTTAGAAGCTAAAGAAGAAGAAAGACCACTTTCCCCCAGTTCTAACCATCAAAGCAAATACTTTAAAAAACAAAGCCCCACATACATGTCCTTTACAACAAGCATTTATTAGACATTAGTTCCTTATCTATTCCTTTTTCCAAAACCTTGAATGAAACTGTCCAATTATGAGACTGTCTAGCAAGCACAGTATAGACTAATAAAAGGAAGAAGAGACCATAACATACACCATATAAAAGGAAGAATCATTAATTAGGAACAAACAAATTAGGAGCAAGGTAAAAATTAAGGCCACAGAGATTAAGGCAAGGAACAGCATCAAAAAAAGGAAAAACAAACAAACAAACAGGTAAACACTGTAGTGAAAAATATAAGAAAAAATGCAGCTTCAAACCAAACTATGGAGAACCTTGAACACAAGTCACCTTAATCCTACAAACACTGGGGAAAATCAATACATATTTTAGAGTAAATGACAGAAAGGATCAGACTACATTTTAGAAAGATGATTCTGCCAACAACATAAAGTGGAATAAAAGGCATATAGAACTGGAGGTGGGGTGACCACTTGAGGGAATATCGAGTAGCATGAGCCTAAAATTACAGTGACAGTCAATCCTGCCTTTTTTACCACTGGGTTGGGGGGAAGCAAAATCCGGTGCATAACAGACATCATGTGAGCCTGTAGTTTCACTTTACAGAATCATGGTTAAAAGTAAGTCCATACAGTGAAGAATCTTGGATTGAATCAGAGAAAAGGAAAGGACATTAGTGGGAAAACTGGTGAAATCCAAATAAGCTTGTGCTTTAGTACCAAGGTTAATTTCACAGTGCTGAGAGACGATCTATGATTATGCAAGTTATTAACCTAAGAGGAAGCTAATGAAGGATATATAAGAACTCTGTCCTACTTTTAGATTCACAGAAGAGTCACAAAATTTTATTAATTAAAAAAAAAAATCATCTGACCACTACTACCAAAAAAAAATAGCCTCTATGTACTAAAGGGTCAAATTCAAATGATGCTATTCTGAGCAGGGCCCCAAAGAAGTGTTTAGGAATTGAAGGAAAGAAAGGAAGGAAGGAGGATGGCCATCACTTATTAAGTAACTAATCCCTTTTTTAAGTGTCTGAACTATCTGGAATTATCTAAAGCCCATAAAATGGATTCAGAGATTCATGAACCAAAATTTTACAATATCTATGTGCATTTTTCTGAAGTTTCATAACACACATAAGAATCACTAGATGTAGAAAATAGATAATTCAAACTAACAGAAAATAGAACTATGTATAACTTTCCAACATTGATATGACAAGTCTTAAAAAAGAAAATATGGGTTCACAACACAAAACATACAAACAAAATTATCTCAAAATATAAAGGAAGGAACTTCCCTGGTGGTCCAGTGGTTAAGAGTCCACCTGTCAATGCAGGAGACATGGGTTCAATCCCTGGTTCAGGAAGATCCCACATGCCACGGAGCAACTAAGGCCCTGTGCCACAACTACTCAGCCCACGCGCCCTGCCTACTGAGCTCATGACCCAAACTACTGAAGCCTGCACGCCAGCTCGAGAAGTCAAGGCAATGAGAAGACCATGCACTTCGATGGAGACTAGCCCCAGCCTGGTGCAACTAGAGAGAGCCTGCATGCAGCAATAAAGACTCAGCACAGCCAAAAATAAATTTAAAAAGAAAGAAAAAATACTGAAAACACAGCTCAATGAAAATGACACAGAATACTTACTGTGCGTGCGTGCTAAGTTGCTTCAGTCATGTCCGACCCTTTGCGACCCCACGGTCTGTAGCCCTCTAGGTGCCTCTGTCCATGGGATTCTCCAGACAAGGATATTGGAGTGGGTTGCCATTTCCATCTCCAGGGGATCTTCCCCAACCCAGGGACTGAACCTGCATCTCTCACATGTCTCTCCCTTGGCAGGCAAGTTTTTTACCTCTAGTTTCACCTTACTAATTTCATACAAATTTATAAGAAAACTATAAACAACCCCACAAAGGAGAGTAAGGATAGACAGTACACTGAAAATGAAACAGATCTCACAACTGACCACCACTAACAAAGAAAAAGACCAGCTAATCTATAAAATCAAACTTTCCTGAACCCATCACAGAGCTGAGGTCCTAACTCAGTAACATGAACTGCTTCCAAAGAGTGACAAGTCCCACCAAAAAAAGTCAAGACACATGAATTATCTCCCTACAGTAGAGGATGGGAAGAAGAGATGGCTATAGTAAAGACAGAAAGAAGAAAACAGCTTTAAAGATTTAAAAACTCCAATGGCTGAGTGTGGACTTGTGTGGCAGGTTGTTATCACTGGGAACTCAAACACTAGGAGTTCTGCACTCACCCTAAGTGGGCCTGTAACAGGTTTGCAGAAGGAAGATGAGAAGCCGGTCTGGAGACCAGAAAGTGAGCTCCCTCAGTGGTGTAGGCACAAGGCTCTGCCTGCCCCCGCAACACTGTCTCATCCAACACAAAAGCCTTAAGCTGATGGAGGACAGCAAGGACCCCTCACTCCGCCCAGGGTCCACTGTTTTGGGGGGGGTCTGTAGAAGCAAGTAGTCATGTACAGATGTGAGAGTTGGATCATAAAGATCCAACTGAGATCTTTATGATCTTCAGCTGAGCACTGAAGAATTGATATTTTTGAATTGTGGTGCTGCAGAAGACTCTTGAGAATCCCCTGGACTGCGAGGAGATCAAACCAGTCAATCCTAAAGGAAATCAACCCTGAATATTCACTGGAAGGACTAAAGCTGAATGAAGCTGAAGCTCCAATATTTTGGTCAGCTGATGCAGAGAGTCAACTCACTTGAAAAGACCCTTATGCTGGGTAAAAATAAAGGCAAAAGGAGAAGGGACCAGAAGAGGATGAGATGGTTAGATAGCATCACTGATTCAATGGACATGAATTTGGGCAGACTTTGGGAGACAGCGGAGGACAGAGGAGCCTGGCATGCTTTAGTTCATGGGGTCACAAAGATTTGAACACAACTTAGCGACTGAACAACAGCAACAATAGAACCAAGTATGGTCCACCGAAAGGAGGTAGAAGAAACTGTCTTGGCCCAAGACCCTGAACCAATACAAACCAGGGATCTACACGTGAGGAGCACAAGACTCATCCTCCAAGACCTCCCAGGTTCAAGGAGAGGCTAGCTACCGTGCAGGGAGGGGAAGACACATTGAGAAAGAACCCCCTCAAGCCCTAGGGACACAGGTCCTGCTTAAGACTGAAGCTGGGACTTCCCTGGTGGGACAGTGGATAAGAATCTGCCTGCCAAGGCAGTGGATATATGTTTCATCCCTGCTCTAGGAAGATCCCACGTGCCACAGAGCAACTAAGCCTGTGCGCTACAACCACCTAGCCCATATGCCTAGAGCTGTGCTCCGCAGCAAAAGAAGCAACCACAGTGAGAAGCCCATGCATCACAATGAAGAGTAGCCCCTGCTCACCACAGCTAGAGAAAGCCCATGCAGAGCAATGAAGACCCAGCACAGTCAAAAAATAAAAAGAAAGAAGTTAATTAATTTTAAAAATATTGCGCCTCCTTTATTAAAAAAGAAAAAAGACTGAAGCTGGAACTTCAGTACAACTGGAAACCACCACCACTTCCCCATCATGAGCCCAGCTACTGCTGCTCCTGCTAAGTCGCTTCAGTCGTGTCCAACTCTGTGCGACCCCATAGACGGCAGCCCACCAGGCTCCCCCGTCCCTGGGATTCTCCAGGCAAGAACACTGGAGTGGGTTGCCACTTCCTTCTCCAATGCACGAAAGTGAAAAGTGAAAGTGAAGACGCTCAGTCGTGTCCGACTCTTAGTGACCCCATGGACTTCAGCCCACCAGGTTCCTCCGTCCATGGGATTTTCCAGGCAAGAGTACTGGAGTGCGGTGCCACTGCCTTCTCCGAGCCCGGCTAGCACGAGGTAGTAAGTGGTAATAAGTGTGGTAATAAACCACAGTAGTTTACTGCCGAGAGAGGAGCAAGAACACTAGTACAGGCATCGAGTGAATGCTAAAAGCTGCAGGTAAAGGAGAAACACTGGGGAAAGCTCTCTGCAGGCCAGATCCCACACTAAGGACAAGGTGGAACAGCTCACCACTGGAGAAATCTGGTAGTACATTAAGAGTAACCATAGAATAAGGAAACTCAACACAGAAAATCTGCAAGAGACTACCAAAAACTACTAGAGTTAATCAACGAATTTGGTAAAGTTGCAGGTTACAAAATTAATATACAGAAATCTGTTGCATTTCTATACACTAACAATGAGCTATCAGAAAGAGATCTTAAGACAATTCCATTTGCAATCACATCAAAAAGAATAAAATAGGAATAAATCTAGCTAAGCAAGTAAAAGACTTGTTACCAGAAAACTAAAAGACACTAATGAAAGAAACTGAAGATGACAGATGGAAATATATACCTTGGCCATGGATCGAAAGAATTAGTTCAGTTAAAATGAGCACACTACTCAAGGCAGTCTACAAATTCAATACAATCCCTAACAAATTACTAATGGCATTTTTTACAGTAGTGGAATAAATAATCTTAAATTTTGTATGGAAACACAAAAGACTCCAAACAGCTAAAACAATCTTGAGAAAGAAGAATAAAGCTGGAGGTATCACGGTCCCTAAAAATTTCAAACTACACTATAAAGCTACAGTCATCAAAATGTTATGTTACAAAAACACACAGATCAAACAGAATAGAGAGCCCAGAAATGAACCCACACTTATATGGGCAATTAATCTACAGCAAGGGGGCCAAGAATATACAATAGGAAAAAGACAGCCTCTTCAATAAACAATTTTAGAAAAACTGGATAGCTACAGGCAAAAGAATCAAACTGCCAACTTTCTCACACCATATAAAAAAATAAATTAAAACTGGATTAAAGTCTTAAATGTAAGACCTGAAACCATAAAACTTCTACAAGAAAACACACACAGTATGCTCTCTGGCCTTAATAACATTTTTTTTTTTTTTTTGGCTATGTCTCTTCAGCAATGGAAACACCATCAAAAACAAACATATGGGACTACATAAAAACAAAAGCATTTGCACAGCAAAGGAAATTAACAACAAAACAAAAAGGTCTCCTACTGAATGGGAGAAGATATTTTTCAAATGATCCATCTGATAAGGTTAATATCCAAAATATACAAAGAACTCATACAACTAACATAAAAAGAAAAGATTAAAAAATAGGCAGAGGCTCTGAGAAGCTGAACAGACATTTTCACAAAGAAGACATGCAACTGATAAACAGGTCCATAAAAAGATGCTCAACATCAATGATCATCAAGGAAACAAATCAAAACCATCATGAGATATTACCTCACACCTGTCAGAATGGCTATTTTCAAAAAACACAACAAGTTATAGCAAGTATTGTCAAGAATGTGTAGAAAAGGGAACCCTCATACTCTACTGGTGGAATATGTATTAGTGTAGCCACTTAGGAAAACAGCATGGATAGTCCTCAAAAAAATAAAAATAGAACTATCATATGATCCAGCAATAACTCTTCTAGGTATTTGTCCAAAGAAAATACAAACACTAATTAGAAAAAATATACACACCCCTATGTAGCATTATCTACACATCCCAGATATGGATGCAACCCAAGTACCCATCAATAGATGAATGAATAAAGTTGTGGTAGACGTATACAATGAAAATTAGCCATAAAAGAGAATAGAATCTTGCCACTTATGACAGTATGGATGACTCAGAGGATATGATTAAGTCAGACAGAGAAAAAGAAACATTGTATGATTTCACTTATATATGGAATCTAAAAAAACAAATGAACAAGCTTAACAAAACAGAAACAGAGTTATTGACACAGAGAACAAAAGGGTGTTTACCAGAAGAGAGGGGACTGGGGAGAAGGAAAGAAATAGGTGAGGTTGATTCAGAGGTACAAGCCTACAGCTCCAAGAAAAATATACAATGTGGGGAACATAGTTAATAACTAAGTAATATTTTTGTGGTGACATGTAATAATTAGATTTATTATGGTGATCATTTTGGAATGTATAAAAACACCATTCTGTGGTGTGACAGAAACCAACCCAGGGTTCTAGGTCAACTGGAAGAAGCACAAGCTGGAATCAAGATTACCGGGAGAAATATCAATAACCTCAGATATGCAGATGACACCACCCTTATGGCAGAACATGAAGAGGAACTAAAGAGCCTCTTGATGAAAGTGAAAGAGGAGAGTGAAAAAGTTGGCTTAAAGCTCAACATTCAGAAAACGAAGATCATGGCATCCGGTCCCATCACTTCATGGGAAATAGATGGGGAAACAGTGGAAACAGTGTCAGACTTTATTTTTGGGGCTCCAAAATCACTGCAGATGGTGATTGCAGCCATGAAATTAAAAGACACTTACTCCTTGGAAGAAAAGTTATGACCAACCTAGATAGCATATTCAAAAGCAGAGACATTACTTTGCCAACAAAGGTCTGTCTAGTCAAGGCTATGGTTTTTCCTGTGGTCATGTATGGATGTGAGAGTTGGACTGTGAAGAAGGCTGAGCGCCAAAGAATTGATGCTTTTGAACTGTGGTGTTGGAGAAGACTCTTGAGAGTCCCTTGGACTGCAAGGAGATCCAACCAGTCCATTCTGAAGATCAGCCCTGGGTGTTCTTTGGAAGGAATGATGCTAAAGCTGAAACTCCAGTACTTTGCCCACCTCATGTGAAGAGTTGACTCATTGGAAAAGACTCTGATGCTGGGAGGGATTGGGGGCAGGAGGAGAAGGGGACGACAAAGGATGAGATGGCTGGATGGCATCACCAACTCAATGGACGTGAGTGTGAGTGAACTCCGGGAGGTGGTGATGGACAGGGAGGCCTGGCGTGCTGTGATTCATGGGGTCGCAGACAGTCGGACACGACTGAGCGATTGAACTGAACTGAATGCTTTAAAAACACACAAACATACAAACAAACTCACAAAGAAAGAGATCAGATTTGTAATTACCAGAGGAAGGGGCGGGGAGGAGAGGGAACTGGAGGAAAGTAGTCAAGAAGCACAATCTCCAGTGATAAGGTGAATACTGGGGATGTCATGGACAACATTACAAGTGCCATTAGCCCTGCTGTATGTTATATACTAAAGTTCCTGAGAGAGCAAATCCTAAGAGTTATCACACACACACACACTCACAAACATTTCTATTTCTTTAATTTTGGGTCTATATGAGATGATGGATGTTCACTACACTTAATGTGACAGTCACTTCATGATGTAAGTCAAATCATTATGCTGTACACTATAAACATACAATGCTGTGTGTCGATTATGTCTCAAAATTGGAAGAAAAAAAAGAACTTAAAATATACATGTTACTCCATATTACCACCATCCTTCATTTGGAGAGGGAATGTTATAAATCGGACATAATCATTCTCTGGGAATTCGCTCTTTGACATCCTCTTACCCGTTCCTGTAGAAGCTCCACCACCTGCTGGACACAGTCATTTACATCACAGGAGTCTGTTTTCAGCACTAATTCAGGGGCCTCTGGCTTTTCATATTCAGAATCAATCCCAGTGAAACCTATAAAAGGTAACAGATGATAGAGAGGGTGGAAATTAAAATAGGTTTGTTTCTTCAGTGCAAGTCTCTGCTATGCTGAAGTTCATTTTTACACTCCCCTTTAGGTTACAGGGTTATATTACTGAAACTTCTTCCTGGGGAGATTTCTAATTAAACTTTTGTTCCCTCTCTGAATATAAACAGTCAATCCTCCTCATTCGCAGTGATCATGTTCAACTGCCACAAACACAGATGTAGTGAATACTAAACCACAGCTCCAAGGAGATACATGGAGGTGGGTTCCTGTGAGCCTCCTATCACCAAATTTTTATCAACCAATTAATATATAACTTTTAATAAGTATTTATATATATATATATATAGTTGATTCATTAACACCAAAATAATGGCTACAAGCACCAGAATTCACATCTGAACAAAACTTACTTATCTAACATGTATATTTTCTCCCCAAGACAGGTCAGTCTTCCTGCAGTTCAAACAACGAGACAACACTTCAGCACCATGCCAAGGTAGAGGAGTGCATTTTAAAAAAGCAAAATCACCAAAAAGCTAAAAAATAAAAGACATGGCACTGAACAGGCCGTGTAAAGCACACTCCTTTGCAGCATGAGAGCTGAAACACAAAGGCATTGTTCAGACTTGAGCCGGGACTGTGTACTCTGGGTGACTAAAAGGCTGCTGCTCTGTGTGTGTTTACAAGCCAAAGCACTGTGGCTACACTGATGTGGGGGTTACAAATAAGCTTGAGTGAGTAGGCACATGTGCAGCCCTGGAGTCTTCAAATAATGAAGTCAGACAATACTTCTATCACCTTTCCTTCCCTGTTAAGTAAGTGCCTTGTAAGAAGAAACAGGAATGAATACAAAGTGACCCAGAGCATCCAATTTCTCCACAGGGACACAGGACATAGTGCCTAAGCTCTGGGCATACAACCAACCTCATCGAGGTCTTTTTTCCTCTCAGTGCAAAAACTGATGCCAAGTCAATCTGTCCATTATATTCACCAGGATTATCTGCAGCCAAATTAAAGCTCTGCAAGCTTCTTCTGCCATCACAGTCAGTGTTCAAGATCACATTAAGTTAATCAGGATCTATTAACTACTATTGGCTCAAGTAAAACGTAGGTGAGGAATCCTGTTATATCATCAAATACGTTCCACAATCAAATGCAATCAATTTAGGTATTAACCACTATTTAGATTTTCCCTATCATATATGTGCTACTGTGTAACTGCTAGAAGAGAAAGAATACATGTTGCTACCACAGAATGGGCTGACTGAGCTAAACGTACGCTATTCCTGTCTTTCACATTATTCCATACCTAAGTCATTCAGGGCCTATTTGCCTTGGAACACCAATTCCTGGGTTAGAATGGTAAATACAAATTTAAAATCATTACTATTAAGAGGCATAGGCATCAAATGAACTGACTTACAAAACAGAAAGAGACTCACAGGCTTAGAGAACAAAGTTAATGATTGCAGGAGGAGAAGGATAAGGGGAAGGGACAGTTGGGGACTTTGGGATGGACATGTACACTCTGTTATATTTTAAATGGAAAACCAAAAGGACCTACTGTATAGCACAGGGAACTCTGCTCAAAGGTATGCAGCAGCGTCAATGGGAGGGGAGTCTGGGGAAGAATGGATACATGTATTGTGTGCGGCTGAGTCCCTTTGCTGTCCACCTGAAACTACCACAACATTGTTCACTGACTATATTCCAACATAAAATTCAAAGATTTTTTTTCTTAACAAGAGGCATAGGTATCAAAGAAGCTTTGAGATGAACACCATAAGTCTACAACCCACCTATTTCATTCTTTTTCTATCTCATATTCCTAAGTATCACATAAAGTCCAAGCCCAGGAAGAAATTTTTGCATTACTGATACTTCCAACAGTATCACTGGTAAGTCACAGTAACATAGATAGGGAACAAATCTGGTTATTTAAAACTCTAGTTCATAAGTTCTAATTCTCAAATGTGGCTACAACTTGGAATCACCAGGTCCTACCCTCAAGAGATTCTGATTTCATTGGTCTGGGGTTCAGCCTTGGCACTAGATTTTTTAAGTTCTCCTAGGTGATCCTTGTGTGCAGCAAAGCTTGAAGATCACTGTGTTGGGAGGTTTGGTTTAACATTTTAAAAGTCCAGGAAGTTTCCTCCTCCTTAATTTATCCCATAAGTGATTATAATAAATGTACATTGTGAGGAAAACATTTATATAAGTAGATTATAACTACTTAAGAACTAATCATGAAAATAATCTAGGTATTAAAGTATCTGACTTAGGCATACACTTACAGTTTAGTAATGCCATATAAAAGCCTGAGGTCCACTGAATGGATGTAATACCACCTGTCCTTGAATTTTTACCATCAAGGATCATTGCTAAGAAACTCTCTAAGCACCATTCTAACAACGAATGATTTCTAAAGACTACCCGGTCAGGAACTCTAATATTATGGCTAACCTAAAATAAATAAATGTGGGTACACTCAAGCACACGGGTATACATTAACCTAAGGAACGTTTTATCAATGCCTAGTCAGAGGAATTAAGAAATACTTGGCAAACAAGCAACACGTAGAAAACTGAACTAATACAAACATACTCCCAGATGCAGAATGCAAACTGCAAGTGACTTAAGCTATTTTGGCTTTGGTCTTATTCAACTTTACATCCCTAGCACCAAACACAAACTTTGCAAATAGACAGCGGAGGTCAATGTGCTAAACACATGATTTCTACTCCACCTTCCATACCATCCCACAAGCATTTACTGTGTATGTACTAAGTATTATGCTTTGGGCCATTTGTTGTTGTTCAGTTGCTCAGTCGTGTCCAACTTTTTGTGACCCCGTGGACTACAGCACATCAGGCTTCCCTGTCATTCACCATCTCCCAGTATTTGCTCAAACTCATGTCCATTGAGTTGGTGATGCCATCAAACCATCTCATCCCCTGTTGTCCCCTTCTCCTACCTTCAATCTTTCCCAGCAGCAGGACCTTTTCCAATCAGTAGGCTTTTCACATTAGGCGGCCAAAGGTTTGGAGCTTCAGCATCAGTCCTTCCAATGTATATTCAGGGTTCATTTCCTTTAGGATTGACTGGTTTGATCTCCTTGCTGTCCAAGAGACTCTCAAGAGTATTCACCAGCCCCAGAGTCCAAAGGAATCAATTCTTTGGCACTCAGCCTTTTTTACTGTCCAGCTCTCACATCCATACATGACTAGTAGAAAAACCATAGCTTTGACTATATAGACTTTTGATGGCAAAATAACATCTCTGCATTTTAATATGCTGTCTAGGTTTGTCATTGCTTTTCTTCCAAGGAGCAAGTGTCTTTTAATTTCATGGCTGCAGTCACTGTCTGCAGTGATTCTGGAGCCCAAGAAAATTAAGTCTGTCACCGTTTCCATTGTTTCCCCATCTATTTGCCATGAAGTAATGGGACCAGATGCTATGATCTTTGTTTTCTGAATGTTGAGTTTTAAGCCAGCTTTTTCACTGTCCTCTTTCACCTTCATCAAGAGGCTCTTTAATTCCTCTTTGCCTTCTTCCATAAGAATGGTGTCATCTGCATATCTGAGATTATTGATATTTCTCCCTGCAATCTTGATTCCAGCTTGTGTTTCATCCAGCCTGGCATTTTGCATGATGTATTCTGTACATAAGTTAAATAAGCAGGGTGACAATATACCATTTGACGTACTCCTTTCCCAATTTGGAACCAGTCCATTGTTTCATGTCCAGTTCTACTTGTTGCTTCTTGACCTGCATGCAGATTTCTCAGGAGGCAGGTAAGGTGGTCTGGTATTCCCATCTCTTGAAGAATTTTCCACAGGTTGTTGTGATCCACACAGTAAAAGCTTTAGCGTAGTCAATGAAGCAGAAGTAGATATTTTTTCTGGAATTCTCTAGCTTTTTTTATGATCCAACGGATGTTGGCAATTTGATCTCTGGTTCCTCTGCCTTTTCTAAATCCAGTTTGTACATGTGGAAGTTCCCAGTTCACATACTACTGAAGCCTCGCTTGAAGGATTTTTTAAAATTAATTAATTTATTTTAATTGGAGGCTAATTACTTTACAATATTATAGTAGTTTTTGCCATACGTTGACATGAATCAGCCATGGGTGTACATGTGTTCCCCATGCTGAACCCCCTCCCACCTTCGCTTGGAGGATTTTGAGCATTACTTTGCCAGCACATGAAATGAGGATAATCGTGTGGTAGTTTGAGCATTCTTTGGCATTGCCTTTCTTTGGGATGGGAATGAAAAGCAACCTTTTCCAGTCCTGTGGCCACTGCTGAGTTTTCCATATTTGCTTGCATACTGAGTGCAGCACTTTCACAGCATCATCTTTTAGAATCTGAAATAGCTCAGCTAGAATTCCATCACCTCCACTAGCTTTGTTCATAGTGATGCTTCCTAAGGCTCACTTGACTACACACGCCAGGATGTCTGGCTCTAGGTGAGTGATCACATCATTGTGGTTATCCAGGTCATTATGATCTTTTTTGTATAGTTCTTCTGTATATTCTTGCTACCTCTTCTTAATATCTTCTGCTTCTGTTAGGTCCCTACCATTTCTGTCCTTTATTAAGCCCACTTTTCCATGAAATGTTCCCTAATCTCTAATTTTCTTGAACAGATCTCTAGTCTTTCCCATTCTATTGCTTTCCTCTATTTCTTTGCACTGATCACTTATAAAAGGCTTTCTTATCTTTCCTTGCTATTCTCTGAAACTTTACATTCAGATGGGTATATCTTTCCTTTCCTCCTCTGCCTTTCATTTCTCTTCTTTTCTCAGCTATTTGTAAGGCCTCATCAGACAACCATTTTGCCTTTCTGCATTTCTTTTTCTTCAGGATGGTTTTGATCACCGCCTCCTGTATAATGTCATGAACCTCCATCCATAGTTCTTCAGGAATTCTACCAGATCTAATCCCTTGAATCTATTTGTCACTTTCATTGAATGGTCCAGCGGTTTTCCCTACTTTCTTCAATTTAAGTCTGAATTTTGCAATAAGTTCATGATCTGAGCCACAGTCAACTCCCTGTCTTCTTTTTACTGTCTGTATAGAGCTTTTTCATCTTCAACTACAAAGAATATAATCAATATAATCAATCTGATTTTCATATTGACCATCTGGTGGTATTAATGTGTACAGTCATCTCTTGTGTTGCTGCAGAGGGTGTTTGCTATGACTAGTGCGTTCTCTTAGCAAAACTCTGTTAGTCTTTGCCCTGCTTCATTTTGTACTCCAAGGCCAAGCCTGCTGCTACTCCAGGTTATCTCTTGACTTCCTACTTTTAGGCCATGCTTTGTGCTAAATTCTAATAACACAAAAAATGGTAAAGAGGGTGCTTACTCCAGGTGGGCAGACAAACCTACCTCCCTCACCAATCCATCCTTGCAAAAACAACAAAACCAACTACAGTTGAAATAAGTAAAAGATTCAGACATCAGGATCCTGGACACATCCTTCAGCTTCTCTTTGCAAATCTCTATGATGAACAAACAGAAGGGAACACTGATAATCAACAGAGAGAGCTGTGTGCTCATTCACTGAGTCGTGTCTGACTCTGCAACCCCATGGGCTGTAGCCCACCAGGCTCCTCTGTCAATGGAATTCTCCAGGCAAGAATACTGGAGTGGGTTGCCATGCCCTCCTCCAGGGGTCTTCCCAACCCAGGGATCAAACCCAGGTCTCCCACATTGCAGGCAGATTCTTTACTGTCTGAGCCACCAGGGAAGCCCATGAATACTGGAGTGGGTAGCCTATCCCTTCTCCAAGGGATCTTCCTGACCCAGGAATTGAATCGGGGTCTCCTGCATTGTAGACGGATTCTTTACCAGCTGAGCTACCAGGTAAGCCAGAGGGTGACCTAGAAACTAAATGGATAAACTGGTTCCCTTCCTGTTGTTATCACATTCAGGACTGTTCTCCCTGAGTCAAGAAAGTACAGGCTTCATGGGTCAAACAGCTTCCAAGGTGGCAAGACTGGACACGAGCCTGCCCAAGGAACCAAATTCACCACCAGATTCAGTGGAACTCGCCCCAACTGCTAATGCATTCCCAGGCCCAGACAAAAGAGCTTAACAAGCATTTTCCTTCCTGTTCTACCTTTTCCTTTTCAGGGTCAGAAGCTGGTGCCAAAATTTATACTTCATGGAACTCCTGGGAGCTTCTGATAGTCCCAGGCTATCACATATTCCCTGCTGGGAAGGCAAATAAAAGTTACCAGCATGAATTGATCCCAAAGAGTGTAAACTAAATATCTATCTTTGATGCTTTTTTCATGTTGGCCTGCTCTCTCTTACTGTTAATAATAATAACAGACCAGGACCAATGTCAAAGGATGTCTAAAAGATAAATAGAATGATTGGTATCAAAGGCCACAGAGGAACAAGTTCTAAATGTCTCTATGCCAAATTTTCATCAGAGTTGAAACTCTGGGAACAGACTATAAAACTGAAAATATAAGCTGCATGTACTTTGATATGTTAATTCAATCTAATGCAACAATCACACATAGAATGAATTTCAGATCATTCCAAGCACAATGTTATACATAAGAATGAGACATTTTCCTTGCTCTCAAGATGCTTATAATTTAGGCATTTTCCCCATTCACTATGGAATTTCTTACATTTTCACTAGAACAAAGACCACAGAAGTGCTAGGCACCAAATTACACCAATATGTTTCCACCAGCCCCCAAAATCCAAGTCCTCTAAAACCTGTCTTGTGAGTAGGATTTTAACCTGATGGATGATACGGAGTGTACACAGTACTACTACTGGTTAGGCCTGAGAGATCCAACTGTGTAGTAAGACCCACTCACTCTTCTCAAGGAGCTTCAAGTTGTTCGAATACTTTCATCTTTTAGAAAAGATTATCCGTCTCAGATATGGTAAGATGAAATATTTAAGGAAAGACAAATTGGGGAAAAAACGTATTACTTACCTTTAATTTCTCCAGCCCGTGCTTTTTTGTAGAGTCCCTTGACATCCCTCTGTTCACAAACATGCAGGGGAGCATCGACAAACACTTCAAAGAAAGGCAAACTCGCACCCTCGTGAATCCGCCTTGCATTGTTGCGATCCTTAGGAAAAAGATGTGCGCAGAAACGTAACAAAGAATAATCACAGGAACCAAGGGTACGATAGTAATAACAAGGACAAGTCAAAGAGCTTTTCAGTTGAGTTAGTGCAAAATGTATTACTCAAAGTTTAATTTATATTTTAAAAATATAAACTGAAAATAAAAACCCAAGAAATCAGGTTAAGAAGCCCATTCTGCACTAAGAATTTTAAAAGGGTTGCTATTCTGAAAATCGGATATATTGGGAAGTTCCAGGAGGTAGAATAAATGCCCCACAAGAACTTTCACCTAAACTTTATGAGGAACATGAGCCAAAGCTCAGCTCCAATGCAAATGCCATCAGGCCGCTCTTTTAATAACTCACTCAACCTCAGCCTGTGCTGGCCTAAAAGTAACATCACCAGAAATCCATTCAGAACCCTGAGGCTAGTTTATTCTCTTGCCAAATACAAACCCCTGCAGCCACTGCACATCTCTAACACACCCCAAACTTTATTTTTCTGCATGGCTCCTAACCCCCAGCTCTGGTAATTACTTCATCGCCCAGTCTAAAACCTCTCCACTCTGTCTTCTGGAATACTCCGCCCTTTTCAGTGAACTACTTCTTCTTTCTGGTCTTAACTAAAACCAAGTTCTCCCTTCAGGCTTCACTCCCCTGCCTGTTCTCAAAGTCAGGCTCCACACTCACTCTATCCATCCAAGGCAGTACCACCATTTTTGCTGTCATTTACCATCATTCTTATGGTCCCTCCACTCAAGCCTACTTCCACTCTTACCAACGGCTACACCTCTGACTTTAAAAAGAAAATCCCCAGACACGAATGCTCTCCATCTCCCCTCTGCCGTATAAATATACCTACATCCCCTCCCGCACTCCTCCTTTCACAGATTCAAAATGCCCTAGCCCACAATGGAATACCACTCAGCCATATAAAAGAATGAGCTTTTGCCATCTGTGGCAGCATGGATGGGCCTGGAGGGCATCATGCTGATGACACAAGTTTGACAGAGAAAGACTAACACTGTATGGGATCACTTACACGTGGAATCTTAGAAAACACAACCAACTAGTGAATATAACAAAGAAGAAGCCAACTCACAGAGAGAGAAAAATCAGTGATTACCAAAGGGGAGAGGAGGGAAGGGGCAACACAGGGGTGGGGAGTGAGAGAGACAAAACTACTCGGTACAAGATAGGTTCAGGGATGCACTGTACCACACAGGGAATGGAGCCAACATTTTGTAGTAACTGTAAATGGAAAGTAACTTTTAAAATTATACGTTTAAAAAAAATCTCCTTCTGGATAGTTGGGGGGTTGGGGATGGACATGTACACATTGCTATGATTAAAATGGAGAGCAGACAAGGATCACACAGAATTCTGCTCAATGCTGTGTGGTGGCCTGGATGGGAGGGGAGTTGGGGGGAGAATGGATATGTGTGTATGTATGGCTGAGTCCCTCTGCTGTTCACCTGAAACTGTCACAACATTGTTAACTGGTTATATCCCAATACAAAATAACAAGTTAAAAAAAAAAATCCCTTCCCTCTAATGAAACTTGCTCAGTCCGTGATTCCTGCTTCATCCAGAATCTTCAACCTTCTCTTTCTTCACGGACAACGAACAAGTAAAAGTCACTATTTTCCATTAAAAACAGGTGAACAAACAAATGATACAAAAATCCCCATGGTCATGGGCACTTGCCAGGCCATTCTGCCCACATTTCACACTACTGACCGTCCATACCCCAACAAGGCTGCTCCCTGGTGGATCCCACACAGGCTGCCCAGGGCTCCTTCCACTGCACCCCTCGCTGCAGCACTGGCGGTGCCCACAGCTGATCAGGAGCCCACTGCTCACCCCACACAGTCCCGGAGCACTCTTCTCAACTGCTTTCACAGTGGAAACTACAACATACACACCAACTCTCCAGCCTGAACTCTCTCCATTTCTGAAATTAAACACCCTTTTGAAACTTGCTCGTATACACACCCTCCTGGACATCCCCCTTGCTGCTGCTGCTAAGTCGCTTCAGTCATGTCTGGCTCTGTGCGACTCCATAGACGGCAGCCCACGAGGCTCCCCCATCCCTGAGATTCTCCAGGCAAGAACACTGGAGTGGGCTGCCATTTCCTTCTCCAATGCATGAAAGTGAAAAGTGAAAGTGAAGTCGCTCAGTCGTGTCCGACTCTCAGCGACCCCATGGACTACAGCCCACCAGGCCCTCCATCCATGGGATTTTCCAGGCAAGAGTACTGGAGTGGGGTGCCATTGCCATGTACCTTGAACATGTCCAAAAACTGAAAGCATTCTCTTTCCTCCCAGGCTCTCCTTCCCACTCATACTGCCCAAATCAAGGGATAAGAACACTATTCTGGAATCCCCGGAGTTTTCCTGGTTCCTTCCCTTTGCCGTCCCATCTTGTGCATTTTGTCCCAAAGTCCTTCAGATTTTACCTCCAGACATTACACTAATCCACTCCTTGCCTAACTTCTGGTTCCACCTTATTTCTCTTGCCTGGACAAGTGTGACACCCTTTTAATCAGTCTACTGGCTTCCAGCTTTGATCTTCTCAAAGGCACACTCTACACTGTACCCAGGATGACAAGATGATGCAAATTCAACCACGTCACTAAACTCTTCAGAGACCCCCCCCTCCCGCCCCGTCTCAATCGCCATCAGGGTAAAAGCCAAGCTTCTCAGAGTGACAGGACAGGCCTCCTTCACCTGGGCCAACATTCTCAAGTCTTGCATTTGACGTTCTATTGATAATTAATGCCAATCTTTCCACCAGGCTGCTTGGATCTGATGCCTTTGCCATAGCCCCTGCAAACACGCTCACCCCTCTCCTGTGGCTACAGCAGTGCGCTCACTCAGAGTAAGCGCCATGCTAAGTCCTCAGGAACCCTGCCCCACACGTCCAGGCTGGCTGAGGGCCTCGCTTCTCTGAGTTCTCAGTGCTCAGTCACTCAGTCGTGTCCAACTCTTCGCAACCCCATGGACCGCAGCTCACCAGGCTCCTCTGTCCATGGGATCTTCCGGGCAAGAACTGGAGTGGGTTGCCATTTCCAACTCCAGGGGATCTTCTGGACCCAGGGATCAAACCCATGTCTCTTGCGTCTCCTGTACTGGCAGGTCGATTCTTTACCACTGTGCCTTCTGGGAAAGTACCCACAATGTACCTCTGTCACAGATCCTAATGTACAGAAATAATTTCATGAGCTTTATGACGTTAGTTTCTGGCACAGCAGCTCAATGGTGATCCTACTATTCCAACTGTCCTTCCAAATGAAGGTGTTCCCAAGTTTCCATCCGTCGCTCTCTTCTCATTCTCTATACTCTTTTGTTTTTCAGCTTCATCAAGGCTTCAACCAATCGAGTTAATGACTTCCAAAACTATATCTCAACTCTATACAACGTTCCTGAACTCCAGAACACATTTCCAAATAACCCAGTGGTCATCTTCACCTAGCTACGCCACCGACACTTCAAATCTTACCCACCTAAAATGACACGGTTTTCTCCTCCCTTCCTACTCTACATCTTCTAACTCGATCAGATCATCTTCTCTTTAGAAAGCACCCTCCTTCATGTTCACCCCCAATTCAGCAATCAATCCAGGCATGACGTCCCACTGACACTACATGCTCAAGAGCTCTCAAATATGCCCCATCTTTTCTATTCCCACGGCCGGTGCCTGAATTCACCCCAAAAGCCTCCTAACTATTCTCCTACCTCTCGACCATTCTCATTCCAGGCTTTACAGTGACCTCATAAAAATACACACCCAGAGACACCATTCCCCAGCACAATCTCAGCTCTCCACCACGCCTGGGGCAAAGTCCTGAGCAGTCTGGAGTTTGGCGTGAGACTGCTGCAAATGGCTCGAGCTGCATCTTTCCTCATGTTTATCCTGCAGAGCAGCCAAAACAAACTACCTACAGGTCCCCAGGTGCAATTCCCTCACATGTCCATGCTTTTGTAACTACTGCGGTATCTCCTCTGTCTGAAATAGCTTTCTCCCTCTGGTCTAACTGGTACACTGGGTCACCCTTCGTGACTCACCTCAAGCAACACCACCTCTTTGGATCTTCCACAGCAGTTTTCATATACATACCCAATTGCTTGCCTTAAGATCACATCTCTATGCTCCCACCAAATCACTTACCAACTCCTTAAGGATAAGAATTATCAGGTTTATTTTTACAGCCAAGATGCCCAAGTTCAGGAGGGTGACACAGAAGAATACACATATCCTATATGACTTGGTACAAATATTATCGTGGATTTTTGACGTGCTCTAAGCATAATCTAAACCTCATTTCCACTCTCAGCGCTTTTAGGCATGAGATCAACAAAAGTTTTTTTCCATGCTAATGGAAACAACAGGGCCAAAAGAAGCATATTAGCATATACTTCTAGATACCCAGGTCTCAGCTGCTAGCTTTCCAAAGGTATTACTGGCTTTTTCTTTTTCCAAGAACTGCAAAGATTTCCAGAAGGTGCAAGAATATCACCATTATTATATATCACTGTGAAAACTGTTTCTATCCAAGGATTGAGGAACTGTAACAACTCTCATTCTCTTACACATTTCATTAGCTAGGATACTTTAAGCTGATGTATTGACACTGATCCCAATGCTTCAGGAAAATGAAAAGCAGCTAGTCCTCAAAGGGAGAAGGCAATGGCACCCCACTCTAGTACTCTTGCATGGAAAATCCCATGGATGGAGGAGCCTGGTGGGCTGCAGTCCATGGGGTCGCTAAGAGTCAGACACGACTGAGCGACTTCACTTTCACTTTTCACTTTCATGCATTGGAGAAGGAAATGGCAACCCACTCCAGTGTTCTTGCCTGGAGAATCCCAGGGACGGCAGAGCCTGGTGGGCTGCCACCTATGGGGTCACACAGAGTCGGACACGAGTGAAGAGACTTAGCAGCAGCAGTCCTCAAAGAACCTTTTACAACTCCTGCCACACTTCAATTAAGTGAATCTCTGTGATTAACACTCAATCTCATACTTAATCTATAATCTTTACAGCTTAAACTTTTTTAAAAATCTAAGTAACCCATCCAGATTTATGTTACAATAATAGAATTGTGCTATTACTTATTACACTTACTGCATACTTACTATACATCATCCCTGTGCTGACAGCAGTGAATGCATGAATTACCCAATCCTCAGAGCAACTCTAGCCTGGAAAATTCCATGGGCAGAGGAGCCTGGTGGGGCCACAAAGAGACACAACTGAGTGACTGAGTGCACGCACACACACACGCACAAGCGTATACACACACACACACACATATACACACCAATCCTACAAGGTAGGCATTACCCGAGCTTGGAAGGTTAAGTAAATTGGCCAAGGACCTAACAGTAACTGGGAGAGCCGAGATTTCAGTCCCTTGTTTCTGGCTTCTAAGCTGCTATCTTTAACCACTAAGCTATCTCGCCTGATTTTACATACCTGGGCTCCCTAAGAGGCTATGCTATCACTTAACAAATCTCTACTGTGTTCTAAATATCTACTGTGTTCCTCCATCTGGGCTTAGCGTCAAGATAATAAAGACAAATCAGACAGAACCTCAGCATCAAGGAGCCAGGGGACTTTAGAGGCAGCAAAGCAGTGGGCAAGAGCATGGATCCCAGTGACGCTGTCTGGGAGCAAATCCTTGTTCCTCCATGCAGTGTGTGAGCCTGGGTGATTTACATCTCTGTTTCCTCACCTCCACCCTCCTTATTGAGTGACGAGAACTAAGTGAGCTAGTTCACGTGAAAGCACTTTAAAACTGTTATCAGTACACAGTAAGTGTCTAGTAAATGCTGGCTGCTATTATTATCATCATCATCACTGTTATTACTGCTGCTGCTGCTATTAGCATCATCAACCAAAAAACTGGTATTTATAATAAAACAATGTGACCGCCCTGGTGGTACAGTGGATAAGAATCCATCTGCCAATGTAGGGGACACGGGTTTGATCCCTGGTCCGTAAAGAATCCACGTGGCATGAAGCAACTAAGCCCATACGTCACAGCTACTAAGACTACACTCCAGGGCCCACGAGCCGAACTAGTGAAACCCACACACCCTCAAACCCGTACGCCACGACTACTGAGCCCACGTGCTGCAACCACTGAAGCCCATCATCCACCTAGAGCCCGTGCTCCAAAACAGAAGCCACCACCACGAGAAACCTGCATACCACAACGAAGAGGAGTCCCCACCCACCGCAACCAGAGAAAGCCCGCACAAAGCAACGAACAGCCAGCACAGCCAAAAATTAATTAATTTTTTTTAATGTGTTAGGTACAATACCAAGGGCAACCAAGACAGATACCCTGCAAAGTCTGAGAGGAGGAGATCCCCAACCTGAGACTCAGATTGACCAACTGATGCTGAGGTGAGGCGAGGAAAAAGAAGGTGAACGCCTTCTAAGGCAGAGAGAAACGAAATTCTCATGAGGAAAAACAACATGATTTTTCTCAAAGAAATACAAAGATGTGAATTAGTGCTGCTATGGTCTCTGTGAAAAAAATGTGATGAAAGATGAGCCTCAGGAATTGTGAGCAAAAAAAGTCCCAACCGGACACATGCTAAGAAATCTTAACATTTTCCCTGGTGTTTAATGCATATTGAGTCTTTACTACTGGTTTTGTGAACTGAAAAGTCAAACTTGAAATAATTTGGCCATTGACTTGTCAACAACTTTGGTTATACTTGGTCAACAACTTTAGTTATACTTGGTAGGGGCCAGGGGATGAGTGGGTCACAGCAAGCTTTTCAAAAATGAATTTACTTAGAAAGCTGCAGCACAGAAATGCTGTAGGTTAATTGTTTTAATTTGGATTTAGCCTCAAAGTACATGTCAATGTTTATATTACTTGCTTTTTCTGACACCATATTCTCAATATATGTAATTAGAACCACAATGGTGCAAAAGCCACATACCTGAGTATAAGGTGATATAAAACTTGTGATGCATACTAAGCCAGCATCTGCAAACAGCTTAGCTACTTCTGCGATGCGTCGAACGTTCTCTTCCCTGTCTTCAGGACTAAAGCCAAGATTTTTATTGAGACCTTGACGAATGTTGTCACCATCCAAAGTATAGCATGGAATACCATGGCAAACCAAGTATTCCTCCAAAGCCATGCTTACTGTGGTCTTTCCTGCTCCAGATAAGCCTAAAAGTGAACAGTCCACAGATTTCAGATAGAAAATTGAAGATAATTACTTAATAATAAATAATTTTAATCACAGGCTTAATTATATTCATTATTCAAAGCAATCTCTTAGTAACATTCTTATCCAATATTTCTCTGTAAGATTTTACTATGTCTTAGCTAGAAAAACATCTATAATTTAAATATAATAAGCATTTATGTTTTAGTAATTCCTATCTAAATGCAAAGGCATCCCAGAAATCACTGAGCTACAAAGGCTTAACCAATCTGAATATTATATTTGGTTGATACAGATATTCACCAAGTCCTCTCGTTACCACTATTCTAAAGCTGCATGCCAATTCTAAAACAAAGTGATATGCCCAAATTACTTCTGGTGAGGGTAGAAAAAGAAAAGACCTAAGTCAGTGAAATAAATATTAGAAAGTGACCTCTAGATCCCAGAATCAACACTTCCCAAAGGCTATCATGATAAAAGTAACTGAAAATCTAATCCATAACATAATTAACCTAGAAAGAAAAGAATATTCTCATTTCACCTTCTTCTACTAATGATGTTTAGTCACTAAATGATGAGAAGTGAAGGAAAAGGAAAGAGTCTATTTATGCACTAATATGTGCCATCTTAGGGAGTATGTTATTACAGAATTCACAAGTAAGACAGTTATGAGACAAGAGATACTGAAACCTCATGTACTGAAACTCTTGACATGTCAGTATAGAAGGCAAAAAAAGATGATATGTTAAAAGGATCAATATAGCATTAGATGCTTTCTACATTAAAAATGTATATTAACAAGCATAGCAGGTAGTATATTTTGCAACATTGGCCTAAAAGCTTTTTTACAACAGGACACTGCCACCGTCCCACTCACAGGCAGAGTCTATTGTATTTCCCAGCCCTTGAATCTGGGCTAGACTTAGGACTCACCTATAACCAAAAGAATACAGTGAAAATGATGATCCGTGACTTCCAAGACCGGGTCAGAAAAAGCTATTCAGCTTCTCTTTGGATATTTAATTTGAGAGGAGCCAGCTGTTAAACAGGGCTTCCCTGGTGGCTCAGCTATAAAGAATCCACCTGCCAATGCAGGAGGCTCCAGTTCGACCCCTCGGTCAAGAAGATCCCCTGGAGAAAGAAATGGCAACCCCCTCCAGTATTCTTGCCTGGAGAATCCCCTGGACAGAGGAGCCGGGCAGGCTACAGGCCACAGAGTCAGAAAGAATCAGACTCGACTTAGCAACTACACAACAGCTGTTAAATACTCTGAGACCACACGCTGGAGAAATGAGAAGTAGGTGTTCTAGTTGAGAACCCCAGCCAGCTAAGATCCCGGCTGACAAGCAGGACCTACCGTGAAGCTCCTGCGGACACCCGACCAGCTTTACATGACTGGAGCCCAAGCCAGCGCGACTGCAACCAAGCAAGACCCAGAGGGCAACTGCCCAGCAGAGCCCTCCTGACCTCCTTACCCACAGAATGGTGAGCAAATTAAAATGGCTCTTCCTCACCACTAGGTTTGGGGTAACTTGTTACGTATCAACAATAAGTGCACACAGAGGCTGGGGAGACTGGGTTTTTCTGTCCTTTGCTTACTGTTGTTTTAAACAGGGTCTCTGTGCATGCAATTACTTAAACTAAAATGAGGTCACACAGGACCTGGGATGGGCACTAAATCCAGGGACTGGTGTTTTTATAACAAGGCCACATGAAGGCGAAAGCAGACTGGAGTGGTGCACCTACAAGCCAGGGAACGCTAAGGACTGCCAGAAACACCAGGCGCTAGGAGAGGGGCTCGGAGAAGACTGTCCCTCAGAGCCCACAGGAGGAAGCCACCCTGATTTCAGGCCTCCAGCCGCCTCCTAAACTCCTGTTGTCTGAAGCCACTCAGTTTGCAGCAATTTGTTACAGGGGCCCTGGTAAAATAATATACAAATCAACATAAAAATACAAAGAAAGCTGATCTGAAACAAAATCTGAGAAAAGACAGTGTTTCAAGAAAATGGCGTACAAACTTGGACAGGTCTGGTTAAGCTATTGAATTGAAAGAAAAAGAAAGAAGTCATGAATTCTGTATCCAACGATATTGTCAGAAAAAAAAAACCAAAACACACAATTAACAAGCCTGGTCTGGTGAATGTATATAGAATACTGCCCATGTCAGGGGAATGCATTTTCTTTTCAAAAGACAATTATGAAATTGATTACATCCTAGACCTGAAGTACCAATAAAAAAAAAAATCTGATAAACAGTATTTATAAACATCATTAGTGGTAAAATAAAGGGAATATATTAGGTTCAAGAAAAGGAGTACTCAATTTTTTAAAGATCAATCCACCCCAAATTGATCTTTAGATACAACATAACCCCAAACCAAATCCCAACAAGATTTTGGGGGAATTGGTCAAACGGATTACAAAATTCATACAATACAAAGAGCCAAAAAAAAAAAAAGTCAAGATACTTCCAATGAAGAAGGTAAGAAGACTTACTCCACTGAATTTCAGGACTTTATAAACATACAGTAATTAAAACACTGTGGTAATAAAAGAGGAATAGACAAGTAAAGTATACCAGTGGAAACGATGAGAATTCCCAGAAACAAACCCACACATAAGTGGAAACCTGATCTATGATAGCTGGCACAGCAGATCAAAGAGAAAAAGAATACCCTTATCTATATATTCTCTTAGGATAACTGATTATCTACACGGAAAAAAAAGAAAATGGATCCCTCCCTCACACTAAATACAAAAACCAACCGCAGAAGATAAAGAGCCTAAAAAACCAGATACATGACTTTGCTGGCAAAGGTCCTCTAGTCAAAGCTATGGTTTTTCCAGTAGTCATGTACGGATGTGAGAGCTGGACCATGAAGAAGGCTGAGCCCCAAAGAACTGATGCTTTCGAACTGTGGTGCTGGAGAAGACTCTGAGGATCCACTGAACTGCAAGGAGATCCAACCAGTCCATCCTAAAGGAAACCAGTACTGAATATTCATTGGAAGGCCTGATGCTGAAGCTGAAGCTCCAATACTTTGGCCACCTGATGTGAAGAGCTGACTCACTGGAAAAGACCCTGATGCTGGGAAAGATTGAGGGCAGGAGGAGAAGGGGGCAACAGAAGATGAGATGGTTGGATGGCATCACCGACTCAATGGAGATGAGTTTGATCAAACTCCAGGAGATAGTAAAGGACAGGGAAGCCTGGTGTGCTGTAGTTCATGGGGTCGCAGTCAGACATGAACAACAAAGAGCCTACATGAGAAAAGCAAAACTTCTGAAAGAAAGTATAGGAAAAGTAATAATTCTTCATGAATGCAAAAAAAAAAAAAAAAAAAAGCTCGTAAGGAGCAGAAAAAAGTCAGATTAGTCACAACATTTAATAGAAGAAAATGGAGTAATGTTTTAAGAATTCTAAGACAAAGAAAGTAGGAACCAAATACATATTTTACCCAACCAAGTTGTCATAAAAGATGGGTAAGACATTCTCAAACATAAAAACTCAGGCAATTTAGAATCTAACAGAAAGCCATCTTACAAAAATCACTTCAAAAATATATACCATAGAAACGTGACTCAAAGAAAGAGCTCATGAGCAGACATGCCATAATAAAAGAACTGATGATTAGGTGGTTAAGGGTGAACCAATTTACTTACAGAACTCAAATACAAACAATTATGTATATTTAAGATTTGGAACAGAATATGTTACAAGCATGCTCAGTCGAGTCTGACTCTTTGTGACCCCATGGACTGTAGCCCTCCGGGCGCCTCAGTCCATGGGATTCTCCAGACAAGAATACTGGAGTGGGTAGCCATTTCCTTCTCCAGGCGACCTTCCCAACCCAGGGTCAAACCCACATCTCTTGAATGTCCTGCACTGATAGCCAGATTCTTTACCACTGCACCACCTAGAAAGCCCATTACAAGTCTAGACAATGTAAACATAACAATTTAACATCAATCTCAACTTAAGAATGAGGAGATGGGAAGAATGCAAAAGTGCCACATACAGAAACATATCACCTATTTATAACGGAAACTTTTAATTTATAAAAACAAAACATGAGAATGCTGCTTTTTTGGCAATCAGCAAAAATTTTAAGGATGAGTAATATCTATGTTGACAAGACACTGGAAAACGGACCCTTGTCTACACTAGGAAAATGCTGCTGCTAAGTCGCTTCAGTCGTGTCTGACTCTGTGCGACCCCATAGACGGCAGCCCACCAGGCTCCCCCGTCCCTGGGATTCTCCAGGCAAGAACACTGGAGTGGGTTGCCATTTCCTTCTCCAGTGCATGAAAGTGAAAAGTGAAAGTGAAGTCAGTAAGTCTAAATTTTAGTGGGTTGTGTGGCTGTTAGAGTAAGTGATGCCATCTTGGGCCAGTACAGTTCCTCCTGTCCTTCCACTGACCCTACTCAGGACTAAATTTCACTTCTCTGTCATCAAGAATTTGCAGTTAATAGATACTGTTCAAAGATCATTAGGTCCAGGATGCCTCTATGCTCTGTTAATTCCCAACAATGGTGAAGACCTTAGCTAACATACTCCTGGTACCCGGAAGACTAGTTATCCATTCATAAATATTGACTTAAGAATGCACTTCCTATGTCCAAGCACGTACTCCTATGCCCTAGGTTAACTATTAAATTGTCCCAGGGGGTCCCTCGGCAGTGCAGGGTGCAGCTGAGAAAGCTTCCAGATCACTGCCAGATCCCACCCAGTGAGTAGGTTACCCTACAATAAACTGATCCATTGATTAATGGAACTGCCTGCCTTGTTATTCAGTCTCAAGATACCTTCTCAATTCAGTAAGCACTCTTCATTCCCTCTGTCCTCCAACATGGGTAAACTGGGAAGATGCACCAAAATTTTAAATCAAACTCCTAGAAGTGAAAAGATCCATCATTTTTAAAACTACCTCCAAAACCTGGATCAATTTACCCTCTGCAAGACAGACTCTAGAAAAATCAACACAAGACTCAATCAGAGGCCAAAGCAGAAGAAGAGTGAGAGAAAATGTGAAATTCTTCATCGCTCATTCTTTCTCCTCATATGGTCTACATTATTAGCATCTTGAAGGCAGAATCCAGTTCTTATTTGCATGCAGAAGTTAACAGAATGTAAAGTAATTCTAAGATGCATTCTGATTTTTCCCGTTTAACAGCAATTTTACAAAGAACAAGAGGAATTAGCAAAAGAAAATACGTTATTGCTGAGTAGCTATATTATGATGCTCCAGATACAACAGGACTCAAAAATTTAAATATGCTTATTCCCAGGTCAAGGCTGTCTATAATAAACACTGTTTTTGAAAAACTGGTTGAACTCTCTGGACCATACCTGTTAGCCAAACTGTACAACCACGAAAGCCGCCTCTGGTCCCCACCACTTGTCCTCTCTTGTTTCTGCTGACATGGTGGGCTTGATAGGTGACATTAGTTGCTCTCTGCATCCCCTGGAAAAAAGGGGGGAAAAAAGAAAGAATTTTGGTCTACTTGAGTTCCTTAAAAGGTAAACATATATTCCTTGCAAACATACAGTGACTGCCCTATGTAACATGACAAAGGCAAGGAAAAAAGATGAATACTAACAGCTTTTCCTTTCTTTAGAGTACCTGGCACGGTGTCCACTTCTTTACACACACCAACTGATTCAGTCTGCTGCTGCTGCTAAGCTGCTTCAGTCGTGTCTGACTCTGCGCGACCCCATAGACGGCAGCCCACCAGGCTCTCCCGTCCCTGGATTCTCCAGGCAAGAACACTGGAGTGGGCTGCCATTTCCTCCTCCAATGCATGAAAGTGAAAAGCGAAAGTGAAGTTGCTCAGTCGTTTCCAACTCTTAGCGACCCCATGGTCTGCAGCCTACCACGCTCCTCCGTCCATGGGATTTTCCAGGCAAGAGTACTAGAGTGGGGTGCCATTGCCTTCTCTGATTTAGTCTGCACAGCTCCCCAAAGATGCAGAAAGTCCTACTACTATGGTTTTCCAGATTAAGGTGTTAAACCTGAGAAAAGTTAAATAACCTGCCCCAGTTCCCATAAATTCTGAATGGTGGACTCCAGAGCCCTGTCTTCTCACTCATTCATTCATTTATTCATTCATTCAACCAGTGGTTCGAGGCCATACTTGTACACCAAGTGAACAAAACAGGTTCCCTACCCTCATTGAGCTAATATTCCACTGGGAGACAGACCAATAAAACTTAATTATTAAATCAGAGAGTGACAAGTGCTCTCTGAAAACAGGATAAAACTGGAAAGAGAGATAGGGGGTGACTGCTTCTTTAAACAGGATCATCAGGAAAAGCCTCTTGAGTAGGTAGCATCTGAGCAGATTCCTGAATGAGGTGTGGAAGGGATATCTGCAGGTATCACGAAATGGGTAATGATAAAAAAAAAAAAAAATGGAATGCAACTGTTGTTCTCTCAAATTTTTTTCTTCTTAAACAAAGGCTTACATAGGCTTCAAAGGATCTTAATAGACATTTCTCCAAAGAACAAACACAAATGGCAAATAAGCACGTTAAAAGATGTTCTAGCACATTAGCCATCCAAGAAATTAAAATCAAAACCACAATGAGATACCACTGCACACCCACTAGGATGGCTATAATCAAAAAGACAGGCAAGGGGGCTGCCCTGGTGGCTCAGTGGTAAAGAATCCACCTGCCAATGCAGGAGTCACAGGTTTGATCCCTGGTCCAGGAAGATCCCACGTGCTGCAAAGCAACTAAGCCCGTGCGCCACAAATACTGACGCCTGTGTGCCTTAAAGCCCATGCTCGGCAACAAGAGAAGTCACTGCAACGAGAAGCCCACGCACGGCAGCGAAGAATGGCCCCAGGTCGCCACAACTAGAAAAAGGCCCATAAGCAACGAAGACGTGGCACAATCAAAAATAAGTAAGCAAAATAAAATTATTTTTAAAAAGACACGCAATAACAAGTGAAGTTACGGGGAAACTGGAATCCACATACGTTCACTGATGGAAACGTACAGCCACTTTGGAAAACAGCAAGTCTACAAAACATTACATATGATCACCAAATGATTCCCACTCCCAGATTCATACTCACGAGAAGCAAACACAAGTCCACATGAAACTTGTACATATATGCTCTAACAGCATGATTCACAAAAGCCAATGGGTCAAACAACCCCACTGTGCATCACAATAACTAAACAAAATGGTTTTTTTTTATTGTATGGTATATCCATATAAGGAAATATTATTTGCTAATAAAAAAGAATGAAGTACTGATACATCCTACAATATGGACAAACCTCAAAAACATTATACTAAGTGAAAGATGCTGGTAACAAAAGCCACATATTGCATAATTCCATTTGTTAATATGTCAACCATCCAGAACAGGAAAATTTAGAGGGATAGAAAGTAGATTAGTGACAGCCTCAGACTGGGATGTTAAGTGCCTTCTAATGGGAACAGGGTTCTTTCCTAGGGTGGTTAAAATGCTCTAAAACTGACTGTGCCGATGGTTGCACAAGTCTGTAAATACACTAAACAGCGTGTATTTACAAATTGTACATTTTAAGCGGGTAAACTGAATGGCAGGCAAATTTATCTCAATAAAGTTGTTTTCCAAAATTGAAAAAAATGAATCATATAGGTTCTGTTTTGCCCTCCCATGGAGCAAAAATATAATTATAGGGTCTTTCCAACAAGTTATGCCTTTGTAAAATAAGTGTCAGCATTCTTTTAATTGGGTGTCTGTATCTGATACTTCGTATAGCTCTTCAACACAGTTTTATTCATCATTCATTCAAAGACATTTACTGAAGGCACACTACATGCCTGATATTCTTCTAGCTTCTGATGAAAATACCTATAAAATCACTGTCCTCCTGAGGCCTTTCTAATCCTCCCTGCCAAGGCAGGAGTTCTCAAAGCCTGGTCCCTAATCAGCAGCGTTGGCATCTCCTGGGAAATGCTGGTGAAGAATCCACCTGCCAAGTCAGGAGACACAGGTTCGATCTCTAGGTCTGGAATATCCCCTAGAGGAGGAAATGGCAACTCACTCCAGTCTTCTTGCCTGGAAAATTCCATGGACAGTGGCGTCTGACAGGTTACAGTCCATAGGCTCGCAAAGAGTCGGACACCACTGAGTGACTGAACAAGCACGCCTGGGAAATGCCAGAAATGCAAATTACCAGAACTGATCCCAGGCAAACTAAGTCAGAAACTTTCAGATGAAGCCCAACGATCGTCATTCTAAAGCCTTCAAGTGACTCCAATGCCAATTCAAGTTTGAGAACCCACTGGAAAAACAGAGGAGGGCAAATACACCAAGATAAATATGGAAAGTATGTAAATTAGAAATAGTATCAAACAGGAGGGGAATGTAAATAAAGCCAAAAATGAGAAGAAGTATCAGAGGAAGGGTGATGTTTAGACAGGGTAGCCAGGGAAGGCTTCAGCCAGAATAAGGCACTGAAGGTCTCTGAGGACCTCTGAGGGAAGCCCCTTCCAGATGGGGAACAGCAAGCGTAGAGAAAAGCAAGAAGTAACGGGGAGCTCCAGAATGACTGCCGGGGAGCCGGAACAAAGCATCTGAAGTCATTTAAAGCCAGAGCAGCGGCCATGACTGTGTGCTTCCACAGCCACATGAGTGGCTCATGTTGACGCATGAAACAGTCAGAGACAGAGGTCATCAAAAACGGGGAACAAACACCCTCCCAGGTATACACACATGGACTTCGAAACGGGACTGTTTTTCCATCGAGATCTTCAACTTCCAGATGTATTCTTATCTAAAACTGGCTAGCCGAAAGAAGTGCTGGAGGTTCAGAATCTTTCCTCATCTCCCTGCACAACTGCCAGGGCTACAGGAGAAAGCACCTCTGTCCATCTGCCTCTTACTGTCCATCACCCATTGCCCTTGGGAGTGGGCGGGATCCTCAGGAGCCAAAAGGACCCCTCCCCCACTAACCATCTCATTAACAGATTGTCTTCCAATAATCACGAAGAATGCTAATAGGGGTCTCCCATTTCATTTCCATTAAACTGAGGAGGCAGACCTAACTTTCCGGCTCTGCATTTCCAGGATTTTAAACAAAACACGGGGTATCAGACAGACATCTGCATCTCTTGGCAAGCAATGGCACCTCTTTCCTGAAGTGTCCAGTTTCAGCTCCCAGCCAGGCAGCCTGGGAGGAGACAGAAGCCGAGTCTGCTGAGAGGGGACACAACAGGAACGGGTGGTGGGGGGCGGGGGGCGGCACCAGGAAGGTGCTGTCTACACTCGTCAGCTGGCTACACTTGCAAAACCTGTTCCACTTGGTCATCTGGTTTGGGGATGTTTTTCCAAGTTACTTTGCTTTAGGGCAAGAAGAAACCTGTATCTAATGAATTTTAATTCATTTTGGCACCATAAAATACCTTCTGCTTTTCTTTTTAAACTGAGTAGAATGTAAAACAAACAAAAACAAAAAACTGAGAAGCTATAAACTGCAGAGGATATGGCTGACAGAAGATACAGGATAAAAGATTGTTTTAATCACTAGGAAAGTATGCTCCCTCCAGGCCTCTTGCCTCCTATGTTTCAAAAAATTCTGGCAGCCAATATGGCAGCCTGGGTACAAGGAGGCTTACTGTTTATGGATGTTTGATATTTTTCATATTAAAAAACAAACCTCCAAAAAGATTTGCCACAATCTCCTAATGCCCAGTTTTTCGGAATAAACCAAAGAACAGTTTTTAAATCTATTAGAATTGCAAGATGGTAGGTAGATGCCTGAATTTTACTAAAAATCTAAAGGCCACTTCTTTTTTTTTTTTTAAAGGAATATAAAACTATTTATTGACCACTGTTCACCAGTATTTACAATAAAGTAAACAATATACAGTTGAATAACATTCTGATTACTACAAAGTTATTGTTTTTCTTGGCTTCTGCTGAACTAGTAACCCAAAATACTGAGAAAATTGAGCCTTCATGTAAGGAATGGATTGGAGTCAAGTCTGAAAAAACATGTAGGTCAAGCGTAGATCAGAAAAGTTTGTTCACTCATTTATTCCTGTAGATCATAAACTGCCAATATTTAAAAACTATCCGATTAGGTTTCCATGAACAAATCTGAGACATCCCATGTATCACAACCTTTCCTAAATACAGCACAGAGACTTCAATTTCTTGTAAAACAATGGTTCACCAGAAGGAATCATCAAGTGTCCATTTAATTAAGTTTTGCTTTGCTATATTAAAACATACCACTAGGGCCACTTCCCTTCTTTTCCTTTTCTATCCCACTCTAACCAAATCCTGCCTATAATTCTGCTGGGAAAACTTGACATTAGTGACTAAGGGCCAGGAGTGAGTTATTTCCTTCCAACTCTCCACTCCTGTTCTCAGAGTCTTCAATGGCCCAGTTTCTAGCCACAGAACAGCAAAGTCAGGCTAATTCTTTCCCAACAGTCTGGGTGGTTTGAAGTAATATTTGGCTTGGTGCACGTACAATCAGTTAGTCACTATAACATTTACTGCCCATAGGATTTGTTTGTTGTTTTATACTTTTAGGGGTCTCTTTGTATATAGTTTTTACTTTCTCGGGAGAGTTGGTTGGTCAAGCAGGAAGAGTTACAGATTCTTTGTGTTTTTCACAACCCCCAACCTCTTTTCTTGAGCCTAGTCTCCACTCAGTAAAAGTCAGATATAAGGCATTTAAAGTGTGATTTGTGTTCTCTGTATAACTTGCAAATGAACTGATAACTGACAGTCACAGGTTTTAAGAACAGCAGGACTGGGACAATTCATTTCAAGAGAATTCCTTCTCTTTCTCTGATTGAGACTAAAGGACTCGATTGGGACTAAATGACTACCAGGCTTATTAACAGGTTAATTAATGTCAGGTGGCCGGTCATATTTGTGGCATATATCTTCTACACCTTCTGCTGCTGTCCTCAACAGCCACACAACTGACCCTGTGCCCCTTTTTTGACCCACCTTAATTTGCCATGGACAGAGGAGCCTGGCAGAGCTACAGTCCATGAAACAGGAGAAGAATTTTACCAACTAAAACAACAACAAAGCAACAACTTCCACATGGGATGTTTTGTTATTCTATCCACCTCCCTAAGGAACAAACTAACGTCTCCCATGATGATATTTAGAGAATTTCAAGGTTTGTGAGTTTATTCCGATTTTATGAGGATCTCTGCATTTTTAAGTTGAATTTGCAAAGGCACAAAGCATATACCAAATAACAGGAGTAATTCTAGACTTCAACATCTATCACATCCCACCATCCATCTTAAACTGACTGCCAAACTGTGTATTCCTCAAAAGGGAATACCTGCAATGGGCACAGGCACATTTGCTCTACATCCCAACGTACAGTGAATAAACCGGAGAGACGGTGGAGTACCATGTGGACAAACTGAAGAGCACAATGAGAAAAAAGCTTTAGTTCACAGAGTTGCTGATGACTGAAATTAACCTTTTGAACACTAACAAGCCAAACACAAACAGCAAAAGTGAAGCTCATACGTTCCTGGAGGTTAAGAAAACAACTTGTAAAGGCTACACTTAAAACCTTGCTGTCTCAAAGCGTGGTGCACAGCAAAACTGGCAGAGAGCTGGCTGCTTGTCAGAAAGTGAATCTCTGGCCATATCCCGGATCTCTTGAATCAGAGCAAAGAAACTGGCATGTTTATTTGATCACTGATTGTCACGCATGCACTCTGCATGTACATTATGGCTTGCCAACTATTCTGTTTTACAGATGAAAGAACATTTAAATATTGACTTAATGGATATTTTTTAATGGAATGGCCCTTGCTGAGGCTACTGCTGCTAAGTCGCTTCAGTCGTGTCCGACTCTGTGGGACCCCACAGACGGCAGCCCACCAGGCTCCTCTGTCCCTGGGATTCTCCAGGCAAGAACACTGGAGTGGGTTGCCATCTCTTTCTCCAATGAATGAAAGTGAGAAGTGAAAGTAAGTGAAAGTGAAGTCGCTCAGTCGTGTCCGACTCTCAGCAACCCCATGGACTGCAGCCCACCAGGCTCCTCCATCCATGGGATTTTCCAAGCAAGAGTACTGGAGTGGGGTGCCATCGCCTTCTCCGGGAATGGCCCTTGGGTGACCTCTAATTGGGAAGCCCAGCCATAAGAGATTCCTAAAAAACAGAAATGAGTCTGAGATTACCTACCTGTTGGTTCATTCATTATTTGTTGATTGCTCCCTCCTAGATATGGGAGAAAAATGATCAAGAACATTTCAGGGAAGGACACAAACAATAAACAGATAAAGAAACCTTTATACTGTGACAGGCCCCTGCCTCCCATCAGTGACACTGGGGCATTCCCTACGTACACGAAGAGGATTTAGAGGCTGGGCAGCCAAAAATATACTAATGTCTACCTCAAACCATCTAAGAGTACACATGAAAATCTGTGCATGAATGTTCACAGGAGCATCATTCATACCAACTAGAGTAGAAGAAACTCAAATGTTCATCTGCTAATGAAGGGTTAAGCAAAATGTGATACATCCATAAAGCATACCACTATATCATCACATAAAGGAACAAAGTATCCACACGCGCTACACTAGAGATGAACCTTGAAAACATTATTCTAAGTTAAAGAAGTCAGACACTAAAGGTGATACATTGTATGATTTCATTCAGAGCAAAGTCTAGAACAGGGAAATCCAGGGACAAAACAGTAGATTATTGGTTGTCAGGGGATACAGAGAGGGAAGGAAGAAGGTAGAGGATGACTGCTAATGGCCACAGGGTTTCCTGTGGGGATGATGCAAATATTCTAAAACTAGATATTGGTTAGTGATGGCTGTAAAACTGTGAATATACTACAGAGCAATGAACTGAACTCTTTTAAACACACGAGAGAGAAAGAGGGCAAGGATGCAAGCATCAGAGAAACTAGAGAGAAGAAGAACAATGGCTGCAGTCATCTCACCCGATTTCTATCTAGTGTCCGATCTTTCCACTAGTTTTATCCAGTTAAAACATACTTAGTAGAGGACTATGTCCTTGGGAAAGGAAATTTCATAGAAAAAATTACCACTTAGGTGAATGCCAAAAACAGAAACAAAAACAAAAGATACAGCCTCTCCATGTGAACTAATTACTCAGTAATATGTTTCAAAACAATTCAGTGGCGGATTGTATGGTTTTGCTGTCAGTATGCTACAGGTAACTGACTCATCTCAGAGCAAAAGACAGGAACATCCAGGCAGGTGGATAAAAAAATGCTAGCATCAGCTGGACTTTGTTTTAAATGACTAGTTTTGCATTTCGGAGTTACATAATTTACTTCCCCTTTTTCTTACTCAAAGCACAGAAAAGGGTTTCTCAACTTCAACATTAAGACTTTTGGACCCTGGCGCTGGTGATAATTCTTTGTTGAGGGGGCTGTTCTTTGTACTGTAGGATTTTTTTAGCAGCATCTCTGGCCTCTGCCCAACACATGTCAGAAGCAACCCTGTCCACATAGACACATAAATGTAACAACAAAAAATGTCTCCAGATATTACCAAACACCCACTGGGAGTGGCAAATCTTTACCTGGTTGAGAATCACTGAAGAAGAAAACTACTTCTTAAAGGTCAATATAGCAGAGCCAAGCTGAGGAAGCTTATTTCACATTCCAACTTTAGAGAAGTCACTGTGTTAAGGGGAGGCTAACTGACAGCTGGGTACCCTGAACAGCAGAACTGTCCAAAACCATGATTCCAAAGTTGCCACCATCTCTCAAAATTTCCTTCCCCAAGGAAGAAAGTAAAAACAAATACACAAATAAGTAGGAAAAAAATGTCAGTAGCCATCCCAGAGTTATTATCTAGACCTGCTCTATCCCATAGAACTTTCTGAGATGATAAAAATGTTCCATACTGCATGGTCCGAAACAGTGGCCACAAGCTTCCTATGAAAATGTAGCGCCTGAAACACAGAATTTTTCATTTGAACTAAATTTAAGTTGCCACAGGTGACTAGTGGCTACCATACTGGACAATGCAGATCTAGATCCTGCCATCCTTCCTGTGCTTGTGGTCAGTCAACAAAGGAGCACACTCTTGGCAGAAGTCCAGCTTTCCTTCTCCTTTAGGCAATTTTTCCAGCAGTGGCTCCCTACCTTCCGGCTCAATACCCGCCCCTGCCCTCAGCCAGGTCCATGCTCTGAAGGAGGAATGTATGGTTTTTCAGATGCCATACTGTTCCACTTCTGCATGCTTATTTCACTTTTGTATCACCTCACTCTTCCTTCAAATCCAGAATGAGCTGTTGGCCTTCTATGAAAGGCTTTGAACAGTATGAGGGACATACTGCTCAGAGAAGGAGAACTGATAAAAGGGAAAAGTATCTCATTCACTTATTTGCTTTTTTATTAACTCTCTCCCAGGTAGAATGCAATATCCATGAGAGCCGGGCCCTGTCTGTCTTTTTATGACTGCATCTCCAGCACCTAGGACAAAGGCATACACCAACCAGGTGGTAAATATTTGATGACTTAATAAATAAGAACACCTTAAATTTAACGCCTTAAATAAATAAGAAGGCCCATTTAAAGCAGCAGCTATAGAGCTTTAAATGTATTAACTGATTTAAACCTTGCTATGACCCTTTGAGGTATGCCCTGTTAGCTCCACTACAAGCTAGGTTTTATTATCCACATTGTTACATTTGAAGACATTGAGACACAGAGAAGTTAGGTAACATGCCCAACATTACACAGGTAGTAAGTGACAAAACTGTAATTTGAATCCTACCCCATATGGAGCTTACTCTCTTATTTAAGCTGTGCTAAGTTACTAGTAAATTATCTAAGCCTTTTAATATCAGAAGTACCCTAGCTAACTCTGCACCCTAACCTTTATCCCAATCCTGTTATATCAGCAGAAGCTCAGTGTACACACAAAACCTCTGTAATGAAATATGATTACATGGTAACAGCAGAGTGCAACGTAATATGTAATACGGAGGTGCAGAAACAATTCATCCTACACGCTAGAGTGTGTGGACACAGGAGGGCCACCCTGTTTTGGTAAAGGCGTCTGAGGCTCTGAAGATTTCCACAGGTCAACAGGCATTAGGGCAGAAGGAAAAGCTTGTGTAAAACCCTGAGAATGTAAGGTATAGAAAGAAAACTGGCGCTGGACATGTGGAGTCATAGGAATCTGGGGAGTGGAGGAGAGAGGCGACTGGAACGGCAGACCAGAACGAGACTGAACGCGCTTCCAGTGCGCTAGATCCCAGACTAATCTGCGGGGAGCAAGGGTCCAACTCCACCATAAAGCAGGCTCGAACAAAGGATCTGGGCCAACGTGAGTCTACAAAATGGGTGAGTGACCCCTGGGTCTGAACCGAGGGCCAACTAACACACACTTTGAAGTGTTTTCCAAAGGCAGATGAAAACCAATCCCAACAGAGAAAGGTTCAAGCAGATGGGGAATGATATTCATTACATCTGATGTTTTGTCAGACTGAGATAAGAGGAGGCTAACAGGGCCCTCTGCATTTTTGATTTTACTATTTTTGTAGGTACATGAAGATACCGCCCTTCTCTCTAAATTCTCTAACTCAAATTTAACCAGCAAATCTTTATTTCCAACCTTCACCTAACTCGAGTCCTACTGGCTATCTACATGTTCCTATGGAGGTTTTAAAATGTGGTTAGTCTGAACTGAGATGTGTGCTAAGTGTAAAATATATACTTGTGCATATTTCGTAATAATTTTGTATTGATTATGACAGTACTGAACTCATTTTTATGCTGAGATGACAGTACTTTAGCTATGGGCTTCCCTGATGGCTCAGTGGTAAAGCACCTGTCTGCCAATGAAGGAGAAGCACGTTCAATCCCTGGGTCAGGAAGATTCCCTGGAGAAAGAAATGGCACCCCACTCCAGTACTCTTGCCAGGAAAATCCCATGGACAGAGGAACCTGGCAGGTTACAGTCCATGGCGTTGCAAAGAATTGGACAAAATGGAGCAACTGAGCACACACATCGCCTTGTTCTACAGACTATCTCTACTAAGAATGCCTGTCCCTTACAGAAAGTGAAGTCACTCAGTCGTGTCCGACTCTTAGCAACCCCATGGACTGCAGCCCACCAGGCTCCTCCGTCCATGGCATTTTTCAGGCAAGAGTACTGGAGTAGGTTGCCATTTCCTTCTCCAGGGGATCTTCCTGACCCAGGGATCGAACCCAGGTCTCCCTCATTGTAGGCAGACGCTTTACCATCTGAGCCACCAGGGAAGACCTGTGCAGCATGCTTAATACTGGGTCCACCTCTTACAACCTCTATGATATCTGTGCCTCAGCTTCTTCATCAATAAAATGGAGACACTAACTGGTATTTTCTTGGGCTCCAAAATCACTGCAGATGGTGACTGCAGCCATGAAATTAAAAGACACCTGCTTCTTGGAAGAAAAGCTATGACAAAGCTAGAGAGCATATTAAAAAGCAGAGACAAGACTTTGCCAACAAAGGTCCATATAGTCAAAGCTATGGTTTTTCCAGCAGTCATGTACAGATGTGAGAGTTGAACCATAAAGAAGGCTGAGCACTGAAGAATTGATGCTTTTGAACTGTGGTGTTGGAGAAGACTCTTGAGAGAGCAAGGCGATCAAACCAGTCAATCCTAAAGGAAATCAACCCTGAATATACATTGGAAGGACTGATGCTGAAGCTCCAATACTTTGGCCACCTGATGCGAAGAACCTACTCATTGGAAAAGACTCTGATGCTGGGAAAGATTGAAGGCAAAAGGAGAAGGTGGTGGCAGAGGATCAGATGGTTGAATGGCATCTCCAACTCAATGGACATCAATGAGTTTGAGCAAACTCTGGGAGATGGTGAAGGACAGGGAAGCTTGCTGCAGTTCACAGAGTCACAAAGAGTCAGACACGACTGGGCAACTGAACAACAATTGGAATAAAGAGAATAAAGCGCTAACACACGTAACACTAAGGCAGTAAGGGCTAACAGACATATAATGCTATATGCCAAACATTGTCCTAAGCATTTTTCACACATTAACTCCTTTAATTTTCACAATATCCCTGTGAGACCATCACTCCCACTTTCTAGAGGAGCAAAGTAGAGGCACAGAAATTAAGTGACTAGCCACAGGTTACACAATGAGTAAACCGTGAAACCCAGGATCAAGTCCAGGCAGTCAGTTCCAGGATCCTTGCTTTAAACCACTGTCTCTCATGATACTCACAGCAGCAGGAGCAGCAGCATAAACCTGTCTCTTCGCCAGGACTTCTTTCTACATGTGGGCTCTGCTGCTGCTAAGTTGCTTCAGTCATGTCCGACTCTGTACGACCCCATAGACGGCAGCCCACCAGGCTCCCCCGTCCCTGGGATTCTCCAGGCAAGAACACTGGAGTGGGTTGCCATTTCCTTCTCCAATGCATGAAAGTGAAAAGTGAAAGGGAAGTCGCTCAGTCGTGTTCGACGCTCAGCGACCTCATGGACTGCAGCCTTCCAGGCTCCTCCATCCATGGGATTTTCCAGGCAAGAGTACTGGAGTGGGGTGCCATTGCCTTCTCCGCATGTGGGCTCTAACAGCATCTAATTTCTTCAGCAGACCAGTCCCTCTGGAATACCAATTTCATCATGTGTTGGGAACTGGAAAGGTGTGTGCATTCTCTACACATGTGGCTATCAGGTGATGTATATGAGAGGGAAAGATGATGGGTGTTCCCTATTGGGGCAAAGAAAGATTTACAAGGCCATAAAATTAAAAATTCTAGCTTCATCAAAAATCTCTCACAGAATCTAGTCTCAACTCAGCAGCCAAACATTAACAACTATATAGCGTAGCCCCAGACTGCTTATTTAATCTTATCTCCAGTCAACAAAAGCCCTCCAGAGTATATTAACAGGTCTCTTCATTGTTCCTAGAGTAAATAACAATTGTTATTATTATTTATAGTAGTTATATTACAATAAATAATATAAATTATTTTTGTTCCTAGACCTTAGTCATACAGCTTCCCTCTACCTCAAAAACCTAAGCATACTTCTCCACAAAAGTGAAAGTTGCTCAGTTCTGTCCAACTCTTTGCAACCCCATGGACTGTAGTCTGCCAGGCTCCTGCGTCCATGAAATGGGTGGGTAGTCATTCCCTTCTCCAGGGGATCTTCCCAACCCAGGTCTCCCTCATTGCAGGCGGATTACTGTCTGAGCCACCAGGGAAAGCCTCTCTTCCATAAATCCTCTCCAAAACATCCAGACTAAACTAATCTCTCCTCTAAATTGTGATCAAATAACTGGGCCTGTAATGATATATTCATCACCCAGCAAATGCCAACTACAACCCCAACCAGGCCATGACCAGCTGGAAGGCAAGCACCGAGTTCCTCATTTCTCATCTTCTCTGAGGACTTCTACAAACACATGCACTTTTTGGCAAGTGGAACAGTAAATGAGTTACAGACGGTGTAGCTGAAATAACCTGTAAATACTCTAATTTAACCAACCCTTTGTCCCTAACCAGGAAATACCTCAGAGTAACAGGAGCAGTATCAATAATTGCATAGCAGTGGTATCACTGACCTTTCCAAATCATTACCTTCTTTACTCCTCAAAACTGTCTAGAGAAGTACAGGCTATTATATCTTTAAGTCAGCTGAGGTTTAAAGAAGTCGAGTGTTTTCACTCAGGATCAAACAACTACTAAAGAGCAAAGTTGGAAACAGAGACCAGACTGGTAGTCCAGGGCTCCTTCTCAATGTTCGAATTTACCTTTTATCTCCTCTCCCTCCTTATCACCTAAAGGAAGAGTGAAGTAACTTAGAAGGAGAAAGGAATCGGGGTGAGAATCCTTGGTAACCTCAGAAATGGTAAATTAATGACTTGAAATGAACACTTGTCTGAAATGGCTTTTTTTTTTCTTCGATTCACCAACGGTAATGATGACTTACAAGGCTGAATTTAAACCTCAAGATCTTGCTGTACTGTGAAAAAAAATTTCCATCCAGACTTAAAACCAAGGCCTTTCCGGCCTCCAGAGTTGGGCAACACCTCCCCCACCCTACTCCCACCTCACTTACAAAAGCTTAGCTTATGGCAGTTTCTTAGCAAGAATAATTAAGGAAGGAAGCAACCTTCTGAGGAAGAACATTTCCCCATCAAAGCCAACTGGCAGTCCTTGCTAAACGTTATAAACCGTTAGTTTCCCCCTACATTTTAATTTCCATGTTATTTGTCAAATATTCCAATTTAACACCGAGTCACAAAGAACCTCAGTTCAGGGCAGTCTCAGCTCATGAATGGCCACATTGTTGGGTACTCTCCCTTCATGTTGTAAGTCAGAACTGGAAAGACATGGAGATGGACCCAAACCTGGGCTAACTGCACTGGCAGAGCCAAGAAAAATCAGGAATGCACCAAAGGCGCCGGCCTCCGCTTCCTCTGCAGATCTTCAGGCCACTGGAAGGGATGCGGGCAGCTTCCCCTCGCCGGAGGTTTCAGCAGCCGCCAGCTCACTCCCGAAAGATAGTCCTCGAGGTCTCATCCGAGCCGTGGAGCTGGAGAAGCGGGCGTTCTTCCCACGGGCCGTGGTTCCGACTGCCTGCAGAGCCCAGCCCGAGACCCCCGCCCCAGCGACGCCACGCCACGCCACCAGGCACCACCCACCGCCCCTGCTGGAAGGCGCCGCGGCCTCGGGTACCCTCCCCGATTCTCCAAGCAGGATGCAGAAGGAGCGGACAGTGGCTCCAAATGGATCTGCAGCCGGAGCCTCTCAGAACCTCCTCCGCACATCTGCTTCGACTCACCCAGTTCTGCGCGTTATTGCTCAGTTTGACTTTCTTGCACAGGCTACCGGGGACCTCCATGGCTACACAGCGCGCGCGGATACCGGGATTCTCAGCGCTGGGAGCGAAGCCAGAGGAGCTGAGGCCGGCGGGGGCGGGGCGGGAAGGCGGGGCCTCCTCGCGACGGAGCTGACACGCGCTGTCGTACGCACGCGCTCGTGCTCGTGGCTCTGACTACGCGCCGCGTCGGCCGCGCCTCCGAAATGGGTCCGGGGCAGAGGTGTGTGGGGTGGAACGACCAGAGGCAGGAGTTGGGGGCGGGCTTCAGGGCGCGCACCGACGCGAGCGCGCAGGACGCTCCTCCCCCTTGATTCTGAGAAGGGGCGGAGCCTGAGAAGGTAGTCGTGGAACTTCCCCGGTCCTTCCCCGGCTCGCACCTTGCGCTGCGCATGCGTGGAGGCTGGAACCCGGTCCCAAGCCTCCACCTAGAGACAAGGTACCAGACTCCCAGCTCTTGGAGGGTTTGGCTCCCTGTTGCTGTTTACTGGAAAGAAGAAGACGTTGACGTGGTCTCCCGCCCCTGTCTTTTCCTCCATAAGCCCGGTCACCAGTTTCCTATCTTCCAAATCTGTGTTCATCTCGGCTTGGGCACATATAAAAAGGAATTTTCCAGCATCTCAAAGAGAAGATTGAACAGCTTATTGTCCACACATTCCGCTTCGTTTTCAAATTCTGCCCAACAATTAAAAAAAAAAAAGTCAATACACCATCAGTAGTTAACATCTCTTCTGGTTTCTGACAGGTGCCTCCGTCCCCACTAGAAGACATCTCTTGAAGAGATTTCTGTCAGGTACTTCTCACCGGCTAAGTCAAAAAGGGGCATGTATTTTATTAGCTTCTCATGAAATCCTTAGAGGAATGAAATCCAGGCTGAGGAAGAGCCCTTGGTTACCACTAAGTAGAATGCCCATCTGTAGAGGACATTTTCAAACTCACATGAGAATTCCGTGGCTACTTCACCTGAGGATGGGCTGGGGGTGGAGGGAGCTTCCTCTGGGAGTTATCTTCCTTTCCACGTCTGTGGACAGAGGAGCCTGGCGGGCTACAGTCCCTGGGGACGCAAGAGTCGGACTCGACTTAGCGACTAAACCACCACTCTCAGGGCTTTTCCGTAGCTGTTTGCCGCGCTTCCCCATAACCCAGTGCCCTCCCCTACAAGCGCACACCAATCCCTAAGACCTGACGTTACTGCCTCTTTGTTGGAGGACAAAAGGAGATGAAAAATGCCCACCAAAGTGAGAAGGTATCTTGCAACTGAAAAAAATGAGACAGGCAGCTCCATGTAGTCAGCGAAAGTGGAAGTCGCTAAGTCCTGTCCGACTCTTTGCAACCCCATGAACTGTAGCCCACCAGGCTCTTCTGTCCATGAAATTCTCCAGGCCAAGAATACTGGAGTGGGTTGCCATTCCCTTCTCCAGGGGATCTTCCAGACCCAGGGATGGAACTGGTTTCCAGCTCTGCAGGCAGATTCTTTACAGTCTGAGTCACCAGGGAAGTCCATGTAATCAACGGAATTGTTTATTATTCAGTAACTTACAGGATGGGATCAGAAGGACTATGATCCAGAGGCATTTGCAGTTGCACTGCATACGCTGCTGAGAGCCCATTGGGGCAGTTTTATAGTTAGCCAAGGGAATGGGAGTAGTGCTTAGAAACAGGAAGTGCATTCCTAAGTCAAGATTTATATACGGCTAACTAGTCTCCTGGGCTCTGGGAAAATGTCAGCGAAGGTCTTCATCATTGTTCAGGGACTAAGACAGCATAGAGGCCACTGGGTCCTGAAGTGAAAGTGTTAGTCGCTCAGTTGTGTCTAACTCTTTGGAACCCCATGGACTGCAGCCCACCAGGCTCCTCTGTCCATGGGATCTCCAAGCAAGAATACTGGAGTTGGTTGCCATTCCCTTCTCTAGGGGATCTTCCTGACCCAGGATCTTCAAACCCGGGTCTTCTGCATTGCAGGCTGTCTCTTTACTATTGGAGCCACCAGGGAAGCCACTGGATCCTAATGATTATTAAATAGTATCCATTAACTACAAAGCTCTTGATGACAGTAAAATGATTTACTGCAGAGTACAGTCCTGGGTAGGGTCAGTGGAAGGATAGGAACTTGTACATGCCCAAGTTGGCATCAGTTAAGCTGACAGTCATTCATTCTTAATAGTTAGCAAACCAGTCCCCTGTTTATTTACCCTACTGCTACTGTCCTGTGTTAGGCCTTCCCCATATGCAGGAAGAATCACAACTAATCTCTGTAGATAAGCATCTTGTGCTTCTACTGCCCATGCACACCGTTCTTGTCATTGCTATCAGAGTAGTGTCTCTAAAAATTTGATCCTCAAATTGTCGATGGTTCCTTATAGCTTTTTCCTTGGAGATTCTTCATTTACAGTCTGTACATAGAACTTAATTTCAATGAATTTCTGAACTCTGCCAATAACAGAATGAGTTTGGAAGAGGATCCCAAGCTTCAGATGAAAACACAACACCACATCTGGAATCAGCCATTTCTCTAAGGAGACCCAGGATTCCTGGTTTTCAGAAGCAAATGTTTTTTAGATATCACAATCTAGGCTTCCAGGAGTGTTTAATGCTTTTGAGTTAGTCAATATTTATGGACTTTTTCAGGTAAAATGTATCATAAGTTTACATTGATACTATCAATTCAAATTTATTATTTCAGACATCATGCAAATGAACCTGAAACAACTTGTCAAATCCAAAACAAGGAATTGTCAAAAAAAAAAAAAAACAAAAACCAGTATGATTATGTAAAAAAGACTCAGAAGCCAAACAAAAGAAGCTTTCCTCTGTCAAAATTACCCAATTAGGGACTTCCCTGGTGGTCCAGTGGTGAAGAATCTGCCTCCAGTGCAAGGACACAGGTTCGATCCCTGGTCCAGGAAGATTGCATATGCCTCAGGGCAACTAAGCCCATGCACCACATCTACTGAAGCCCAGACACCTAGAGCCCATGTTCCACAACAAAAGAAGCCACCACAGCAAGAAGCCTTCGCACTACACCTGGAGCGTAGCCGCCACTCGATGCAACTAAAGAAAGCCTTGCATAACAACAAAGACCCAACACAGCCAAAAATAAATAATTAAAAATAAAATCACACAATCAGAGGACTAAAGGGGGTAAAATCTATAATGTATTGAAACAAATCAAATACGTTCAAATCTAAATGTTCATAATGATAACAATCTAAAAAGAACTCATTGTAATCCTTGGAAGATGCTAATAAACCTACTCATTATTTTGAAAACTGACAAAAGGAAAATATTAACCATTTGCTAATTGTACCATGCACTAACTGTAAGTCAGGTAATGAAAAAGCTGATGAGAGCAATTTTTTGTTTGTAGACATACAGCTAATAAATTCAGAAAGAAATATAAGTTTGTAATATCATTTTATACCATTAAATGAAATAATAAAGACAATGATCATCAATGGCTGCTAAATCATGAAAATAAAGAACATTAGAACTTTTTTGCTTCCTGAAAGTATTAATACCCCCAAGAAAGTCAAATCTGATTCTAATAAAGTCTTCAGGTTACATCAATTTATAGTTAATGCAGAGTAAAGAGGAAAATGTAAAATCAGCATAAATACAATCAGTCGAGTCCAAACTGTGGAAAACTCTACATCATAAATGACCCGACTCTTCAGTAAGTCAATGGTTGGAAAAAATAAATAAGGAAGAACTAAACATTAAAACATAACATGAAAAATAAGCAATTGAAATACATAAACTTACTTGAATACTGCTTCAAACAAAAAAATCTTTTTTAACACAGGAAATTTAAAGAGTCCCTAGACTCTTGATGTTAAAGACTTAACTTTTTCTGTTGTTATCATTAAAGGAGTAATTTTAGAGATACATATTGAAAGATTTACCAATGAAATGGCAATGCCAAAAGTATTCAGGAAACAAAATTGGGCTCCTGGATATTAAAAACAAGATAGCAGGAGTGGAAGAAACGTGTTGATATCTTTCAGATGCAGAGCAAAAAACAAAAAACAAAAAAACCCCAAAAGATGAGAAATATTGAAAGAACAGTCTAGAAAATTTAAGATTCAAATATTAGGAGTTGCAGAAACAGAAAGTTCACCAGAGGAAATAACCAAGAAAATTATTCAACAAAATTTCCTGTCACTGAAGGACTTCAGAGCTTCCCAGAATATCCAACTAAACGGATAAACATCAAGCACACAAAGCACAGCACTGTGAAATTTCCAAACACTGTTCCCCAGTGCTCTGAAGTTGTTTGGAAATCCTACAAGCTTCCAAGGAGAAGGAGAGTTCACAAACAAAGAATGAGGAGTAAAAATGGACTGAAGCTGGCTCTCCCCACAATGAATGGCTGAGAGAAATACGGCTGGGGTGCTCCTCAGCCCTACAGAGCTGGCAGGGCTGCCTCTCCCACCCCACCTCTGCTGTCTCCCTCATACACTTAGCAGTTGATAAAAAGCAGACTCCACAGTCTTTTAATGCAGAATTTTTTTTCTCAAGAGGAAAAAAATAGAAACTGAAGCTGTCAAGAAAAACACCAAGAGCTAGAAAACAAATGCTCTAAAACAGAAAGTATTTCCATGAAGAAAAAAAAGAAGAAAAGAAAAAATGTTTCCAACGTAGAATTTGGAATTATCCTACACCCTCTCTTAAAGAAACCTGGGGGATATGCTTCACTTAAATAGAACAAGGAAAAACATAGCATTCAGAGAATAGGAGCTCCCACACAGGAAACAGCTGGAGGGAATTCTAATGAAGGGAGATCCCGGGATGACCGCTATGGGGTATAGAGGATAATCATCCAGAAGCTTCTTCATGAAGTTAAAAAATCCTTGGAGAGCTCGGTTTAGGAAGATGAAATTGATAGAGCATCCGATGGGAGTGACATACTGAAAATAATTTAGACAGCTGACATAGTTTGGGATTGCTAAACTGCTGCTAAGTCACTTCAGTCGTGTCCGACTCTGTGCGACCCCATAGATGGCAGCCCACCAGGCTCCCCTGTCCCTGGGATTCTCCAGGCAAGAACACTGGAGTGTGTTGCCATTTCCTTCTCCAGTGCATGAAAGTGAAAAGTGAAAGTGAAGTCGCTCAGTCGTGTCCGACTCTTAGCGACCCCATGGACTACAGCCCACCAGGCTCCTCGGTCCATGGGATTTTCCAGGCAAGAGTACTGGAGTGGCGTGCCATTGCCTTCTTCGAGTTTGGGATTAAATTAGTGATAACTCCTTAGAAAACCAAGTCATCAGAAAAGATAAATTTATTGCATCCTTTCTGTACAAACTGTATTTCAGGGTAATAAAATAATTGATAAGGAAGGGAAAGTTCGTATGGATAGAATTTCGGCTAATAAATGCAGAAGGAATACTGGCATTTTAAAAAAAAATCACCATTTTAAACATCTGACCAGGTAAATGATATGACCAGGCAGTAACCATTAGTAACTGACATAAGTGTTAGGTGAAAGATAATGTGATGGCTAATTTTGTGTCAACTTGGCTGGGCCGAGGGGTGCCCATATACTTGGTTAAACATTATTCTGGGTGTGTCTGTGTTTCTGAGTGATATTAACATTTGAATCAGTAAGACAGTAAACTAGGTTGCCGTCCCTAATGTGGGTGATCCTCATCCAGTCAGCTGAAGGCCTGAATAGAACAAAATGATGTTTCTTCTACAACTAAAAGGGAACTCCTCCTGACTTTCTTCCTTGAGTTGAGACGCTGGCCTTTTTCCTGTCTTCAGAATTGAATGGAAACATTGGCTCTTGGGTCTCGAGCTTGCTATTTTTCATGCTGGAATATACACCATCAGCTCTCCTCCTCCTCAGACATTTGGACTTGGTCTGGAACTGCACCATCTGCTGTCCTGGGGCTCCAGCTTACTGACCTCAGATCTTAGGACTTCTAACCATCCATGATCAGGTGAGCCAGTTCCTTATGATAAATATCTATCTGTCTATCCTACTGGTTCTGTTTCTCTGGAGAACCCTGACTAATACAGGTAGGCAAGGGAACTTTATAATGGAGACATGAGCCTGACACCACCTGTAGCCTCCTATCAGTCTTAGCATCTCTAAAATTGAGACAGCAGATATCAGGCACCCTAAAAAGTGATGTAACAGGAAATACCCAGCACTATTGTTTTAGTTTGGATTTTTTAAGAAGCAGGCATGGAAAGACAGATTCAAGTGCAAGTCATTTATTTGGGAAGTTATCCCAGGCAACACCATTGGTGGAGTGATACAGAAACAAGAAGGTAGTCAATAAAGAGTGTGCTATCAAGCATTCATTGTGGGAGACTGGAGCTTATTTTCAGCAGGGAACTCAGAACTTGAACTTCAGAGTTCTGAACTTTGAACTTGTCCTTCAGAGTACATCACCTGAGGGAGAGAGCTAGGGCATTTATACAACTCCCTTCAGTCATTACTTAAGGACTGCTCCCAGGGAGTAGTCATTCTGGTACTTTTGGATTGCAGTACACCTCAAGAGAGAGGACACTAGTCCCAAAGAAAACTCTTACGGAAAGAGATGGCAGTGTGTTCACAGGTGGAAGTCAAAATAGCCTGCTCCACAGTAGTAAGGGCTGAGTGGATGTAGATGGGCACCAGAAGTGTCTGCTAGAGCCACTTATGAAGTCTTCTTTTTTAAAAAGCATATTTCTATACTATCTCTTTTTTTATGTGAGAATTTTTCTTTTTAAGAAGACAAAAAAAATTTTTTTCAAAGAAAACCATATATATCCACTTAAAAAAAAGAATAGAGAACAAAAAAAAGAAAAAGAAACTGTCTCTAGAAGAAAAATATCATGCTGGAAAGGAAGACTAATAATAGTTTTACTACATGGGTCAGCTCTAAATCACACGTAGACATAATAATGTAAACTATAAACATAAATATTAACAAAATTGCGCTATGACTAGCTGAAGAGGTCGAGGGGATAAAATTTGTGTGTGTGTGTGTGTGTGTGTGTGTGAGTGAGTGATGGTGATAGAAGAGGAGAGATAAATCCTCATTTTCCATAGTGAGAGGATAATAGATATTGTGTAAAACATAAAGACCAAGAATAGCAATGTACCTATTGTTTCAAGGGAATTCCAAGGAAATTCACTAAAAGACTTGAGTAGTTGCCTCCAGGGAAGGAAATTGGGGGAGTAGGGGAAGATGACTAAGGATTTGCTCTCTGTTTTAAAATTCCTTAAACGATTATTTGACTCTATTAGGATATATCATTTTGACATATGCATGCAAGAAACGTTTTTTGGAAAGACTGAATTAGAAGTCAAATGAAGTGAGCATGTGAGAACAGCTCTTAAGATGTTTGACTTGAAAAAAGGAGCAGAGACATGGGATATAGTTGAAGGATAGTACAGAATCAAAATAAGATAATTTAAAAAGAAAGGAGAAACTAAATTGTATGCTGATGAGAATGATCCAACAGAGGGGGGTGGGGGGGGCGGTAACTGATGGATGGAGGTCCTTGTGACTGAGAATCCAGAGCACAAATAAAGATGGACCTTTGATGGACAGTAAGTAATTTATGCAAAATAAGCTAAAAGGAGAAGAGGGGCAGAGATGCCAGTCCATTTGTATAGGTGGTGGGAAGATGAGGGAATTTCCACCGAAGGCTTTTATTTTCTCATTTAGTATGAAGCAAGACTATTAGTGAGAGAGGACCATACTTTAAGAACTATTGCTCTAAGTAATGGGTGGGCATTCCTGAGTATCCATAACTAAGTAATTAACTGAAGACATTAGATCTCTCGTGTAATTTAACTATATATTTCAAATGTCATCAAAACTGAAAAGAAAAAAATTAAATATTTTAAGCTAAACTGAGGAGGTATAAAAGTTAGGAAACCTGGAGCAAAGTGTATTTTAACCCTTTGGGTACACAGGTTCCCTCAGTGAAAGAGTAATAGGTAAGTAAGCTTGGTAATATTGTTAAGTCATTTACCCTGGTGATATCAGAGCATCAGTCTTAGGAGTTCTGGGAGAATTGATGCCACACAAGCCAGAGATAAATGACCATTAGAGTCTCAGTCACCCTCCACATTCCATTGTTAAATCCTTACCAGCTGAGGAACTGGTGTAGTGGTTGAGAAGCAGCCAGGAATGTTTGGTTTCCATCTGGAGGGAATCACCAGAGATTCAGGAAAGTTCCTTTAGAGTCTCTGGGACTTGTGAGAAGATTTCTAATTCATTTGTAGAGTGAACAAAATACTGCTCTGTTTGCCTCTAGTCAAAGCAGTTCCATCTTCTCTATATTTTATTTGTGGAGAAAATACATGAAGATAAGTAAATGTCTTCTCCACCAGAGGGATTTTATTGAATAAAGAAACAAGCCTTAAAGAAACCTTGAATCATCACTTATCAATTTCATCTGAAGCATTTCCTTGTGGCTAACTTTTCTTTTTTCCTTAGGAAAAAGTCCCCAGATAGTGGATTTCATAAGACCAGTTGCTAAAGATTATGTTTTAAAATTGTGGCTTATTCATAATTCAGAGGAGATCTTCGGAGTGAGTGGAAATAACTTGCTAGACATCTAGGTTTTCTACTAAATATATGACTTTGGGTAAATCATGCAAATTCTCGTGGGATGGGGGAGCAGCTGGATATATTTATCTCAAAAGATTCTTCTTCTAAAATTATACTAGGTTAATTTGTGTGTTATCTATACCTGTAAATAATAATTTAATCAAAACCACAAATTGTCTTTAAGTACCTTACGTTCTGTAAAGCACTGTGTTAATAATTTCTGTATGTTAAAGTAGCTAAATAGTGAGTAATAGAATACAGCACCAAACACAGCACAGATATTTTCCCTACATTCTTTCAACATAAATATTGAGATTCATTCATATTATTGGGTGTGTCAGTAGTTCATTCCATTTTATTGATGGTTGGTAGTACTTCATTGTATGTTGTTATGATTGGGTCAAATTGACATTTGTTAAGTGGAACATAGGGTACTGGATGAGTTGTGGCTCAAGTGCAAACAAGAGAAACTGAGATAGAGAAGTTTATTACTCACGGGTCCTGAACAAAGTACATGGCACACCTTGAGGGGCCACACTGGCAGGTCAAGGCAGGGTGCAGCACATGCCTTTCTTAGGGTTTGTGGGTGAGTGTTTTGGGGTCAAGGCTGTGTTGCTTAATTCAGTGGAATGAATGAGGTTTTGGAGAAGGCAATGGCACCCCAATCCAGTACTCTTGCCTGGAAAATCCCATGGACGGAGGAGCCTGGTGGGCTGCAGTCCATGGGGTTGCTAGGAGTCGGACATGACTGAGAGACTTCATTTTCACTTTTCACCTTCATGCATTGGAGAAGGAAATGGCAACCCACTCCAGTGTTCTTGCCTGGAGAATCCCAGGGACGGGGCAGCCTAGCGGGCTGCCATCTATGGGGTCGCACAGAGTCGGACACGACTGAATCGACTTAGCAGCAGCAGCAGCAGCAGCAGCAGTGGGTATTTTGCGCAAAGTCAAGGTCTTCTTTGGCCAGAGGGGACATCATTTCTCCCGGTGGAGTTCCAGGCACTTTCCCTCTGCTCCTTTCGGAGGGTATTGTTCTCCATCCTACATTAGCTTCCTACTCGCCTGTGCTCAGGTGGACTTCCTGCCACCCGTGAAGCTTTTCACTATGGTAACTCTCTCCTCTCTTGCACTCCACTCCTTGGAGGTTGGATTCCCAGCGCCATTTCCTTAACTCAGGGGAATTCCTGGCCTCTGGGGCTCCCCCTTCCTGCACTCTAGCCTCAAAGCTCTCTCCTAGTTAAGCCAAGGCAATTATAGGCCTTTATTTATTTCCTCATCTCTCAGGAATCACTGCCCTGAATTTCCTGGTATCTACTGTCTGAAAACCATTGTTTCATATATTATCTTGTTGGGTTTTTTAAAACCTGTTTCAGGTGGGATAGTACATCCAGTCTCTGACAATGTATCTGCCCAGAAGGAGGAGTTGCTTGTATGCGGTTACTTCTATAGTCACAACTTCTTTGCCTTTTTCCCTTTCACCGTTTAAATGTACATCCCTGGATGGTGTAATTTAATATTACCAATTTCAAAAGTATTATACATCTCTAAGACTATTTTAGTCTGTAAATTTACTTCTCCATCCTCGTCAATTCCTTACAGTGTCACTACAGGGAAGTGTGGTGCTGAACTAAGTAAATTTGGAAAAGAGTAGAATCTGTAAAACCAAAGGCCAAAGGAACTACACATAAGCACTGTACGCTAGTTGATAAAGCCATTCCGTACGAGTGTGTGATGAATAATTCTGATGTTACTGTACATGTACAGTGGAATTAAACAAGTAAATGGGTGGCGCAAAGTGGGAGTCAACTTTCATTACACATAGATCATCGTTGATAGATTCGTGTATGTGCATAAGTGATGTGTGCATAGATGGTTCTTTGCTTTGTCAACTGAGAAAGCTCTAAAGAAACAACACTCCACTCATCATAACAAGTATACCTAACGCCCAGATCTTGGTTTCTTATGCCACTTGCAATAATAGTAACCAGAGTTCCTTGGAATAATAGCTGACCTAAAGACTAGCACAGAAATATACAAGATGAGCCTGGAGCATATCATGACAGAAAGTGAGGGAGTACAAAAAACAAAGCAAAACAAACACAGCAAAATACCACATTCATGTCATTCTGTCCAAGGAGCACAAGAGCCAAGTGAAAGAGTTCCCATGGCCGAAGATGGAACAATTTGAGCAGCAGAGCAAAGTAGTATTGGATTATCACAAGTATAAAATAAATATCTGTGAGTCCATATTGATACATAAATAATTGAATAAATAAATAAATGGGAGAAGAGATATCTCCCATGAAGAAGAATTCCAAATAATTTAAGTCTCAAGATCAGGGACCATAAATCTTCACTCCTTAAATGTGGGCTATGCATACCTCCTTCCAGATGTACATTATGGAAATAGAGAGGAAAAAAAAAAAAACTTTACAGCTAGTAAGCTTGACAAATGCTACCTCAGTCAGGTAATCAAGATTGACATCAACTGTGATAAGTCATGTTGATGGTTGGTAGTCTTAATGTGATGTGATGTGATGAAAATGACCCTTTACCTCTGTGATCTTCCTCCAAAACCCTTGGCTCCAATTGAATCATGAGAAATACATCAAATTCCAATAGAGGGATAACCTACAAAATACCTGACCAGTACTCAAAACTGACAAGATAATCAAAAACAGGGAAAGTCTGATGGCCAACAAACACATAAAAAGATGCTTAACACCAATCACTGTTAGAGAAGTGAAAATCAAAGATACAATGAGGTATCAACTCACACTAGTCAGAATGGCCATCATCAAAAAATGTACAAACAATAAATGTTGAAGAGGGTGTGGAGCAGAGAGAACCCTTTTGTACTGTTGATAGGAATGTAAATTGATGCAGCCAGTATGGAGAAAAGTATGGCGGTAAAAAACTAAAAACTACCATATGACCCAGAAATCCCACTACGGGGCATGCACCCTGAGAAAACCATAGTTCAAAAAGACACATGTACCCCAATGTTCATTGCAGCACTATTTACAATAACTAGGACATGGAAATAGCCTAGATGTCCATCAACAGATGAATGGGTAAAAAAGATAACGGTTCATATAGACAATGGAATATTATTCAGCCATAAAAAAGAGTGAAATTGGATCATTTGTCATTATGTGGATGAATGTAGAGTCTGTTATACAGAAAGTGAGTCAGAAAGAGAAAAAGAAATATATATTAATGCATATATATGGAATCTAGAAAAATGGTACAAATGAACCTATTTGCAGGGCGGGAATAGAGATGCAGATATAGAGAACAAACACGTGGACACAGGGGAGGGAGTGGGAAGGGGAGGGGAGGAGGAACTGAGGGCGTAGCACGGACATATACACTGCCATGTGTAAAATAGATTGCCAGTGGGAAGCTGCTGTAGACCACAGGGAGGCTCAGCAGGGAGGAGACATATGTATACTTACAACTGGTCCCTGTTGTTATACAGCAGAAACTAACACAACATCGTAAAGCAATTATATGCCAATTAAAAAAGAAGGAAAGGCTGAGTCACTGTCACAGCCAAGAAGAGCCGAAGGAGGACATCTAGGACAGCTAAATGCAGTGTGATATCCTGGATGGGACCCTGGAGCATAGAAAGAAATTAGGCAAAAACTAAGAAAATCTGAATACACTGTGCACTACAGTTAATAATAAAATATCAGTATTTGTTCATTAGCTGTAGCGCCGTACCCTGTAAGGTAAGTGTTAACAATAGGGAAAACTGGGTGTGCAGGTATTTGTGAACTCTCTGTACCATGTACTTAATTTTTCTGTAAATATAAAACTGTTTTAATAAAATGAAAGAATCCTGACACCATAGAGCAAACATGCTTCTTTCTTGTGCTAAATTCCAAATGTGGGGCTTCCTTGACAGTCCAGTGGTTAAGGATCCACCTGCCAGTGCCGGAGAAGGCAATGGCACCCCACTCCAGGACTCTAGCCTGGCAAATCCCATGGACGGAGGAGCCTGATGGGCTGCAGTCCATGGTATCACTAAGAGTTGGACATGACTGAGTGACTTCACTTTCACTTTTCACTTTCATGCATTGGAGAAGGAAATTGCAACCCACTCCAGTGTTCTTGCCTGGAGAATCCCAGGGATGGGGGAGCTTTAGTAACCAACTAAATTTGTCACCAGAGCCCCAGCTTCGCTGGTATCCATGTGCTTTCTGCTTCCACCTGTCACCTCCCTTCCGTAATTAATTTCCTTATTCCTTTCTGGTAGTCAGTGAGGGAAAATAACATGTCCTGAACTGACTTTTCAGTATGTATTTCTGAGACTCTTAATAGAAAAAGTCTCAGTCCCATCTGGTTTCTTTTGTAGCTATTAACCAAAGAGTTTCCTACAACAGTTGAAAAAATTTCCTGAGCAATTCATTTGCCAGCCTCCCCTACCATTCTACTTAATGTTGGTGCCACTGGCAGGAGTCATGCTTCTGGAGGGACATGTTATAGCAGCATTTCTCTCCTGAGATGATTGAATAGAGTGTTTTCTGATTCTGAATAAGATAGCATAAGGCCTCGCTTCCTGACATCATGTAGGGCTCTTTCAGACAGTAAGACATAGAGACACGCTTGGGCTACCTCAGTTAATGGGGTTTCATTTTAAATATGCGTGGAGAAAGGGAACTAGGAAGTGTTTTCAGCAGCCACACAACCAGGATAATGAAGAAACAGCATCCTAGGGCTCCATATAATGGAAACTCATTTGTTCTCTGCTTCTGCTTCTACTGCTCCTACCCCTAACAACTAACTGACTGATTTTCCCCCATTCAAACCATCCAAGGGACAGGATCTAACTTGGCCTGCCTATCACAACCCAGTTTAGACTACTTTTGGTAAAAGCTCTTGTGCTAGGCTGTAGCACAGTGCTCTTGCTGGCCAGCCTGTAGATAACTGGCTTTGGGTCAGATGCCCATGCGAGTCTACTCACCTGCAACCAGGAGATGGGGGCGTACAGACAAAAGTACAACAATTAATTAGCTCCAACCAATCCATCCTAAAGGAGATCAGTCTTGGGTGTTCATTGGTAGGACTGATGTTGAAGCTGAAACTCCAATACTTTGGCCACCTGATGCGAAAAGCTGACTCATTTGAAAAGACCCTGATGCTGGGAAAGATTGAGGGCAGGAGGAGAACGGGATGATAGAGGATGAGACGGTTGGATGGCATCACAATGTCCATCACCATGGACATGGGTTTGGTTGGACTCCAGCAGTTGGTGATGGACAGGGAGGCCTGGTGTGCTGAGGTTCATGGGATCACAATTCCTTTGGAAATACCAGTTCTTAGTAATGTTCATGTATGTTTTGAAAAAAAAGAGGGGGGGTGGTATGTCCCAGGGTAAATCTCATTCAACAGGTATTTATAAGTGATTACTAAGTACCAGGCATGGTTCTATGCACTTAAATGCTTGGAAATGCCAGGTTAAACAAAATCAATATTTTGTATATTGGAAAATCCTTACTGCTCTTCAGTTCAGTTCAGTTCAGTCGCTCAGTCGTGCCCGACTCTTTGCGACCCCATGAATCACAGCACGCCAGGCCTCCCTGTCCATCACCATCTCCTGGAGTTCACTCAAACTCACGTCCATCAAGTCAGTGATGCCATCCAGCCATCTCATCCTCTGTCGTCCCCTGTTCCTCCTGCCCCCAATTCCTCCCAGCATCAGAGTCTTTTCCAATGAGTCAACTCTTCACATGAGGTGGCCAAAGTACTGGAGTTTCAGCTTTAGCATCAGTCCTTCCAAAGAACACCCAGGGCTGATCTCCTTCAGAATGGACTGGTTGGATCTCCTTGCAGTCCAAGGGACTCTCAAGAGTCTTCTCCAACACCACAGTTCAAAAGCATCAATTCTTCAACGCTCAGCTTTCTTCACAGTCCAACTCTCACATCCATACATGACCACAGGAAAAACCATAGCCTTGACTAGACGGACCTTTGTTGGCAAAGTAATGTCTCTGCTTTTCAATATGCTATCTAGGTTGGTCATAACTTTCTTTCCAAGGAGGAAGCGGGTTTTAATTTCATGGCTGCAGTCACCATCTGCTTTTAGGATTCCATTATAAACCCAAGAGAAGGGCTATCATTTGCACTGTCACCTGAAAGGCATTTCTTAAGCTGCAGATAACACAAAGCACGCATCTGGAGAAATATTCAGTTTTGCCCTTGAAGATCCAGGAAATGATATTGTCTAAGGACACATGGACTGATGTAGCTAAACTCCACAGGGTACCTCCACTCCCCTCTGAATCTTCCATCCTAGTACTCACTGCCTGTGTTGTCTCCTGCACTGAATCCGGGCTGACCCTGTGATTTACTTTGGCTAACAGAATGTGGCTGAAGTGACTGTGTATCTGTTCCGGCTTACACCTGGCAACTTGAGAGTCTGGCCACCTTGCCCGAAGAATTACATGGAGACGCACGTGGAGAAGACCAAGGAACACAGCCAGCAGGGGGAACCAAAGCACCAAATATCTGACCCTACAAGAGCCATTCCAGCCAATCAGTCCAATCTATCCAAGTGACTAATGTGAGTGAAGCAGGCATCCTGCATATTCCAGTCCAGTACTAGTAGTGAAATCAATAAGCCATAGACAAATCTCAATCCACAAATTATGTGAGCTCAGTCGTGTCTGACTCTTTGCCACCCCATGGACTTGTGCCCACAGGGCTTCTCTGTCCATAGGATTCTTCAGGCAAGAATACCAGAATTCTTGAGAATTCTAGAAATTCTCTTTCTGAGGAAAGAATGCCATATCCTCCTCGGGAATGTGAGGCATAACAAAATGGTGGTTGTTTTAAGCCAATAAGTTTTGAAGTAATATTTTAAAAACAATAGATAAACAAAGAAATATATTAAATGTTTTGGAAAAAGTATTGCATAATCTTAACATATTGTGCCTAAACTACATTTGTAAACACATGTGTCTGCTTCAGAAATGACCTATTTTAGAGGAAATACATTATTTATTTATAAATATTTAAATAATTTCACTGTTTACTGAAGGAAAGTTACATGGCTCAGACTAGCCTGAAGTTAAAACTCCCGTCGCGTTCCTCCCCACCATTCTATGCAAAACAAAGAACTCTCTCACCCGAAGGAAAAAAATGGACATCAAGGTTGATTACGCGCAGCTCCCAGCCAGTCCAGCCTCTGGCTGATTTCCAGAATTCCTTGCCCCAGCAGTTTAAGAGATAACTACTCTGAACAACCTTGGAGAAGAACAGGCCCCCTTAAGACAGTAGATTTCCACATATATGTCTATATATACTTACTGTTTTCTTCAGTTAGTGCATCAGCTCACTAATCTGACTGCTGCCCCTTCTTGCCTCATTAAAGGCGATCTGTTCCTGTAAAGTGCAAGTCTCATTCTTTTTCTGAACCTCGCCTTCTCTAACTCCTTTACCCTACATTTACTACAATCATTTGCTTTCACTTCCTTTTGAAGGGGCTTCCCAGGTGGCACTAGTGGTAAAAGAACCCACCAGCTAATGCAGGAGACATAAGAGATGCAGGTTCCATCCCTGAGTCAGGAAGATCCGCCAGGAGGAGGGCATGGCAACCCACTCCAGTATTCTTACCTGGAAAATCCCATGGACAGAGGAGCCTGGTGGGCTACAGTGCATGGAGTCGCAAAGAATCGGACATGACCGAAGTGACTTAGCACGCATGCACTTTTGAAAATAACCACTTTATCAGTAAAAATCACAAGTCAAATACATAAAGGAAGTTATAAAATATCTAATCACAGAGAAGCCAATTTAATTGTGCATATTTCTTATAGAAAACAAAATTAAAATACTTCCATACTATAAGGAACCAAGAAAATTGGATTGAACCTGAGACATCCATTAGTTTTTAATAGGCAAATCTAATTTAAAAACGTGTGTGCTTATTTTAGGCTGCAACAAATATCAATAGCAATTAGGAAATTATAAATTCATAACATAAATCAAGGTCCTAATTTCAGAGATAGAACATTATCCTGTTATTTACAGGCTTGGGGATACTCAGAATTTGCCCTAAGAATATAAAGTGCTAACCACAGTTAAATACAGTTCTCTTTCTTTCCTCCTCCTCCTCTCCCCTTTCCTTCTGCCCAGCCTTCCCTCGTCCCTAATCCTTTTCTCCCCTGATGTCCAGAATACTAGGTAGGTCACACTAATCTGAGTCTTTGTAAGGTGGTGTTCTGAGAAACACATAGATTCATTTCACGTAAGGTAGTCAGAAGACCAGAAGCTGTGTTGTGTGTGTATGTGTGTGTGTGTTAGTCAGTCAGTTATGTCCGACTTTTGCGACCCCCATGGACTGTCAGGCTCCTCTGTCCACGGAATTTTCCATGCAAGAATACTGGAGTGGTTTGCCATTTCCTTCTCCAGGGGATCTTCCTGACCCAGGGACTGAACCATTGAACCATGTCTCCTGTATCTTCTGTATTAATTCTTTACCACTGGGCCACCTGGGAAAACCCTGAACTTTATCCTGCTGGTGCCTTAATCTTGGACTTACCAGCCTCCAGAACCATGAGAGATAAATGTCTGTTTATCAGCCACTCAGTCTGAGGCATTTTATTACAACCAACTGAACAGACCAAGATGGTACATATGTCTATAGTTTCTCCAGGGCACTCATTTATGTCTCATTTTGTAATTTATGCAGAAAAACAACTCAAGAACTAGATTCTTAATATATCTAGGTACCGTACAGTACCTTTAACAAAAATATTTCCCCCAAAGTACATTAGATTTAAATTAGTGATAATGATCTGTCTACATCAATACAACAGCTGCTCTTAAGTACAGTGGAAACTGATTTATGATTAGAAGAAGAAGGACAGCTAAAACTAGGCACTGAAAGCTAAAAGATGAAACAAAGTGAGGTACTATTGTGATTTGATAGTGCTCATAAATTCTTACAGAAGACAGGGAGTTGCAAGTCTGCCTGAACTTACGTTACTCCTCTATTAAACATGTGTGTACACCCCAGCATTTAACCTATAATAGTCAGATGTAGGGAAAAAATGGAAAGGTCAAACCTGTAGAGACATATAGGTTAAAAAGAAACAAAATTAATGCAACTAACTCATATGCTGACCTCCAAACACTGGGATGCAAGAAACAGCAAAATATTTCTCTGTTGCATTCAAGAGTAAATCTAGATAAAGCAAAAAATACAGAAAAATATATGCAAGTATGTTCTCTCTCATAAAAAAGTCTCCAAGGGAGAGTTTTACCTAATGAAAATAAAAATAAATGCAAGAAAAGTGTAAGGACTATGGAAATGACAACTAGGTCTCAGAGAAACGTACTAGCAGAGCAACTGGTCCAAGAATCATATTACTGAGATTTTACAGTTGACTCCCTTCATGTGTCTTTTCTGGTTTTCCACTAACACTCTTTCCATGTCTAGACAGCTTCCTGCCTTTTGATCCACCTCCATGTGGCAGAAGTCAGAAGACTCACTCCCTTGGCTCACTCACAACTAGGCTGCAGACATGGAACCTAGGCTTCCCAAGCACACACAACCACAGGAGACATTAAAGCATACATGAGCTATGTGGCAAGGCAGAGCTGCAGGAATTCCATTCTGGGGGCAAAGGTAGCTGCTGAGATGTCATCTCCTGTGGTCAGAAGACGGAAGTCCTGGCATCTCAAGTCCACAGTGAGTGGTGTGCCCTGTACAGTCAAGTTTCACTGAAGCCTTCACTGGCACAATGTGGTGATGTGGTTTGGGCATTGTTTCTGACTGTGTGGCCTCTCAACCTGGCTCTCTAGTCCTCCGAAGATTCTCTGAGCTATCCAACATTCCTTAGGAACTGTCCTTTTTTCTTCTTCTTAACCTATCGAGAGCAGTTTGTTTGCTTTATAAACCAAGAGCCTGAATAATGTATGCACTCCATTCCATTTGCTAGGGCTGCCATAACTAAGTACCCTAGACGGGGTGGCTTAAACAGCAGAAATGTATCTTCTCATATTTCTGGAAGTGAGAAGTTTGAGATCAACCTGTTACCAGGGATGGTTTCTTCTGAGGCTTCTCCCTCGACTTTTAGCTGGCTGTGTTTTTCCTGTGTCTTCACAGGGTCTCGCCAGTAAGTGTTCACACCCAGATTTCCTTTTCTTGTTGGATTAGGGCCCAATCCAATGACCTTCTATTACCTTCATCACCTCTTTGAAGACCTTATCTCTAAATACAGCCACATTCTGGGGTCCTGGGAGTGAGGACTTCAACATATGAATGGGACACGGGGTGGGGTGATGCAACTCAACCCACACACAGTTGTGCTGGTGAGAGGAAAGGGGACCGACAGTTGAGAGAAGAAATTGACCACTACTGAAGTTGATATACACACTCTACAAAAGAAAATGGAACACTGTAATATTTCTATACCTAAGACATGTATGTGCTAAACTTTAGCAAGAAAATAGCACAGGGGACTTCCCTGGTGGTCCAGCAGTCAAGAATCTGCCTTGTGATACAGGGGACTCAGGTTCAATCCCTGGACAGGGAACTAAGATCCCATATGCCAGGGGGCAAATAAGCCCACTCGCAGCAGCTGGAGAACCAGCACACCGCAGTGAAAGACCTCAAGTGCTGCAACCAAGATCTGATGCGGCCAAATAGGTAAATAAATATTGCTTAAAAAGAGCATGACACAGATGTAAAACGGAACACTGAGCCATTGTTAGATGAGGTGATCAGTTTAAACCCCAGATCTAGATAATAAAAATAATAAAATTTGGTCAGAATTCTTTGGATAGTTGACTAAACCTTCTACCTAACATTACATGCTGACCCCAGCTCAAGTTCTACTTATTTTAGAAGGAAGTACATAGTATGTGGGTTAAGAGTATGAACACTGGAAACAGCTTCTTGGTTTAGACAAATCAATAACGAGGGTTTGCGACTTACCAAACTCTGTAAACTTTCTGTACCTCTATTTTCTCATGTTTAAAACAGGGGTAACAGTAATTATAGAAGTCAAATATATACTACATGCAAAGCATTTATAATAGCTGGTACTCACTAAGTCCTCAACAGATGGTAACTTTTCATTATCTAAAACAAAAATCCTTCAAAAGTTGTAAATGCACAATACATTTTATTCTTTAAATTTCCCATCCAATACATTTCAAAGACTGCTACTTTTCTACTGCTTCAAAGATTTGACCCTCTGCCTTCTCACATTCTTTATTCTCTCTAAAGGGTCTTAAGCTGCTGCTGCTAAGTTGCTTCAGTCGTGTCCAACTCTGTGCGACCCCATAGACAGCAGCCCACCAGGCTCCCCCGTCCCTGGGATTCTCCAGGCAAGAACACTGCAGTGGGTTGCCATTTCCTTCTCCAATGCATGAAAGTGAAATTGAAAGTGAAGTCGCTCAGTCGTGTCCAACTCTTTTCAACCCCATGGACTGCAGCCCACCAGGCTCCTCCATCCATGGGATTTTCCAGGCAAGGGTACTGGAGTGGGTTGCCATCGCCTTCTTAAAGAGTCTTATGCATTTGCCATTTTCTCTGTCCATTGTCTATCCTGATTCATTGATGTCTTTACATGTATGTATACACATCTTTAGTAACCTTCTCCTTTCTCTCCTTAATTTTAAAAACTTCTCAGTTACCTCAGAAAACTCTCTTGATCTCTGGCTCCAATTTCAAAGAGTCACTATATTTTGAAATAATATGTTTCAGTTCAGTCACTCAGTCGTGTTAGACTCTTTGTGACCCCATGAATCACAGCACGCCAGGCCTCCCTGTCCATCACCATCTCCCGGAGTTCACTCAAACTCACATCCATCAAGTCAGTGATGCCATCCAGCCATCTCATCCTCTGTCGTCCCCTTCTCCTCCTGCCCCCAATCCCTCCCAGCATCAGAGTCTTTTCCAATGAGTCAACTCTTCACATGAGGTGGCCAAAGTACTGGAGTTTCAGCTTTAGCATCATTCCTTCCAAAGAAATCCCAGGGCTGATCTCTTTCAGAATGGACTGGTTGGATCTCCTTGCAGTCCAAGGGACTCTCAAGAGTCTTCTCCACCACAGTTCAAAAGCATCAATTCTTCGGCGCTCAGCTTTCTTCACAGTCCAACTCTCACATCCATACATGACCACTGGAAAAACCATAGCCTTGACTAGACGGACCTTTGTTGGCAAAGTAATGTCTCTGCTTTTGAATATGCTATCTAGGTTGGTCATAACCTTCCTTCCAAGGAGTAAGCTTCTTTTAATTTCATGGCTGCAATCACCATCTGCAGTGATTTTGGAGCCCCCCAAAATAAAGTCTGACACTGTTTTCACTGTTTCCCCATCTATTTCCCATGAAGTGATGGGACCAGATTACACTAATTTTGTGGGGCCAATTCTAAAAGTGAACACTAGATGGCAACATTCCTATATTGTGCTGTTTTCCCAGGACAGTTTCTGACCATGGCAAACGTTGAGAGCCTCAAAATGGAACTGCATGATTCTTTGTTTGCCTGTTTGTTTTAAAAATCAAATAAGACTTTGGATCTTTCCATAAAGGATCTCTGTAGTGGCTCATTCTTGAAAACAGAGTATTCTTTTTTATATCTTTTATGATCACTAATCTTCACCTTTTTGAAAATTTTGTTTTTTTCCTTAAAATAACACAAATATAAATTGTCTATTTATTCATTGTATTGTATTATGCTTATGGCATATTAAATAGATTTAGTTCTTTGATATATCTAATATATATATATATATATATTTTTTTTTACTTTCTTCATGTTTTCCTTTGGAAATTTGAGCTCAGGAACTGTAAAATAATACGTGAGAATCTCCTGATAGTGCGGATGAAGGAGAGCAGAGATATGTTTCTTTGAAAAGGGAATTATATAACTCTTCTAAATTTCCTTAGGAAATTAAAACGTTAACTGAGAAATTATCTCTGGTAAAATGAAAAATGTATTAAATAAAAATACATTTATTGTAGTTAAGACAAGGAGTTTTTAATACAAAAGATTATTTATGACTCCAAGATAAAAATAGACAAAGAATATGAAAAATGAACTAAAGAAGATGTACAGAAAGCCAATTACTATATGAGAAAGTTGAAAATCACTAGCATTAAAAAACAAAAAAGCAAAAATAACATTTTATTTTGCCAAAAACGCCATCTGGGGTTTTTTTCTCCTCGATCCCTGGGTTGGGAGGATCCCATGGAGGAGGGCATGGCAACCCACTCCAGTATGCTTGCCTGGAGAGTCCTCATGGACAGAGGAGCCTGGGAGGCTTCAGTCCATGGGCTGGCAGAGTTGGACACGATGCAGCTACTAAGCACAGCACAGCACACAGTGAGCATAGTTAAAAACTTGCATTCAAATCCCAGCTAAAAAGTCTACCTACCTATGCGACCTTGGCCAAAATTTTTGACCTCTCTCTCTGTTGCAGTTTCCTATTCCATAAAATGGGGTTAATCAGTAGAATGAGACTTAAATGAGCTAATGAAAGTAAAATTCTTAAAAGAGTACTTGGTTGAAAAAATACTTTGGGTAAACTAGCTTAAAATACTTTATTAAAAATTTTAAAAAGAGTATCTGGCACATATGGGTTTAGCTAATTATTTAACAGCTATGTTAGCACTATTTAAATGTGACTAGTATAACTGTTCGGAGAAGGCAATGGCACCCCACTCCAGTACTCTTGCCTGGCAAATCCCATGGACAGAGGAGCCTGGTGGGCTGCAGTCCACGGGGTCGCCAAGAGTCGGACACGACTGAGCGACTTCACTTTCACTTTTCACTTTCATGCATTGGAGAAGGAAATGGCAACCCACTCCAGTGTTCTTGCCTGGAGAATCCCAGGGACGGGGGAGCCTGATGGGCTGCCGTCTATAGGGTCGCACAGAGTTGGACACGACTCAAGTGACTTAGCAGCAGCAGTATAACTGTTACAACTTGACTGGAGAATGGAGATTGGGTATAGAATGTTTACAGAAATAAACAATAGAATTTTAAAAATTATAATAGAATTAAAGATGAGTGGGTAAAATAAGACTAATAAGAATAACCTGATCTGAAAAAGAAGCAAAAGAATTTTTTAGAAATGCAATCATCAAAAAAAATCTAAGGCAATAAACAGGTTAAACATATGTAGAAATAAATTCAGATACATCAATAATTATCATAAACATAAATGAATTAAATTTACCAGTTAAATGACTGTACAACTGTGTTTTTGAAAATCCAGCTAAATACTGTTTGGAAGAGAGGGACATAAAGCATAAGGACATATGAAGGCTGAAAGTAAAAGTAAGTGAAAAGACATATGTGGTAGATGGTAACCAGAAGAAAGCTTGATGGCATGTTAGCATGTAAATAGGAGGGGTTTTTTTTTTGGTTTTGGGGGAGTAGGTGGGGTGGGGAGGGTTGTTTTGTTTTGTTGCTGCAAAAAGCTTTACTGTTTCCATTCGGTCCAAGGCTTGGAAGAGGGCTCCAGGGTGGTGAAAAAGTGGCCTAGTGCCTGCAGAGAGAGGCTTCAGGCGGAAGCCCTGACACCAGATCAGATCAGATCAGATCAGTCGCTCAGTCATGTCCGACTCTTTGCGATCCCATGAATCGCAGCATGCTAGGCCTCCCTGTCCATCACCATCTCCTTCTCAAAGGCTGCTGGGCTTCCAAGGCTCCTTCCGACTAGTCGTGCTGGATGGTGAGCCTTTGGAAGAGACACTCAGCCAGCCCAGCCTGGGGACCAGTCCACCATTGGAAGTTAGTCAGGAGATTGCCCATCTTCTCCGTGAGTTTCACTTCCTCATCTAGGAAGTGGCTCTCCAGGAAGTCACAGAGGTGGGGGTCTGCATGGGCAGATCCTAAGAGGGCCTGGTTCAGTTTCTTCTCCATGAGAATGCAGCTTCCACAGTGTCCTGGGTTTTACCCCACTCAACTTGAGATGGCTTCTGTACATCCTGGAAAAAGGTGCAGCCGCTGCCCTGGTTTTTCCTTTTCAAGAGAGGCTCAGCACCCTAATTCTTCTCGGCCAATTCCCTGAAACTGTGGCCCATGCCCTCCAGAGTTATGCTGTTGTGGTGGAAATAGAAGCCCAGTGTGGTAGGTGTAAGAGGCTGGCCAATGCAAGGTGACCAGGAAGTTGAAGGCAGCCTCGACCTTGGTGGAATAATTCTGAGGAATCTTGGAGTTCATGGTTAATCGGTAATAAGGAGCTAAGCTCAAAAATTGGTGTTGGCTGGTCCCAGAGGTCGAGGATGGCTGAGTGGCTGGTTCTAAAGTTGCACTTGGAAGAGAAGCTGGAAGGTGGTCAGAGGCTGGAGCAAGGGACATCCCAGGGTCTGTTGCATCAAACACTCTGAAGCAAGAGACAGATTGGCAGGACCACTGAGCGCACTGTCTTGAAATAGGCTTCATGACCAAAACTATAAAAGCCAAAACCAAAAAACTAAAAACATCATCAAGGAAGACTGAGTTCATCAAGAAGCTGCAGCGATTTTAATTTTGCATGCATCTGAGCAAAATCCCTCAAATTTTCTAAGTAACTGTTGTCCAGTCGCTCAGTTGTATCTGACTCTTTGTGACCCCATGGACTGCAGCCCACCAGGCTTCCCTGTCCTTCACGATTTTCCAGTTTGTTCAAACTCATGTCCATTGAATCAGTGATACCATCCAACTATCTCATCCTCTGTCATCTCCTTCTCCTGCCTTCTATCTTTCCTACCATCAGGGTCTTTCCAATGAGTTGGCTCTTCACATCAGGTGGCCAAAGTATTGGAGCTTCAGCATCAGTCCTTCCAATGAATATTCAGGACTGATTTACTTTAGAATGGACTGGTTGGATCTCCTTGCAGTCCAAGGGACTCTCAAGAGTCTTCTCCAGCACCATAGTTTGAAGGCATCAATTCTTCAGCACTCAGCCTTTTTTATTGTCCAGCTCTCACTTCTGTACATGCCTACTGGAAAAACCATAGTTTTGACTAAACAGACCTTTCTCAGCCAAGTAATGGCTCTGCTTTTTAGTACACTGTCTAGGTTTGTTATAATTTTTCTTCCAAGGAGTAAATATCTTTTAATTTCATGGCTGCAGTCACCATCTGCAGTGATTTTGGAGCCCCCCCAAATAAAGTATATGACTATTTCCATTGTTTCCCCATCTATTTGCCATGAAGTGATGGGACCAGGTGCCATGATCTTAGTTTTTTGAATGTTGAGTTTTAAGCCAGCTTTTTCACTCTCCTCTTTTACCTTCATCAAGAGGATCTTTAGTTCCTCTTCACTTTCTGCCATAAGGGTGCTATCATCTGTGGATCTGAGATTATTGATATTTCTCCCAGCAATCTTTATTCAAGCTTGTGCTTCATCCAAAAATTACAGGAAGAAACCAATAAATGTATCATGTAATGGAAGATTTCTGTGTCATTTGCTCATTTTATTTAATAAATGTTCTCGGGTGCCTGCATGCTAGGAACTTTTCTATTCATGAAAATATGACTGTGAATGAGACATAAGAATCCTTTTGAAGTTTACTATACTGGAAAGACAGAGTGAAATATACAAATAAATACAGTAAAATCCTGTGAAAATACACACAGGATATGATGAATTCTGAGATGATAGAACGGATGATTTGTTCCTCACCACCACCGACTCCTGCAGATGGTACAAAAGAAGAGTGACGTTCTTATTCTGGGGTTGGGGAATGGAAAATGCCAACAAAACTTTTGCCATCTAGCCGGCAATTTCCTGGAATCACTGGCGCTGCCCTCAAGTCAACGGCAGACCCTGAATCCTTCCCATCAGGACAAACTGGAGAGAACAAGCGCCGCTAGATGGCGCCAGACTACAGCGGGGACCAGGATGGGTTTTGGAGAGCAGGACTGGGCAGGGTCTCCTTCCCATTTTATTAATCTCACGCTGAAAGACACACAGGAAATCAAAGACAAAAAGACTGGAACGGAAGACCTAGGACTACACTATTTCTCAAAGGATGTGATAATCTATGTAAAAAATGGAGAACTTTGCTTATTGAAAGTAATAAGAATTTACCATAAGATTAATATGTAAGATTCAATTGCACTTCTGTAAAATTTAACAAGTATTCAGAAAACGCTTCTATAACAATATACACATCAGTTCAGTTCAGTTCAGTTGCTCAGTCGTGTCTGACTCTTTGCCACCCCATGAACTGCAGCGCGCCAGGCCTCCCTGTCCATCACCAACTCCCGGAGTTCACCCAAACCCATGTCCATTGAGTCGGTGATGCCATCCACCCATCTCATCCCGTTCTCCTCCTGCCCCCAATCCCTCCAAGCATCAAAGTCTTTTCCAATGAGTCAACTCTTCGCATGCAGTGGCCAAAGTGCTGGAGTTTCAGCTTTAGCACCAGTCCTTCCAGTGAACACCCAGGACTGATCTCCACATAGAAAACATAATTTAGAAAGAGATTGTATTTAAATAGCTCAAAAATAGACATCTAAATTAAACTTAATAAAAGATGTACAAGGTCTGTACAGAAAATATATATATATAAAGCATTATTAAAAGACACTCAGAAGATCTAAGTAAATGGAGAAATATATTCATGGACACAAAGGCTGAATTTTTTAAAATGATTCTCCCCCAGTTGATGTGCAGAATTAACATAATCTTGATCAAAATATCAAGAGAGGTTTTGTGAAACATTACAGCTGACTCTGATATTTATATGGAAAAGGAAGAAAACCCAAGGCACTTTTCAATTTTTATTGAAGGAGAAACTTGGTCAAAGAGACACTGAAACAATTGAAACTAATGGTGAAACCATAGTAATTGAGATAATGTTGTTTTGATACAGAGAAGGAAAAAAAGGTCACTGAACAAAAGGGAGAGCCCAAAAGACCCAAGAATATATGGAAACCTGGTACGTGACAGAGGTGACAATGCTGATCAGTGATGAACTGAGAACTGAGAGTAAATAAATAGGTGAGTTTCTTTTGGTAATAAATAAACAGGGAAGAAGGAAAAATTCTCCCTTTTAGAGGAATCTCGTGTAGAAGGAATGAAGAGATAGCAAATGACCATTTAGCAACTATTACAGAAAAGGCAGAGGAACCAGAGATCAGATTGCCAACATCTGTTGGATCATCGAAAAAGCAAGAGAGTTCCAGAAAAACATCTACTTCTGCTTTATTGACTATGCCAAAGTCTTTGACTGTGTGGACCACAACAAACTCTGGAAAATTCTTAAAGAGATGAGAATACCTGACCACCTGACCTGCCTCTTGAGAAATCTGTATTCAGGTGAGGAAGCAACAGTTAGAACTGGACATGGAACAACAGACTGGTTCCAAATAGGAAAAGGAGTACGTCAAGGCTGTACATTGTCACCCTGCTTATTTAACTTATATGCAGAGTACATCATGAGAAACGCTGGGCTGGATGAAGCGCAAGCTGGAATCAGGATTGCTGGGAGAAATCTCAATAACCTCAGATATGTAGATGACACCACCCTTATGGCAGAAAGTGAAGAAGAACTAAAGAGCCTCTTGATGAAAGTAAAAGAGAAGGGTGAAAAAGTTGGCTTAAAGCTCAACATTCAGAAAATGAAGATCATGGCATCTGGTCCCATCGCTTCATGGGAAATAGATGGGGAAACAGTGGAAACAGTGACAGACTTTTTTTCTTTGGGCTCTAAAATCACTGCAGATGGTGACTGCAGCCATGAAATTAAACGATGCTTGCTCCTTGGAAGAAAAGTTATGACCAACCTTGACAGCATATTAAAATGCAGAGACATCACTAGACCAACAAAGGTCAGTCTAGTCAAAGCTATGGTTTTTCCAGTAATCATGTATGGATGTGAGAGTTGGACTATAAAGAAAGCTGAGCGCCAAAGAACTGATGCTTTTGAGCTGTGGTGTTGGAAAAGACTCTAGAGAATCCCTTGGACTGCAAGGAGATCCAACCAGTCCATACTAAAGGAAATCTCTCCTGAATATTCATTGGAAGGACTGATGCTGAAGCTGAAACTCCAATACTTTGGCCACCTGATGTGAAGAACTGACTCATTAGAATAGACCCTGATGCTGGGAAAGATTGAAGGCAGTAGAAGGGGATGACAGAGGATGAAATGGTTGGATGGCATCACCGACTCAACGGACATGAGTTTGAGTAAACTCTGGGAGTTGGTGATGGACAGGGAGGCCTGGCGTGCTGCAGTCCATGGGGTAGCAAAGAGTCGGATACAACTGAGTGACTGAACTGAACTGACAGTAAAAATTGATTCAGACAAAAGTGTCAATGGATGTCAAAGCTATTAGGTTGAAATTTGATTAATAAGATAGCTACATAGTCTCAAAGTATCTCTCTACAAATCACTTATTAATTACAAAGGGGGAAATAGTGCTTTTAGAGATGGTAAACCTGGAAGGTATCACCATAACCAAGTAATCAAAGTTGACATTACCAAAAATAGAGAATAATGACACAGTATGCTTCCTGAGTGTTATGTGGAAAAGGACACAACCTCACTCATAATATTCCTGCTAAAAAAGTTATTAACTAAGTCTAATTGTGAAGAAACATTCTGTGAAGAAAATCACGAAGAAACACCACATTGATGGAGAGTCTACAAAATAATCGACCTGAACTGTTTGAGTATGTCAGGGTCAAAAAACACAAAGACTGACTGGGGAAGTGAGACTGAAGAGATAATTCCGCTAAGTACAATATGTGATCCTGGACTGGGGTGATCCTGGACTAGATCCTATGGTGGGGGGATGGGCTTGGGGGTGGAGTAGTGAAATGGAGCAGAACCCTATGGTCCTTGCCCCCCACCCCGTGTCCTCTGCGTGCCTTTCGTCTGTGGAAAACTAGTCAAAGAATAAGTTTAATCAGAGAAATGAGAAACACAGGAAAAAAAGGGAAACAGTCAGTTCAGTTCAGTCACTCAGTAGTGTCCGACTCCTTGCGACCCCATGAATCACAGCATGCCAGGCCTCCCTGTCCATCACCAACTCCCGGAGTTCACTCAAACTCACATCCATTGAGTCGGTGATGCCATCCAGCCATCTCATCCTCTGTCTTCCCCTTTTCCTTCTGCCCCCAATCCCTCCCAACATCTGAGTCTTTTCCAATGACTCAACTCTTCGCATAACGTGGCCAAAGTACTGGAGTTTCAGCTTTAGCATCATTCCCTCCAAAGAAATCCCAGGGCTGATCTTCAGAATGGACTTGTTGGATCCCCTTGCAGTCCAAGGGACTCTCAAGAGTCTTCTCCAACACCACAGTTCAAAAGCATCAATTCTTCGGTGCTCAGCCTTCTTCACATTCCAACTCTCACATCCATACATGACCACAGGAAAAACCATAGCCTTGACTAGACGGACCTTTGTTGGCAAAGTAATGTCTCTGCTTTTGAATATTCTATCTAGGTTGGTCATAACTTTCCTTCCAAGGAGTAAGCATCTTTTAAACAGTCAAAGGAGACCAAATAATAATCACGTAGTCATTAAGCATAGTCAGGAACCTTTAGTTCTTTCCCAAGGACTGTAGATAATATTCTGAGCCATATCCTGTGAGCTGTCATAGACACCAAAACACCGAGTGGAAGAAGTTAACTATTTGATGACCAGACTGTATCCACGACAGAAGCTGCCACAATTCTGAGAATCGGCCTCAAAGAAATGGGAACAAATGCACCCTGGAACTGAAGATTAACTGTACGTGAAACAGTCGAGATGACGCTGGTCAGACCACTGATGACCAATTTGAAGATGACTGTCAGAGCTGACTGTGCTGTTTCTGCATGTGGCCCTCCCCACTCTTCGGTCTAAGAATCTCTTGCCCCAGGGGGCAGGGCGGGGGAGCGTTAGTCTTTGGACAGATGTCCGCCACCATCCTCCCCAGTTGCTGGCATCTGAAATAAAGCAATTTTTCCTTTCCACCAACTTGGCCTGTTTATTGCTTTTGAGCGATGAGCAGTCAGACCCCACAGACTCCTCTTGCTAACAGCAGAGTGGCTTGTTGTTGTTTAGTCACTAAGTTGTGTCTGACTTTTTTGTGACCACAAGGATTGTAGCCTACCAGTGAATTGTAGCTCAGTTGGTAAAGAATCTGCCTGCAATGCAGGAGACCTGGGTTTGATTCCTGGGTTGGGAAGATCCCCTGGAGAAGGAAATGGCCATTCACTCCAGTATTCTTGCCTGGAGAATCCCATGGACAGAGGAGCCTGGCAGGCTACAGTCCATGGGGTTGCAAAAGTTAGACACAACTTACCAACTAAACCACCACCATCAGGATCCTCTGTCCATGGGATTCCCCAAGCAAGAATACTGGAGAGGGTGGCCATTTCCTTCTCCAGGGGATCTTCCCAACATCTCCTGCATTGGCAGGCAGATTCTTTATCACTGAAGCACCAGGGTAGCCCAGGATGGCTACAAAGGATATTTATTAGGGTAACTGGTGAAAGTTGAAAATGGGCTATAGGTTAAATATAGCAATGCATCAGTGTTAAATTTTCCAGTTTTGATAACTGGATGTCCTTGTTTTAGAAAATATATACCCAAGTATTTAGAGGCAAAAAGGTAAAATATCTACTAGCTTATTCTCAAATGGTTCAGAGTTGACAACAATAACCATTGCAGAGAGACACAAAATGAGAAAACAAATGTGGTAAATGATGGCTGTTGAGTTTAGTGAAGGGTATGCAGAAATGTCTGGCAATATTCTTTAATCTTCTCTGTGTTTTAAACTATTTTTAAATAAAATGTTTAAAAATAGCAAGGAAAAAGTAAGTAGAAAACTGGAAACAGTGGTAGCGTTTGTGAGTAGTGGGAGAGGCCTGAGGGTGGGGAAGGGAGGAACACATAGGTAGATGCAACAGTACTGATGATGTGCTAGTCCCCAAACTAGATGATGAGCTCGTGGACATCCATTTTATTATGTACCTTTAACTATTAGGTATACATCTGTATACATGTATATGTATGTATATATACATATATGTATACATATGTATACTTTGGCCACCTGATGCGAAGAGCTGATTAATTTGAAAAGACCCTGATGCTGGGAAAGATTGGGGGCAGGAGGAGAAGGGGATGACAGAGGATGAGATGGTTGAATGGCATCACCGACTCAACGGACATGAGTTTAAGTGAGCTCCAGGAGTTGGCAATGGACAAGGAGGCCTGGTATGCTGCAGTCCATGGGGTTGCCAAGAGTCTGACATGACTGAGCGACTGAACTGAACTGATACATTATGTACTTTTGTACATGTAAAATATTATACTTTAAAAGATGATAAAAGAAAGAACAAAGAAAAAGATAGTAAGGCACGAATCATGCAATCTGATGAGCTGTGTGTCCTCAAGTATGTTTCTTTTCCTCTCTGAGGTTGTCCTCACCTGCAGAAAGGGAATAAAAGATCTACTGTGTAGCTGTGTTGTAAAGCACTTGGCAGTGAGTGCTCATTAAGTGGCAGCTGCTGTTGTTATTTTCTCTGATAGAGATAAGGGGCATACACCTACAGAGATAAAGCCTGATTAAAGTAATAGAAGTTTGAAATAATCTTTGGGATCAGTTGGTGAGGAAGTTATCCAGGGAGTAAAACTGAGCTAATGTTGGAAATCATTAAGTAGTTTTAGAGCCAATGAGCTTTGTCTATTTTTTCCAAGCTGTACTCCATGATCAGGAAGACTTGGAGAAAAACGTATTTATGCTGGAAGGTGTAGAGGAAGGGTCAACAAAGCAGAAAGGCTGCTGAGAGTGAGGCAGATAGCATCCTGCCTAGGCTATAAGTTAAGTTACTTCAGTCGTGTCTGACTCTGTGCGACCCCATAGACGGCAGCCCACCAGGCTCCCCCGTCCCTGGGATTCTCCAGGCAAGAATACTGGAGTGGGTTGCCATTTCCTTTTCCAATTCATGAAAGTGAAAAGTGAAAGTGAAGTCGCTCAGTCGTGCCTGACTCTTAGTGACCCCGTGGACTGCAGCCTACCAGGCTCCTCCGTCCATGGGATTTTCCAGGCAAGAGTACTGGAGTGGGTTGCCATTGCCTTCTCCATCCTGCCTAGGCTATAGCCTTCTATTATATAAAGTTTTGGAAAATGAGACACAATTTGGAAGAACTAGAAGATATAAAGTGAGCTGATAATTTACTAGATTAACTGGAGACTATATGAAGAATTCCTAGCAGAATAATGATTTTCCAGTCCAGAATAAGGACATCCATTTCTATATTTTATGTATCAAATAAAAAATCATTCTAACATGATATATGTACACTAAGTTAGACAGATGCCCTCATAGTTTACCTACGTTTGATATACGAGAGCCCTTAACAAATTGCAACAAAAGAAAAAAGGGAGCAAATATGTAGTGAGCTCCCACTTCATTCAAAGATAGCTCTGCTGTAAGGGTTATAATTGAGGATTTGGTATTAGCTAGTGCATGACTGATTGAAATTTTCATTTTTCCCGTATTATTTGCTTTCTGAGTATATACACACAGGTAATTTTGGCGTATCATGCATGAAACTAAACTCAAAAAGTATGAACACTAGAGCAAATTTAATGCTTATACATTGAAAGTGTGAAAGTGGAAATTGCTCAGTCATGTCTGACTCTTCACAGTCCATGCAGTTCTCCAGGCCAGAATACTGGAGTGGGTGGGTGTTCCCTTCTCCAGAGCATCTTCCCAACCCAGGGATCTAACCCAGGTCTCCTGCATTGCAGGCGGATTCTTTACCAGCTGAGCCACCAGGGCATTACTAACAGTCAATTCAGTGAAGAAAAGAAATAATATCAGTAGTCTGGCATCTCAAATGTCAAATGTTTTTCCATATAGATAGTATACAAAAAAATCTGTCACCCTAAGTACTAGAAATGCTGCTGAAGAACCACTATACTAGCTGTTGGTGTATGGGAAATACTTTCGTTTTCTTCCTTCAGTGTTTATTTCTTATATATGAATTATTTATATTATATATCAACTATTATCACCTTATTTTATATCAACATAATGTATATTAATGGCACCCCACTCCAGTACTCCCGCCTGGAAAATCCCATGGACGGAGGAGCCTGGTAGGCTGCAGTCCATGGGGTCCATAGAGTCAGACATGACTGAGCGACTCCATTTTCACTTTTCACTTTCATGCATTGGAGAAGGAAATGGCAACCCACTCCAGTGTTCTTGCCTGGAGAATCCCAGGGACCGGGAAGCCTGGTGGGCTGGCGTCTATGGGGTCGCACAGAGTTGGACACGACTGAAGCAACTTAGCAGTAGCAGCAGCAGCATTATTATCTATTATTTATTCTTTCCTTTATTGCTTCCTATACTAAATGCACAGACAATTTCAGAGATGAAGGCAGGTATATGTGGTATTAAGTTAGAGATTTTAAAAGAAATTTATTATAAAATTTTGGAGTTATATGTATAAAAATAGGTAACCCCAACCATTGTCTTGTTCTGACTTTGACAGTTTCACATCATGCAGTCACTATATTCTCCAAAAATAGAGTTACATAGAGAAGTTATAACAATTAATGTGAGCTTCCTGAGAAATGCACTTTTAGAGGAACTGAAGAATATGGGGAGGAATGATACTTGCAAACCTAGGAATGTTGTATTTGAGTCAATATAACAAACTAGTTATGAGGAGGCACCAGTGAAATGAAAAGATCTTAAAGAGAATGATCTTTCTGGTCCAGGAAGATCCCACATGCCTCGGGGGCAAGTAAGTTCACAACTACAACAAGAGGAGACACCGCAATGAGAAGCCTGCGCACCTGAGCAGAGAGCAGCCTCTGCTCGCCACAACTGGAGAAAGCCCTTGCACAGCAATAAAGACCCAGTGCAGCCAATAATAAATAAATAGTTTTTCTAAAAAAAAAAAAAAAAAAAAAAAGAGTAGGATGACTTGATTCATGACATATTTCTGCCAAAACTATCTTTGAAAAAATAAGTTTCATAAAGAATAAGAGAAAATAATACACTACTATCACAGGCTTTAAAATATAAATGGGGATTTCTGATTCCATATGATAAATTGAACGGATGTATCACTTCCATTCTCTCCTGAATTCCTATTAAAATGATAGCAACAGGTTTTGTAGGATGGAAAGCTGATGAATTGGGAGAGTAGAGAAAATTGAACCTAATTTCTTCCAAAAAGGAGGAAAAACCAAACTCAGGAACTTGGTTGTACAGAAAGACAGTGAGGCACAGATCTGGAATTCAGAGAATCGTTTGAAAGTCTATACACGAGGCAGTTAGACCCCAAAAAGCCTCTTCCAAAACCTCAGACATGAGATTAATTCCTTCAGAACATGAATCAAAAAGGTTCTGAGCTTGAGGAGAGAAAGGTTCAGAAAAGCTCAAAGGGAGCCAAGGGGCTGAAAATAGGTGGATTAAGTGGAAGTTTGTGTATTTATGGGAGAAACACACAATCACCCTTTCACCAGCCCTGTTTCCCCTTCCAGATCCTCAAATCCCTGTAGCCAGGCACAAGACTTGAGGGTCTCTACATAGAAACTGAGTGACCCCTGAGAATATTCTGCAAATTCAAGGCCGTCGTCAGGCGTGAGAGTCTCAAACAAACATACAAATCATGAACTATGACTAGAAAGCAACCATTCAAGATTGGAGCAGGAGAACAAAAGTTTTTTGAAATAAATTCAAAATGGAACTCAGATTATTTGACAAGTATTGGGCCATATTTAGAAAAATTATTTGGAAGACTACCAAATGAATAACTGATACAACTGTTGACTCCAGGGGAAATGAAAAGAAGCATAATCATAGTACACTGCTAGTTTCAGCAGTGAAATATGCGTAGACAGTCAAAATAATGTAAACACATAATAAAATCTAGCCAAATCTGTGATCTGATTATATTGGGAGGTTGGAGGGGAAAAAAAGTAAGTTGATCATATAAGAGAGCTAAACCCTTACTTACCAATGTGTAAAGTCAATAGACCATGTATTGCTATTGCTAAATTGCTAAGTTGCTTCAGTCGTGTCCAACTCTGTGCGATCCCATAGATGGCAGCCCACCAGGCTCCCCCGTCCCTGGGATTCTCCAGGCAAGAACACTGGAGTGGGTTGCCATTTCCTTCTCCAATGCATGAAAGCGAAAAGTGAAAGTGAAGTCGTTCAGTCGTGTCCTAGTCCTAGCAACCCCATGGACTGCAGTCCACCAGGCTCCTCCATCCATGGGATTTTCCAGGCAAGGGTACTGGAGTGAGGTGCCAAGACCATGTATAAATAGATATAATAAATTATATCAGCATAAACATGTAATTCTCATGTATAAAAATAAATACCACAAGACACAGGGGAGATTAGAAATAGGGAGTGAGACTGGCCACAGGAAGAGTTTTTAAAAATTATAAAAAATAGCAACCCACTCCAGTACTCTTGCCTGGAAAATCCCATGGACGGAGGAACCTGGTAGGCTACAGTCCATGGGGTCGAAAAGAGTCAGACACGACTGAACAACTTCACTTTCACTTTTCACTTTCATGCATTGGAGAAGGAACTGGCAACCCACTCCAGTGTTCTTGCCTGGAGAACCCCAGGAACGGAGGTGCCTAGTGGGCTGCCGTCTATGGGGTCCCACAGAGTCAGACACGATTGAAGTGACTTACCAGCAGCAGCAGCAGCATAACTATCTATTGTAGCCCATTATTTTGATTATACTAGCAAATAGTAGCTTATACATGAGCTTATATTCTGTGTTTTTCAACAATGTTTAATCCATGATTTCATTTGATACGCAAACAAAAACCATGTATTGTTTTTAATATTATTTGGAGATTGAAATGAAGCAAACTTTGTGGCTAAAAACAATTTAAAGCAATAAGACAAAAATAAAGTTCATAGGTTAATATAAAAAAATAAAGCAATGAGACAAAATACTGTTTTGTTTTCAAACTGCACATACTCCTTGCCTCTTCCACAGAATGGGATAAGAACATGCCTCCCAATCCTGGTAAAAATAACAGTTGTTCACTCTTTTTCATTTCCTGGCTAAGGATCTTAAAGTTTCTCCTTATTTCAATCAATCCAATTTAATGTATTCAATCCAAACTCATTGTTTCCTGGCTTTCCAAGCCTGTCCTCCTCTCCCCTAGAGGCTAGATTTCTACCTATCTAGCCTTATTTTCCATTTCATCACAATAAGCACCTTCTGTTTGAGTTATATAGATGTCTCAGAACCCTGTCCACTCTGGGCCATGCCTGCTGTCATCTTTGGGGTCAAGCTATGACTTCAATACCTGGGCCTATTTCCTCTGTACCTGACCAAGGCCTTCTTATCCTTCAAAACCTGCTTCAGGATTGGCAAAGATATTTTTCATCATAATTCTACTATTTTATCATCCTTGAACTTTGGTTTTTTATCATTACAACTTGAAAATACTATTTACTGAAGACAACAATTTGAAAATTTTGTTTATGACCTTCTCAGACAAAGGAAAATTTAAACAAATGAACATTTGTCTAAATTCAAGACAAATGTGCTGAATCTATTGGGTTGGCACCATACCAATAATTTCCACAATGTGATGTACCAGTGATTTTTTTTTTTTTTTAGCATTGTGGCATTTGCTATTAAAAGACCATCTCTTTAAGGCACCCAGTCCCAACAACAAGAACACACACAAAATTTTTCAATGCCTATCTGAAGGGACAAACAGTAAATCAAGATTAGATTAAGATACCAATAAATCTGATAAGAATTAATTTTTATATTGATGGTTCCTGTTAATTATTTTAAAGGCTATAGTTTTTTTTATATTTATTGTAGGAACCACATAATAGTAACAGAAAACAAAATAAAAAGCAGGGGGGTGGGGGATTGTCTATACTTTTACCACCCAAAGGAACAGTTTTTCTTTTTTTTATTTCTCATCCCCATAAATACATAATTTTACATATAAAGTGTTATACTTTTTACCTTGGTATTGTATTATAAACATTTTCATGTTATAAGACCTTCTTCATACTTATTTTAATACTTAATAATCCACCTATAAATATCTGTATAATAATTCATCTATAGTAGTACCATAATTCAGAGAAGGCAATGGCACCCCACTCCAGTACTCTTGCCTGGAAAATCCCATGGATGGAGGAGCCTGGTGGGCTGCAGTCCATGGGGTCGCTAAGAGTTGGACACGACTGAGCGACTTCACTTTCACTTTTCACTTTCATGCATTGGAGAAGGAAATGGAAACCCACTCCAGTGTTCTTGCCTGGAAAATCCCAGGGAAGGGGGAGCCTGGTGGGCTGCCGTCTATGGGGTCGCTAGGAGTCGGACACGACTGAAGCGACTTAGCAGCAGCAGCAGCAGCAGCAGCACCATAATTATTTGTTTCTCTGTCATTAGTCATTTACAGTTCCTTCCAATTTTTTTTAGTAGACTGTGGACAAATAGGGACTCATATGCACGGACAATACTTGTCAAATTTAAAACGTACATCCTCTGACCTAGGAAATCTGTCTCTTGGATTCTATCCTTGAGAGATAATTACAGAACTGTGTAAGCATATATATGCTCTTTGCTGCATTATCTAATAGTAAAAATTCAAAGTAATCTAAAGGTCTGCCCATAGGGTGATAGCTAAATAAACTTTAGTAGACCTATACATCATATATGGTCATTGAAAAAATGAGTTAGGTCTGTCTGGGCTGACTTGGAGGACATTCATAAACCCAGTGAATGGTAGTGGAGTTAGGGAGGGTATGAGTTTTAGATAAATAGAGCTCATGACTGTGGGAAAAAATGCTATACATGTGCATTTATAACACATTTTACAGATGTGCTTTCTATATTTACAAATTTCCAAAAATTGTAAAGCATTTAGTTCACTTCAGTTCACTTCAGTTCAGTTCAGTCACTCAGTCGTGTCCGACTCTTTGTGACACCATGAATCGCAGCATGCCAGGCCTCCCTGTCCATCACCAACTCCTGGAGTTCACTCAGACTCACGTTCATCGAGTCAGTGATGCCATCCAGCCATCTCATCCTCTGTCGTCCCCTTCTCCTCCTGCCCCCAATCCCTCCCAGCATCAGAGTCTTTTTCAATGAGTCAACTCTTTGCATGAGGTGGCCAAAGTACTGGAGTTTCAGCTTTAGCATCATTCCTTCCAAAGAACACCCAGGACTGATCTCCTTTAGAATGGACTGGTTGGATCTCCTTGCAGTCCAAGGGACTCTCAAGTCTTCTCCAACACCACAGTTCAAAAGCATCAATTCTTTGGCACTCAGCTTTCTTCACAGTCCAACTCTCACATCCATACATGGCCGCTGGAAAAACCATAGCCTTGACTAGAAGTAGTTCACTTAGTTTATACAAATACATTGAAAGGTATGAGGGAAAACACAGAATGAAGCATAATTCATGTACACAGGCTAATTCAAAGTTTAGCTTTTCTGGTGGCTTAGATGATAAAGAATCTGCCTGCAATGCAGGAGACCCAGGTTCGATCCATGGGTTAGGAAGCTTCCCTGGAGCAGGGCATGGCAACCCACTCCAGTATTCTTGCCTGGTGGGCCATAGTCCATGGATTGCAAAGAGTCAGACATAATTGAGCAACTAACACTCACACTCACCTCAAAACCCATGGGTAGATTTTCTTTTAATTTAAATTTATTTTTAATTGGAGGATAATTGCTTTATAATATTGTCATGGGTAGATAGTGACCAAACCATTAGGTAGTTCAATTCAATTTAAGTGTTATAATCTTAACAAGAAATATTAAGGTTGTTATTCTATTTAAGATTAAAAAATTAAATTTTGGAATTGATTATTTACTAGATAGTGAAATTATGATCATGCATGGTAATAAAATTAGAATGAATTCTAGCAATCAGAATCCAACAACACATTAAAAAGATCATACACCATGACCAAGTGGGCTTTATCCCAGGGATGCAAGGATTCTTCAATATCCGCAAATCAATCAATGTAATACACCACATTAACAAATTGAAAAACAAAAACCATATGATTATCTCAATAGATGCAGAGAAAGCCTTTGACAAAATTCAACATCCATTTATGATAAGAACTCTCCAGAAAGCAGGAATAGAAGGAACATACCTCAACATAATAAAAGCTATCTATGACAAACCCACAGCAAACATTATCCTCAGTGGTGAAAAATTGAAAGCATTTCCTCTAAAGTCAGGAACAAGACAAGGGTGCCCACTTTCACCATTACTATTCAACATAGTTTTGGAAGTTTTGGCCACAGCAATCAGAGCAGAAAAAGAAATAAAAGGAATCCAAATTGGAAAAGAAGAAGTAAAACTCTCACTGTTTGCAGATGACATGATCCTTTACATAGAAAACCCTAAAGACTCCACCAGAAAATTACTAGAACTAATCAATGATTATAGTAAAGTTGCAGGATATAAAATCAACACACAGAAATCCCTTGCATTCCTATACACTAATAATGAGAAAACTGAAAGAGAAATTAAGGAAACAATTCCATTCACCATTGCAACGGAAAGAATAAAATACTTAGGAATATATCTACCTAAAGAAACTAAAGATCTATATATAGAAAACTATAAAACACTGATGAAAGAAATCAAAGAGGACACTAATAGATGGAGAAATATACCATGTTTTTGGATTGGAAGAATCAATATAGTGAAAATGAGTATACTACCCAAAGCAATTTATAGATTCAATGCAATCCCTATCAAGCTACCAACGGTATTCTTCACAGAGCTAGAACAAATAATTTCACAATTTGTACGGAAATACAAAAAACCTCAAATAGCCAAAGCTATCTTGAGAAAGAAGAATGGAACTGGAGGAATCAACCTACCTGACTTCAGGCTCTATTACAAAGCCACAGTTATCAAGACAGTATGGTACTGGCACAAAGACAGAAATATTGATCAATGGAACAAAATAGAAAGCCCAGAGATAAATCCACACACATATGGACACCTTATCTTTGACAAAGGAGGCAAGAATATACAATGGATTAAAGACAATCTCTTTAACAAGTGGTGCTGGGAAAACTGGTCAACCACTTGTAAAAGAATGAAACTAGAACACTTTCTAACACCATACACAAAAATAAACTCAAAATGGATTAAAGATCTAAATGTAAGACCAGAAACTATAAAACTCCTAGAGGAGAACATAGGCAAAACACTCTCCGACATACATCACAGCAGGATCCTCTATGACCCACCTCCCAGAATATTGGAAATAAAAGCAAAAATAAACAAATGGGACCTAATTAAACCTAAAAGCTTCTGCACAACAAAGAAAACTATTAGCAAGGTGAAAAGGCAGCCTTCAGAATGGGAGAAAATAATAGTAAATGAAGCAACGGACAAACAACTAATCTCAAAAATAGACAAGCAACTCCTACAGCTCAACTCCAGAAAAATAAATGACCCAATCAAAAAATGGGCCAAAGAACTAAATAGACATTTCTCCAAAGAAGACATACAGATGGCTAACAAACATATGAAAAGATGCTCAACATCACTCATTATCAGAGAAATGCAAATCAAAACCACTATGAGGTACCATTTCACACCAGTCAGAATGGCTGCGATCCAAAAGTCTACAAGCAATAAATGCTGGAGAGGGTGTGGAGAAAAGGGAACCCTCTTACACTGTTGGTGGGAATGCAAACTAGTACAGCCACTATGGAGAACAGTGTGGAGATTCCTTAAAAAACTGGAAATAGAACTGCCTTATGATCCAGCAATCCCACTGCTGGGCATACACACTGAGGAAACCAGAAGGGAAAGAGATACGTGTACCCCAATGTTCATCGCAGCACTGTTTATAGTAGACAGGACATGGAAGCAACCTAGATGCTCATCAGCAGATGAATGGATAAGAAAGCTGTGGTACATATACACAATGGAGTATTACTCAGCCATCAAAAAGAATACATTTGAATCAGTTCTAATGAGATGGATGAAACTGGAACCTATTATACAGAGTGAAGTAAGCCAGAAAGAAAAACACCAATACAGTATACTAACGCATATGTATGGAATTTAGAAAGATGGTAACAATAACCCTGTGTACGAGACAGCAAAAGAGACACCGATGTATAGATCAGTCTTATAGACTCTGTGGGAGAGGGAGAGGGTGGGGAGATTTGGGAGAATAGCATTGAAACATGTATAATACCATGTATGAAATGAGTCGCCAGTCCAGGTTCGATGCACGGTACTGGATGCTTGGGGCTGGTGCACTGGGACGACCCAGAGGGAGGGGAGGGGAGGGAGGAGGGAGGAGGGAGGAGGGAGGAGGGTTCAGGATGGGGAACGCGGGTATACCTGTGGCAGATTCATTTCGATATTTGGCAAAACTAATACAATATTGTAAAGTTTAAAAATAAAATAAAATTAAAAAAAATAAAATAAAATTGAAAAAAAAATTAGAATGACAATAATGTAATAAAGTGTAAATATAAATTCAAAACTGGTAATTATCCTGCTAATTTAACTAAGTCTAATCTATATAGTCTGAGTGTTAGCTAGTCAGCCTAGTTTGGCTGACTAGATTTTTCCTTTAAAAATAGTCGATTTTTCTCTTACTTTGTACCTGATAAATTTAGTACAAAGGTACTTGTTTATAATTTGAAGAAACCTATTTTTCATGATTTTCCAGTAATGCTACTTTCTATAGAACAAATATTTTCTTAAAATGTTGTGCTCTATTGATAGCATATTTTTATCCACTAAGTAAGCATTTTCTTGTTTATATTCTTGTGTGGCATCCTTCTTTTTAAAACTACTATAATTATCCATCTACTTATCTTACAAGTGGAAACATAATGTTTCATTTACTATGGAAAGAATACAATATTTTACTACAAAAGGACATCAAAAAGCCCTGTAATTCTGGTGCTTCTTATCCTTGAGTCATAAAAACAGGCTAGGCTTATGGAAGAAAAGAGATTAGAAGGCAGTGTTTATAATCATAGGCAAAACTATACCCTAAACAAGCTACAAAAATAAGTCTTTTTAAAAACATCACACTCAGAACTATGATTTTAAACCCTTTAATTTAACTTTGCCTTGCCTTTGAAGGGAAAATCTCCTTGAACTTTAAATAACTTTTAAATTTTAACTGCACTCTCTCACTGAATTTTTCAAGTCCCAAAGTCACTATTTGTTGAATGACAAATAGCATTTGTAAAAGAGGCCTTCAATAACTATGCACATGTACTTGTCAGCTACCATTTCTAGAGCTAATTTCCATACCCGTTACCAAATAAGCCCAGGGGCTAAAACAACAGCTTAGAAAGCAAAACTCTGTAACCTACGAGATCTCTTACTTTCTCATATTGAATTTTTAAATGTACTGAATAAAAGTGGGAAGGAGGAGAAGGTAGAGAAACTGTTTTTTTCTTGGCTTAAAAAAGAAAAGATTGGGCAAATGCCTACATTAAATCTCATAGGCAGCCTAAGTTATTAAATATAAATGATTGCAAAATGAAAACCTGCAATCAGGTAAAGGTTAAAATAAATTCCCAAAATCTCTGACCTGTGTAAGTGGTTCTCAACCCCAGTACACATTAGAATCACCTGGAAACCTTTTAAATAATACAAAATTAAGTACTGAATTGGCCTGAATGAGCCTGGCCCACTGCTCAGGCTCAGTGGGGCCTGAGCACTGGCTTTTTTAAAATCACCAAGATGGTTTAATATGCTGGAAGGCTGATAATACAGATCCACATATTATCAAATAAAATACATAGGCAGATTTTTAACCAAAGGAAATGGTTACTTTAGCGTGAATAAGAGTCCCATGGAGAGCAAGGAAATCAAATTAGTCAGTCCTAAAGGAAATCAACACTGAACATTCATTGAAAGGACTGATGCTGAAGCTCCAATACTTTGGCCACCTGATACGAAGAACTGACTCACTGGAAAAGACCATGATGCTAGCAAAGACTGAGGGCAAGAGGAGAAGGGGACATCAGAGAATGAGATAGTTGGATGGCATCAGTGATTCAATGGACTTGAGTCTGAGCAAACTTCAGGAGATAGTGAAGGACAGGGAAGCCTGACTTGCTGCAGTCCTTGGGTCACAAGGAGTTGGACACGACTGAGTGACTGAACAGCAACAAACCCTCACCAAGGGCCTGCAAGGATCACGCTCTGTGTTAGGCTTTGAGGATACAAAAGTATTTGAAAATTAAGGACTTCATGACATACCTGCAGTTCAAATTCTTTAAAAAGTATTATTTTTAAAAATCCTCCATCATTTTTTTTCCTGTAAAAGGAATATGCACCAACACATATTTCATGAAGCAAACTCTTTAAATACATCAGGCTTGACTTGCAAGTAAACTATAATTTTAAAAGTAGGAACATAAATGGCAATACAAAATATTTACTAATAAGAAATGAGGATTCATGGCTCTACAATATAGATGAACACTAGAATCGGGATTTCCAAGTAGATGATCCAAAGACTCTTTTTCAGATTTACACACAGTTTTAGTGAAAATCCTGAGAGTAGCAATATCTATCACTTAATAATGAATAAGCCAGAGACTTTTCAAAACATGGAGATGGAAGTCACAAAATCTGAAAAGCAAGGGGAAACAAAACAAAACAAAACAAAACATATCAGGCCAGTGCTTTGTGGTAGTCAGAGGGAGGAAACTGCTTACAGCCAGCAGAAAAGCTAAGGTTAGATGAATGAGTAAAAGTAAGGAAGTTGAAAACATCTCAGCCAGAAATTTAATATGGCTTTATTTCTCTTAATATATAAATTCTAAGGAATCAGAACAGTTCATATTCAACTGTTAAAGCAAAAACATATTCCAAAGTGAAGTGAAATTATCTGTAGGTTTTTAACAAACAAATTTAAAATCTTAAGAATTAGAGTTCCCAATTGGATGGGTTTGGGGATTGGGGAGGCATTTTCACAAGAACTGAGAGCTTGACCTGGGACTCTCTTTGAATAACCAACTATTGGTGCCGGCATTATGACCACTAGTAACATATATGATTTTAAAAGTAGATCTAATTATTATGATTCATGAGAAAAATCTGGAGAGTACATAATCACCTATGGTAAGAAGATACTGCTTAAGACATAGTTTTTCTCAGATTTAAAATGAATCTCTGTCTGAAGGCCCCCTGTAAAAAAGGGTGTAGGATTTATTTTTAGTCTCCTTGTACTTGGTTTCCTGAGAACTGCAATGTTCTTCAATTATGCAGTATCTGAAAAAGTTCTTATCATTTAATGTCTTTGGAATAGTCAACTACTCCTATATATAAGTCGTTACTGTCAGCATATCCCCTAGTAATAAAAATGAATATGATGATGAGACAATTCACTGGACCCTATTATATGCCAGGTCCTTAATGTATACTAAGCATTTTTATATATTATCTCATTTAATCCACTCAATTAACTGATTTATTCACATTTTAAGAACAAGAGGACTGAGGCTAAGCAATATTTAAAAATTTGCCCAAGGTCACAGAATTAGGAAGTGGTAGGTTTAATGGCAATCCACTCCAGTACTCTTGCCTGGAAAATCCTATGGATGGAGGAGCCTGGTGGGCTGCAGTCCATGGGGTTGCTAGGAGTTGGGCACGACTGAGTGACTTCACTTTCACTTTTCACCTTCGTGCATTGGAGAAGGAAATGGCAACCCACTCCAGTGTTCTTGCCTGGAGAATCCCAGGGACAGAGGAGCCTAGTGGGCTGCCGTCTATGGGGTTGCACAGAGTCGGACATGACTGAATCAACTTAGCAGGAGAAGCAGCAGCAGCAGAACTAAAACCAAAGTTCTTTAGTTGGTTTTTTTTTTTCCCCAGTTTGGGAATCCAACACATTCTAATAATAAATGTTCACTGAACAAAAATTATAGAATATAGAAAAATCAAAAAGTTACAAGGGCTTAGACCTGAAGCATAGCTGTTGCAGAATTTTCAGTGTATTTCCTTTCCATCTTTTTGCCATGCCTTGTAAATCAGTGCTTGTAATCTGAAGTACCAAGCTCAGGTAACCCCTCTATGCTTCCTTCTCTGTGTATTCAAAATCTGGCCCTTTACAGACTCCCTGGTCATTCTGTCCCCCATACATATACTCCGGTCAGAAATACACATAAATGCACAGGAAGTTAGACTTCCTACCTCCCCCTTGGCTATCGTTCTCTCTGCCCTGTCTACCCCTTATGAAAAAAAAGTTGGCAAAAGGGAAGACCCAAAACCCAGATGACCAGACAAACCAAGGATTTCTTCAAAACACACCGAAGTAACATAATGAATCACTAGAAATGATGCCTCAGGTCAGAGTGTAGAGACTGATGTCATTAACCCAGGTCTCTGGAGAAAGAATAGCGTGCAAGATGGAATCATACAATAAGGAAGTATGCCTTAATCTCTAACACTCACACACACACACACAGCTTATAGCTGTCTCCCAAGTGACTGTGTTCTTCTTTAAAATTTTTTTTTAGTTCATTTACAATATTATATTAGTTTCAGGTGTTCAACTTTGTGATTCATTATTCTTATACATTATACTTACTTAGTCATTATAAAATATTGGCTACATTCTCTGTGCTATACAATATACCCATCTAGCTTATTTAGGGAGAAGGCAATGGCACCCCACTCCAGTACTCTTGCCTGGAAAATCCCACGGACGGAGGAGCCTGGTGGGCTGCAGTCCATGGGGTCGCTAAGAGTAGGACATGACTGAGCGACTTCACTTTCACTTTTCACTTTCATGCATTGGAGAAGGAAATGGCAACCCACTCCAGTGTTCTTGCCTGGAGAATCCCATGGACGGAGAAGCCTGGTGGGCTGCAGTCCATGGGGTCGCACAGAGTTGGACACAACTGAAGTGACTTAGCAGCAGCAGCAGCAGCTTATTTATTTTATACATAGTAGTTTGTACTTCTTAACTGCCTGCCACTATCTTGTCCCTCCTCTCATCCCTCTCCCTACTGATAACGACCAGTTTGTTCTCCATATCAATGAATCTGTTTCTATTTTGCTATATTCATGTTTGCTTTGGTTTTTAGATTCTAATCTAAGTGAGAGCATATAGTATTTGTCTTTCTCTGTCTGACTTACCTCACCCTCCAGGTCCATCCATGTTGTTACAAATGGCACAATTTTATTCTTTTTTATGACTGAGCGGCATTCCATTGCCTTTATCTATCTACCCATATGCATGCGTGCATGCTAAGTCACTTTAGAAAGTGAAGTCCCTCAGTTGTGTCCGACTCTTTGCGACCCCATGGACTGTAGCCTACCAGGCTTCTCAGTCCATGGGATTTTCCAGGCAAGAATACTGGAGTGGGTTGCCATTTCCTTCTCCAGGGGACCTTCCCGACCCAGGGATCGAACCCGGGGCCTCCCGCCTTGTAGGCAAATGCTTTACTGTCTGAGCTATGATGCTATGGACTGGAGCCCACCAGGCTCCTCTGTCCACCGGATTCTCCAGGCAAGAACACTGGAGTGGGTTGCCATGCCCTTCTCCAAGGGATTTTCCCCATCCAGGGATTGGACCCACATCTCTTACCTCTCCTGCATTGGCAGGCGGGTTCTTTACCACAGCGCCACCTGGGAAAGCCCCAGCAAACCTTGAATATGTTTAAATGACACTGTATACCTCCTATCGTTTTTGCTGCTCCTTCTCGGTTTTTGGAGGTGGGGCTAGTTGTCCCTCATCAGCCATCCCTCTAAAGGTACAGAGTTCACTCCTTGGGCTATTTCTGTTTTTCTGTATCACTCACTCCCTTGGTAATCTCATCCAGTCTTGTGGTACTAAATAGCGAAATAAAAAATATTTACATTCATACAAAAGAAACAGGGCTTCCCTGGTGGCTCGGTGGTAAAGAATTCGCCTGCCAATGCAGGAGACACAGGTTTGTCACCAGTCTGGGAAGATCCCACCCGCTGTGGAGCAGTTAAGCACCTGCACCACAACTCTTGAGCCTGTGCTCCAGAGCCTGGGAGCTGCAACTCCTGAGCCGGTGAGCCCTAGAGCCTGTGCTCCCTGGCGAGAGAAGCCCCCGCAATGAGAGGCCTGCCCAACTGAAGAGTACACCCCAGCTCGCTGCAAGTATAGAGAGAAGCCAGCGTGGCAACGAACACCCAGCACGGCCAAATAAAGTCAATAGCAGCTATATTGATGACTTCCAAACAAATATTGGTAGTCTGGATCTCTCTTGTGAACTTTAGACCCGCATTTTACTGATCACTTAACACCTCCATTGGCATCTAATAGGCATCACAACCTCAGTATTCAAAACTGAGTTTTGAATATTTCCCTCCAAACCCTCCTACTGTCGTCCCAGTCTTAATCAACAACAACACTATTTTGCCAAACTCCTCAAGGGAAAAAAACCTTTATGTTAACCTCGACTCCTTTTTTTTGATCTCTCCCACACCTCGTTTCCAGTTCCCTGGCAAACCTCCTTGGATCTGCCTTCAAAACATTCAGAATGCAGCAGCTTCTTCTCCCATTGCCTTGTCTATACCACTATTTTGTCTCATTTAGTTGCCTGCTGCTGGCAAGCCGCTTCAGTCATGTCCGACTCTGTGCAACTCCATGGACTGCAGCCTACCAGGCTTCTCTGTTCATGGGATTCTCCAGGCAAGAACACTGGAGTGGGTTGCCATTTCCTTCTCCAATGCATGAAAGTGGAAAGTGAAAGTGAAGTCACTCAGTTGTATCTGACTCTTAGCGACCCCATGGACTGCAGCCCACCAGGCTCCACCATCCATGGGATTTTCCGGGCAACAGTACTGGAGTGGGGTGCCATTGCCTTCTCCCTTTAGTTGCCTATGATCACCTAAATAGCCAGTCAGGATTTCAAGTCTCCCTTCCTTGCTTTATATTTTATTTTTTTCTCCTTAACATTTATTTCTAACAAACTATGTATTATATTTCCTTATTCTTTATTGCCCATTTGTGCTCAAGGGGAGCGAAGACTTTGGTCTCTGGTTCACTGATGTATGGCCAGAATTTAGAACGCAGCCTGCATTTAAAGCCTACCTTTCAGTAAATATTAGTTGCAAGAATGAACGACTCTTGTTTCTTCTCCATAGTTTAGGTGTTTTGCTTACCTACATGGTTGAGACCTGGTCCAAGCATGGTCCATGTTTGACTCCTGGAGATGGGAAAGAGCATAGAGGAATTCACACGTCGTGTTGCACAGTCTGAACCAGGAAACGGCACACATCACTTCCGGTTACATTCTGTTAGGCAGACCTGAAATTCATGGCCGTAACTAGCCATCAGGAAGTCTGGAAATGGCATTCCTAGCCTGTTAGCCATGGCCTTACCTGGAAGTCTATAGTTTAAAATGTGGAACAGGATCTAGTAGACAGTTGGCAGTCTCCACCTTACCTGTTATTTACACAGCTCATTTTATCCAGAATGACAACACACTCAAAATACTTCAGAGTTCCAGAAGTAAATTACAGACTGAAGGTAGACCAAACTGTTCAATGGTGTGAAAATATGAGAGTACTTTATATGCCATTGATCACAGCTTTGTTCTTTAAAGCAGAACTGAGGCAAATCCCACTTGAAAGGCTCTGCCAAGTCTCAGAGAGTCTTACTAATTCTTTAGATATAAACTGCCTAGGACATATGGACCATATCTCGAGACTTTTATTATTTTATTGCTTAGTACAACTTATAGAAGTTGTGCAAAAATAATATTGAGAACTGAGGGCAAAAAGAAGTGTGGGTGAAAACACAAGGAAAGAAGCTTATTACTTCTATTGCTATCACCTCAGTTACTAGAACTACTGAAATTAAAAAAAACAATTGACTAATTTTCCTTCTTCTAAGAGACTCTAGCAATCTATGGCATGAACCACAGAGAACTGGACGATGTAGAAGCACAGGATGTAGAAATTCTACGATCCAAAGTCCAACCATAGGTCTTGTGGGAAACATAACCTTAGGTGTTAGAATTAATCAGTAGGGTAAAAATAACATTTTTGTGCTTTATCTAAAATGTTTAAAAATGCAATAAGCAAAGTAGCTCAGTCGTGTCCAGTTCTTTGCAATCCCATGGACTGTAACCTACCAGGCTCCTCTGTCCATGGGATTTTCCAGACAAGAGTACTGGAGTGGGTTGCCGTTTCCTTCTCCAGGGGATCTTCCCGACCCAGGGATCGAACCTGGGTCTCCAGCATTGCAGACAGACGTTTTACTGTCTGAGCCACCAGGGAAGGCACAATAAACCCTTTCAAATCTTTCAAGGTAATTGAAGTTAACTCCCACAGTTAGATAGAGCTTATATTCTTATGCATCAGTATATCAACATAGTATCAAAAAGCATTTGTTAATAAGGCCTTTCTTTCAGCAAATAAAATGTATCAAGTACCTTAAAATAAACATTTTGTTGTTCAGTCACTCAGTCCTGTCCAGCTCTTTGCAACCCCATGAGCTGCAGCACGTCAGGTTTCCCTGTCCTTCACTATCTCCTGGAATTTGTTCAAAACTTATGTCCATTGAGTTGATGATGCCATCCAACCATCTCATCCTCTGTCGTCCCCTTCTCCTCCTGCCTTCAGTCTTTCCCAGCATCAGGGTCTTTTCAAATCGGCTCTTCACATCAGGTGGCCAAAATATTAGAGCTTCAGCTTCAGCAACAGTCCTTTCAATAAACATGCAGGGTTGATTTCCTTTAGGATTGACTTGTTTGATCTCCTTTCAATTCAAGGGACTCTCAAGAGTCTTCTGGAACACCACAGTTCAAAAGCATCAATTCTTCAGTGCTCATCCTTCTTTATGGTCCAACTCTCACATTCATATTTTTATTTTTCTTTATTCTTCTGGGCTCCAAAATCACTGCAGATGGTGATTGCAGCCATGAAATTAAAAGACGCTTTCTCTTTGGAAGGAAAGTTATGACCAACCTAGACACCATATTAAAAAGCAGAGACATTACTTTGCCAACAAAGGTCTGTGTAGTCAAGGCTACAGTTTTTCCAGTGGTCATGTATGGATGTGAGAGTTGGACTATATATGTGAGAGGATGAGATGGTTGGATGGCATCACCGACTCAATGAACATGGGTTTGGGTGAACTCAGGGAGGCCCGGTGTGCTGCAGTTCATGGGGTCGCAAAGAGTTGGACACGACTGAGTGAACTGAACTGAACTGAACTCACATCCATACATGACCACTGGAAAAACCATAGCTTTGAATATATGTACCTTTGTCAGCAAAGTGATGTCTCTGCTTTTTGATACATTATCTAGGTTTGTCATAGCTTTTCTTCCAAGGAGCAAGCATCTTTTAATTTCATGGCTGTGGTCATAGTCTGCAGTGATTTTGGAGTCCAGGAAAATAGCCTGTCACTGTTTTCATGAAAATAACCACAGTTGAGTTAAAAAAGTTTTATTATTGCTTCATGGCAAGAATTTGTGATATTTTTGGCAGTGAGTTTGTTCCTCTGCCAAGGAATCCAAAGAAACTATTTCAAATGACCACCTTTTCCTCCATTTTTCACACTGTCACATGAAAAGTATTCAGATAAAGGCAGCTGGTAGGAGCAAGGCAGGAGGATGGGGCCTCTCAACTGTACGTGTAAATTGCTGTAACTCCCAAATAGCTCAGGATCTAGATGTTTGCTCCTTTTAAAATAATTTAACAGAACTTCTCTGGTGGGCCAACGGCTAAGACTTTATGCATCCACTGTAGAGGGCACAGGTTTGATCCCTGGTCAGGGAAGGTACTGCATACTGTGCAGTGCTGCCAAAAAATAAAGTAAAATTTAAAATAAATAACAGAATTTTAGACTTCATCTGACTTGTTTATTAACATAAGTGAAATATATAGGATATGCAAAGTTAATTTTAGTTACAATTTCAGAAGCCTCTTTTCTTTTTTTTTATTAAAAATTTGTTACATTTATTTATTTTTTTCTCTCTCTTTTCATTTTTTTTTTATTTTATTTTTTATAATTGAAGGAAGATTGCTTTACAATGTTGTGTTGGTTTCTGCCATACAACAATGTGAATCGGCCATAATTATATGCATAGCCCCTCTCTGTTGAGCCTCCCTCTCGTCCCCCACCCCACCCCTCTAGGTGAGCACAGAGTGCCAGGCTGGACTCCCTATCTTATATAGCAACCTCCCACCAGCCATCTATTTTACACATAATAGTGTATATACGTCAATCATCCCACAGTCTCCTTCCCAGACCGGGACCACGAGTCTTTTCTCTACATCTGTGTCTCCATTCCTTCCCTGCAAATAGGTTCATCTGAAGTTTCTTTTTTTGTTAATAGCTGTATTAGAAACTCTCAGTTTACTGAAGAAGTTATGTACCTTGTACTCTCAGCATTTACTTGTTTTTACTTTCTTTTATTAAAGTACAGTATTATATGCTATCGGTATACAATAATAGTGATTCACAATTTTAATGGCTATACTCCATTTATAGCTATTATAAAATATCAGCTACATTCCCTGTATTGTACAATATGCCCTAACAGCTTATTGACTGATTGATTGCAGACTTGATCAACTTTATTTTACTCAGTAATAACATACATATAGTAAAGTGCATAAAATGTACTAATTGTAAGCATTATAGTTTGAATTTTTACATATGTATATATCTTAATAACCACCACTGACATAAAACAATAGAATATTTCCTATAAAAGTCTCGTGCACTTTTTTCTCTTTTCCCTGATGGGTTGATCACTATTCTGACTTCTAAAAACATCTCTTAGTTTTGCTTGTTCTTAAACTGTATATAAATACAATCACATACTAGACCTCTTCTGTATCCAGCTTCTTTCACACAATAGAATGTCTGTGAGATTTCTCCTTATGTTAGAACTATTTTGGTTTTAATTGATGGGTAGTATTCCATTACATAAATTATCACAATTTATTTATCTGTTTGTGTGATAAGCACTTGCATTCTTTTATCTTTGGGATATTATGAATAAAGCTTCCATGAATATAATTTACAAATAAGAGAGTATATACATTCATTTCTTTGGAGGATAAAAGGTAGAATTGCTGTATCATGAAACATAACCCTAGTTGAAACTAACAAATGGTTTTTCAAAGAGATTATATCATTTTGCAACCCCCACCACCTTGTAGCTTATTTTGTACCTAATAGTTTTAACCAGAGAAGGCAATGGCACCCCACTCCAGTACTCTTGCCTGGAAAATCCCATGGACGGAGGAGCCTGGTAGGCTGCAGTCCATGGGGTCGCTAAGAGTCGGGCACGACTGAGCGACTTCACTTTCACGCATTGGAGAAGGAAATGGCAACCCACTCCAGTGTTCTTGCCTGGAGAATCCCAGGGATTCGGGAGCCTGGTGGGCTGCCGTCTATGGGGTCACACAGAGTTGGACACGACTAAAGTGACTTAGCTTAGCTTAGCTTAGCTTAGTTTTTAACCTGTTACTCTCCTACTCCTATTTTACCCCCTTTTCCCTCTCCCCACTGGCAACCACTAGTTTGTCTCTATTCCTACGAATCTGCTTCTGTTTTGCTCTATTCACTAGTTTATTATATTTTTTGCATATCACATATTAGTGATATAAGTTTTTGTCTTTCTCTGTCTGACTCATTACACTTAGCATAATACCCTTTAAGTTTATCCATGTTGCTACAATGGGAAAATGTCGTTTTTTAAATGGCTGACTAGTATTCCATTTTACGTGTGTATGTATTAATATATGGTGTATATATATATATAGTGGAGAAGGCAGTGGCACCCCACTCCAGTACTCTTGCTTGGAAAATCCCATGGATGGAGGAGCCTGGTAGGCTGCAGTCCATGGGGTCGCTAAGAGTCGGACACGACTGCGCAACTTCACTTTCAGTTTTCACTTTCATGCATTGGAGAAGGAAATGGCACCCCACTCCAGTATTCTCGACTGGAGAATCCCAGAGACAGAGGAGCCTGGTGGGCTGCCATCTATGGGTCACACAGAGTCAGACACGACTGAAGTGACTTAGCAGCAGCAGCAGCAGCATATATATATAGACCACATCTTCTTTATCTATTTCATCCGTTGACGACAACATAGGTTGCTTCCGTATCTTGTCTATTTGTAAATAATGCTGCCATGAAACTTGGGATGCATGTATCTTTTTGAATTAGTGTTTCTGAGGGTAATTTTTCCTTGGCCGTATACCTAGGAGTGGAATTGTGGGTCATACGGTGCTATGCTTAGTCATTCAGTTGTGTCCAACTCTTTGAGACTCATTGGTCTTTAGCACGCCAGAATCCTCAGTCCGTGGGATTTTTCAGGCAAGAATCCTGGAGTGGGTTGTCATTTTCTTCTCCAGGGGATCTTCCTGACCCAGGGATCGCACCCACATCTCCTGTGTCTCCTGATGGGAAGCCTGGGTCATACGGTAGTTCTATTTTTTAGTTTGTTGTGTTTTTTGGTTTTTTTTTTTGGTCATGCCACATGGCTTGAAGGATCTCAGTTCCCTGACCGCGGTGGAACCTGGGCCACAGCAGTGAAAGCCAGAATCCTAAACACTAGGTCCCCAGGCAACTCCTTATCTTTAGTTTTTTGAGGAACCTCTATACTGTTTTCCACAGTGGCTGCACCAATTCACATTCCCACCAACAGTGTACCAGGGTTCCCTTTTCTCTACACCCTAACCAACATTTGTTAGTTGTAGCCTTTATGATGATAGTAATTCCGGCAGTTATGAGGCAACATCTCATTGTGGTTTTCATTTACATCTCCCTAGTGATTAGCAATATAATTAGCCATTGTATATCTTCCTTGGAAAAATATCCATTCAGGTCTCCTGCCCACTTTTTAATCAAATTGTTTCTTTTTTTGGCAATAAGTTATGTGAGTTGTTTACATATTTTGTATATTAACCCCTTATTGGTCATATCACTTGCAAATACTATCTCCTATTCAGTAGTCTGTCTTTTCATTTTGTTGATGATTTCCTTTGCTGTACAAAAGTTTTTAAGTTTAATTAGGTCTCAGTTGTTTATTTTTGCTTCTATTTCATTTGAGGAGATAGATTATGCCAAACAATTTATGTCAGTGTTCTGCCCATGTTTTCTTCTAGGAGTTTTATGGTTTCCGGTCTTGCATTTAGTATTTAATCCATTTTGAGTTTATTTTTTACATGGTGTTATAGAATATTCTAATTTCATTCTTTTACATGTAGCTGTCAGTTTTCTCAGCTCTGCTTATTGAAGAGACTGTCTGTTTTCCATTGTATATCTCTCACCTCCTTTGTTGTAGATTAACTAGCCACAAGCACATGGGTTTATTTCTGGGCTCTCTAGTCTGTTCCATTGATTTAGGTGTTTATTTTTGTGCCAGTACCATATTGTTTTGATTATTGTCATTTTGTAGTATAGTCTGAATATCCAGGGTGCCTGATTCTTTTAGCTCTCTTCCTGTTTCTCAAGATTGCTTGGGCTATTCAGGGTCTTTTGTGTTTCCATATAGATTTTAAAATTATTTTTCTAGTTCTGTGAAAAATACCTTTGGTATTTTTGAAAGTAATTGCACTGAATCTATAGATTGCCTTGGGTGGTATGGTCATTTTGACAACATTGATTTCTCCAATTCAGAAACACAGTATATCTGTCCATCTGTTTATTTGTTCTTCAGTTTCTTTCATAAGCATCCTACAGTTTTGGAATAAAAGTCTTCTGCCTCTTTACATAGGTTTATTTCTAGGTATTCTATTCTTTTCGATGCAATGGTAAATGGAATTGTTTCCTTGAATTCTCTTTCTGATAGTTCGTTATTAGTATATAGAAATGCAACTGATTTCTGTATATTAATTTTGTATCCTGCGACTTCACTGAATTCACTGATGAGCTCTAGTAGCTTTCTGGGGCATCTTTGGGATTTTCTGTGTATAGTATCATGTCATCTGCAAACAGGACAGTTCTTTTCTTGATTATAGCTATATCAGGAACACCCAGTTTATTGAAGAAGGTATGTAGCTTGTGTTCCTAGCATTTATTTGTTTTTATTTTTAGGAACATCACAACTTGTTGTTGGGAGGTTATAAAGTGTGAGATATTAAAATACAGAAATTGCATAACATTTTCTTTCTTTCTTTCTTTTTTGGCCATACCATGCCTGGCTTGCAGAATCTTAGTTCCTTGATCAAGGATTGAGCCTGGGCCCCTGCAGTGAAAGTGCTGAGTCCTAACCTTTGGACTGCCAGGGAATTCCCAACATTTTCTATTTTAATAATGCTCTGGTGTACTTTGGACTTCCCAGGTGGTGCTAGTGGGAAAGAACTCGCCTGCCAACGAAGGAGACATAAGAGATGTGGGTTCGATCCTTGGGTCGGGAAGATACCTTGGAGTAGGGCATGGCAACCCACTCCAGTATCCTTGCCTGGAGAATCCCATAGACAGAGGAGCCTTGCAGGCTACAGTGCACAGGGTCACACAGAGTCATACACGACTGAAGTGACTTAGTGTGTAACACCAGAAAAAGCACTAACACATATTGTAAAATTAGAACTCTCTATACAATTCTTCCCTGGTGGCTCAGAGGTTAAAGTGTCTGCCTCTAATGCAGGAGACCCAGGTTCGATCCCTGGGTTGGGAAGATCCCCTGGAAAAGGAAATGGTAACCCACTCCAGTATTGTTGCCTGGAGAATCCCATGGACGGAGAAGCCTGGTAGGCTACAGTCCACGGGGTTGCAAAGAGTCAGACACGACTGAGCAACTTCACTTCATACAATTCTAAATAAAACAGTGATTAGCATGGTCAAATCATTTCCTTCTTTATTAGCACTTCTCAAATATTATTTAATAAATCTTTAGAACAACGTTTTTTAGGGATCATTTCTTAAATATTAGCATGCTACCTAAATGGGTCCTTAAGTTTCTTGACAACTAAGTAACTGTAAAGAAAAGTTGTTTTGAAACAATTATTGAACCTAGGTCTCCTGCATTGCAGGTGAATTCTTGACCTACTGACCCAGCAGGGAAGCCCAAAACACAGTAAAGCATTTGAAATCATTTGTGCTCTGAATGGCAATCAGACTTTTACCCTCTCACCTCCATGCCATTTTCACAGCTGAGTAGTGCTCGTTTCCCTTGTGCTCTAGGATGGAATCCTCTGGATTTTTGAAATGGGAATCAATGGGCAATAGAGAACCAGCATTAGTAATGATGAAGTTTTTATGGAACACTGAGTCTCTTTTCATCTCGTTTCTATCACATTTTATGGTCAGACAGTCTAGTTTCAGCTGGCTATATCCAGTCTCACTGTTCAAGACAGACTAGCTAGGGGATAAAAATGACCAGGCTGTGCTCTCTAGAAGGCCAGCTTCATAGTTCTATTGCAAATAGGACTTGAGAAATATTTGTTCAAACCTCATACTATTCAATGTTGTCGATCCATTGGATCTGCCAATGGTTTTAGAATCATTTTTTTTTCATGGTCATACTTCTAGCAGTCAAGATTATTATTATCTTCTATTTTTCTTAAGATTAAGCAAGTGAAACAGAGGAAAGGAAAGCTATTTTTCTATGAATTAAGGCACATAATGGGATAAGTATTAATTCAGATTTACTGGTTTAGGAATGGAGACTTGGCCATCTATTGGGCAGAATTCATATATACTGTGAATTCCTATCATATTTTTGTTTTCATTCTGTCTTTTGAAACAGTTGTCCATTGCCTCTCCAACTCATTCAGATTCATTTCAAAACAATCATGGTTGAGATCTGTATTTACTTAAAGCCAAAAATTCATTACTCTTCTAACCTGATATATCTGTAGACAATAGATTATATATAATCCATCTGGTAGCCTATGAATAAAGCTTTTAAGTGACAACTTTTATTAATATTTGCTGGTTGAACTCATAGAAACATAACTTGAAATGATAACGCTTTCCTCTACTAATCCATAATGTTTTATCTGGTTCATTGGGGTTGTAGGTTTCAACACATACTGCATATGCTTCCCATTCACCAGTTTTAAGAGAAAAGTCACTTCCCCAAGTGAAATGCAAAACATGCTGAATTAGGGACTTAAAATAAACATCTCATAAGATACACACTCCTTGTTAAAATCTTAATCAAAAGCAAAATCCCAATGGATAAGTAACAAGGTCCTACTTTAGAGCACAGAGAATTTTATTCAATATCCTATGATAAACCGTAGTGGAAAAGAACATAAAAAAGAATGCAGATATAATGTATTACTGAATCACTTTGCTGTACAGCAGAAATGAGCATGACATTGTAAATCAATTACACTTCAATAAGAAAAATATTGATTAAAAAAAAAAAAAATCCCAGCCCAAGCTTTGCAAATGTGGGCAGCACCAGAGGCATTTCTTCTCACTGTCAGAGATTTTGCAGCTTGGTATTTTCTATTTCCCTTTCCAAAGAAACATACAAGAAAAAAATTTTTTTTCAAGTTTAAGAGAAGAGTCCTGAGAGTGAGTTATTTAAACTCCCCTCCTATCTCCTAAACTGAGGGGCAGGAGAGAGCGCTTACGAGGAGAGGTTCTAGCAGGGCAGGATGTGGAGTGAACAACTGCTTGCAGACTCAGATTCGGAAGGGACCCTGGTGTTCACGGCTTCTGCCTTCCTGGATGTCTGCACGTGTGCTCATGGTATTTGAGGTTTGGGGGACGTCAAGTCAACATGAAGTATTTTCCTGCGTGATTGCATTCCTTTTCCACAACCTCGATAAAGCTCTATCACAGTCACTGATAATCTATAAAATGTGTTATGAAATGCGACCCTGTCTAACTGACATTTCACCCAAGGTCACACTTCCATCCTGGTTCACTTTCAAGAACCACTGCTGAGAAGCATCATTCTTCAGGTTAACATCTGGGGTACACCCCATCATATCTTCTTACAGCAGGTCACCAACAAACACACTCCATCCTTTGGATGTTCCACAAAAGCCCTGAATGCTGTGGATCCTGCCTACCTCCCATTTCAACTCATACCCATCTCTGACTCACACATCCCATGACAACCACCCCGGCTTGCTTTTAGTTCCGCAAAGAGTCAAGCTTCCCCCATGAGACCTTTGCTGCTCCTTCAGCCCACGACATTTCCCAATGTCCCCAGCACTCACACTCTTCACACACACAGGCACATGTACACACACACAGACTCTGCCAACTCCAAGTCCAGCCTTCAGCTATCAGCTGAATGTCATTTACTCAAAGTAGGGCCTTCCTTAGCCCCAAATCTAAACTAGGTTCTCCTATAACAAGGCCTCACAAAGTATCCTATACTTCTTTTGTTAGACATATCACTGTTTGAAAATATATATTTAATCTGGTGGCTTGGTTTGAAAATTGCCCCCTTGCTGGATAATAGTATGTTCCATCAAGGTAGGATGGATCTCTCATTTACCAGTGTAGTTCTGGTAACTAGCATGTAGCAAAGACTACATGCTAGTTCAAATATTAGTTGAAAAAATGAACTATACTTCTACATTACATGCCCAGAGGAAAGGTCTCAGAACATTTGGCCAACCATTTTCCAGATTCTCCGTCCCTGACCTTTGATGAGTTTTTTAAAAGGGCCAGAATGTGCCTTCTAATTGTCACTGAGCCAGGTGATGCCCAGAGATTGTTATCCAGCCCTGGTCACTTAGCCATTCTTCAGAAAAACAACTAGCTTGTTCTCTGCCTGGTTCTAGCAAAAGAAGGCTAAGTACAGGTGACCACAAACTCCCTGTGCGTGATAGGCAGAAGCTATCTGTATGCTTCCCTCTGTTCTCCATACAGATTGTACAACTTGCTCCACCTTCTTCTGGACATCTTCCTCTGCTTGCGCAGTGAGAAGGCATTAAAGCACTCCTGTACCTGTTTCTATGTGTTACGATAACTCCACTGTCATTAGGTGGTGTTAAGGAATGTTATCTTTCAAAATGCCTCAAATCAAATCGTCACACATTGTTAAGCCTGAACTGTAAGGGGACCACATCATGTACGTGCCTATTCCAATCCTTTGTCTACAGACTTCTCTAACTAGGAGAACTTAATGTGCATGCTAACTACTTTGTTGCAGGGTAGCTGTTGACTCGAGTCCTCTTTACGCAGCTAAGGGACAAGCTACGGCTGCAGCATGCCCAAACGAGCAGTGCCACTGGCCCTGATATTGACCAACACAGTCCTATCTCATGCTTTTCTGAAATTTCTGCACACGACATGAGACCACTGCTCAGCTATCAAGGATAGTCTCATGAGAGGAACTCGGTGGCCTTCTGTGGGCAGTCATCTGTGGACATTAGCGTGGCCCTGGAGCCACTTGCAAAAACAAACCCTAGCCCTAGGCAGGGTTTAGGTTATATGTGTCCCATCCACAGCTGGCATCTGGCCCATGGCTGTAGCCACACCAGAGATCCCTCTTAGCATCCTCCAAGACCATAAGCATGACTAGTAACAGCTAGAAATGAATTATTGTTAGAAATTCTTACTCTAAGCCAGCTGACTTTACAGTTCTAGGGCCATTTATTTTAAGTGTAGTTCCCTTGAAGTTCTTAATAGTTCTTGGCTATACATAATTTATGGCTTCTATTTTTAAAGTGCTATCAGAAATCAATAAGAATACAAACACATGAGCTGTTTCAAATGTCCTCACAGTGACTGTCAATCCATGCCATGGTCTTTTCACCAAAGTGACTAGAACAATTGATGCCTTTTTAATGTCAGTTGTTTCACTCAGGTTGAGCCACAACTGAAAAAAAATATTAACTAGTATTAAGGAAGAACACTCTACCCTGGGACTTCTAACTCAGGATGAATCATTTAAAACATAGGTAGCACTCAGCAGCACTAGAGCACCATGGAGGTTTCAGTATACAGATTTATATTGTATAAATTATATTGATACTTACAATATATTATAATTATATTGGATATTTTTCCAAGTAGAAAATTTCATTTAAGTTACTGCCATGCAAGAAGCTTTCCAGTATTTTTTGAAGTCTTCAACTATATTTAGTAGTTTAACACTACAATGTGAAAATTGCTTTATTAATGTATGACCAATACCTTCATTGAGTCATTCGACAAACGTTTATTAAATGCCTCCTATATGGCAGTCACCATACCACAGATTGGTGCTACCATGATGAATACGTCTCCATCTCTGCCTTCAAAGTGTCTTCAGTCTACTCCATGTCCGTGTTTAAACTCCTCCTAAACTCTGGAGGATAGGCAATAGGCTCACTCATCCCTACATCCTCAGTGTCCTGTCTAGAGCCTAGCACGAAGTAGTATACAACAAATGCTTCCTGAACAAATTAATAAATGCATAGATGAATGAATGAAGAAATAGAAACTACTGAACAAATATTTAAAGAGCCAAGCTGCCCAGAGACCACCAAACCAAGAAGTAATATTCACTTTTCTCTCTCTTTGGGTTTAGAAAACAGATGAGATATAGTCTTTGCCACCATTCCTCCCATTTGGCTTCCAAGTACTCTTGCCTGGAAAACCCCATGGGCGGAGGAGCCTGGGGGGCTCCAGTCCATGGGGTCGCTAAGAGTCGGGCACGACTGAGCGACTTCACTTTCAATTTTCACTTTCATGCATTGGAGAAGAAATGGCAACCCACTCCAGTATTCTTGCCTGGAGAATCCCAGGGACGGCGGAGCCTGGTGGGCTGCCCTCTATGGGGTCGCACAGAGTCGGACACGACTGAGGCGACTTAGCAGCAGCAGCAGCAGCAGCTTCCGGTACCTGCCATTTTCTCATGAACGTAGTATTTCCCCTTGCTCTTCCATTTGTTCTATATAAGAAAATCACCTAGAGTAGCGCAAGGTCCAGGATGCTTAATTTAATAAGCAGGTAACAGCTGGGGCTGTCTCCCTTTCCATTTCCCAAAGCAGGTTACATGGTCAGTTGCTGTTAGATTTTGATTTGAGATTCTTCTAATATGTGCATGTCCCTCTGTGCATTTATTAGACCAAGCCTGTGCTCCATGGGTTCCAAAAATTAGGCATCTCATGGGAAGCAGAATGTAACATAAAGGCCAGCTAATTTCTTGTGTTCCGAAATGCACTATTTAAATGAACGCCGGGTTTGAATGGGGCAACGGATTTGTCAGTACTTCTCTAGTGTCAGTGGCCCAGAGTCCCCCTTGTCCTACCTAGTCTAGGAAGAGCCTGAGTCAGTGACCACTCAGCAGGTTCCCTGAAGACACCAAGTCTCTATGCATTGAGCACCACACCCTGGATACTTCCACGAAAAGACCTAGGAAGAAATAGGGCTTTCTCAATTTAAACTGTGGGGAAAGTTCTAAATAACGAAAGAGACTGGTTAGCATATCGTCACTGCTCTAATGCAGATCATTAGCCTAAGTGTTTTTGTTTCTGTGTGTGAAGCAATCACAGTTCACGAATATTATAACAACTGTGTAGATCAGAAAAATCTCCAAGGGTTCTCTAACAAAAAATTATTCATTGATTTCACTAAAAACTTACCCACAAGGTGACAGACAGCAGATTAGACAATGAAGACGAGTGTGGACCAGCTCCTTCTGGAGGGGCTCACAATCAAGAAAGGGAACAACTCCATATGGATTCAGTGCTGTGGAAGAAATGACACAAACCATTCTCAGGACGCAGAGGAAGAGCAGCCTCCTGAGTTTCAGACAAAGGAGGCTGTGTAGCTCAGCACTTCAGAGGACAAGCCCTGGCGACAGACTGCCCTGCCCCACAGCTCACCAGCGAGACTCAGAGGGTATGAGGATTAAGCAAGACAGTGCAGGTCAGGCAAATGGGAAACACGTAACAGCTGTAGATCCTCTCCCCGAACGAAGATGCCCAGCTCATTCTGTGGGCTTTCCAGGTGGTGCTAGTGGTAAAGAACCCACCTGCCCATACATGAGACATGAGACACAGGTTCCATCCCTGGGTGGAGACACAGGTAATCAAGTTAAAATGAGATCATGAGTGTGGTCCCTAATCCAACATGATCCCCTGGAGGAGGAAATGGCAACCCACTCCAGTATTCTTGCCTGGAGAATTCCATGGACAGAGGAGCCTGGCGGGCTACAGTCCATAGTTTGGCAAAGAGTCGAACATGACTGAAACGACCTAGCGTGCACACAGCTTGTTCTACCCATTGCTAATTTTGAAATTAATTAAAAAAATTTTATTTGGAGGATAATTGCTTTTCAGTGTTGTGTTGGTTTCTCCCGTATAACAACATGGATCAGCCATACGTGGACATATACCCCCTCTCTCTTGAGCCTCCCTCCCACACGACCCATTGCTATTTGAAATGTTATCTTTGCCTCATGTATATCTCTGCCTCATGTATATCTCCACTTCTCCCCTCATTATTGAATATTCATTCCCTTTCTTCAAATCTTTATCAAAAATCTAAATATATATTGTGTACTAACTGCTAATAGCTGTTTCTAAGACCACTGAGAATATTTTCTCCTCAACCTCCCAAAAAGATTAGGTTTGAAAGAACTTTGTTCCCGAGGGCATGGCCAACTGAAACTGGCCCCAGATGCAACACCAGGGAGTCCTTAAGTCCCCCGGCACCTAGGCAACCAGTGTTCTCAGTACATACAGGTATGCCCTTTGAGCCCCAGGAGAGATGGAGGGACTCCAACTGACAAATTTTAGGGCAGGATCCCAAGCAATTCCAAAGACCTATTTACTCCCAAAGTCCTCTTTGGACTACAGTTTGGAGATGCGAGTGGAAATGGAAAGGTTTTCTTCCTTCTTCGTTTTCCATAGAGAAGGAGGGAGATTTCTCAGTTCCAGATGTAGGAGCACGCTGGACTTCCTTGATCCCCCCTCGCTCTTCCCCAAGCAAGGAGGAACGATGTCTCTGATTTGCGACATAGGGAAGAAGTATCAGAATTTATCTTCCGTCCCTTTTCCTCTATTTTAGAGGCTCTGGTCTCAGGATGTTACAGGTGGCACTCTGTCCTCCGAAAAAAGTTGTGTTGAAGTCCTGACCCCCCAGTACCCCAGAATGGGACCTTATTTGGAAACAGGGTTTTTACACAGTTAATCAAGATAAAATGAGGTCATGAGTGTGGTCCCTAGTCCAACATGACTGAAGTCTTTATAAAAAGGGAAAATGTAGACATAGACAGGGACACACACAGAGGGAAGGCCGTGTGAATAGACGGGGAGAATACTGTACGATGAGGAAGGCAGAGGTGGGGGTATGCTGCCAAAGCCTAGGAACACTCGGGGCTAGAGAAACAGGAACACGCAAGGCAAGAGCCTTTCCCTACCTGTCTCAGAGGGAGCATGGTCCTTGATACCTTGATTTCAGACTTCTGGCCTCCAGAACTGTTGGACAGTAAATTGCTGTCATTCTGAGCCACCTAGTTTGTGGCACTTTGTTATAGCAGCCCTAACAAACTGATGCACAAGACGAACACTTACTTTGTCCACTCTGCTGTATATGACCTGCTGCTGCTGCTGCTGCTGCTGCTGCTGCTGCTGCTGCTGCTAAGTCACCTCAGTCTTGTCCAACTCTGTGCGACCCCATAGATGGCAGCCCACCAGGCTCCCCCATCCCTGGGATTCTCCAGGCAAGAATACTGGAGTGGGCTGCCATTTCCTTCTCCAATGCATGAAAGTGAAAAGTGAAAGTGAAGTCGCTCAGTCGTGCCCGACTCTTAGCGACCCCATGGACTGCAGCTTACCAGGCTTCTCCGTCCATGGGATTTTCCAGGCAAGAGTACTGGAGTGGGGTGCCATTGCCTTCTCCGTATATGACCTAATCCTACGAAAAACAGCCTGCATCCATCTCCACCTGCAATGGAGAAGCTGGAATCAAATGGGAGTGAAGCAGGTGAGGCAGGGAGGTGGTGAAACATACTAACAGACCTAATAACGAGCTTCCTCTAAACAGCCGTTGTTGGTGGCAAAGCCAACATTTTAATGTCCTCTCCTTGCTAATTTTTTTTCTGAATTTGAAGCAGGGAGAACAGTCTGATTTTCTGACCAAAACTCCAAATTTAGGCTGAGATACAGGTGCCACTAGTGGTAAAGAACCAGTCTGCCAATACAGGAGATGTAAGAGATGGGGGTTTGATCCCTGGGTCTGGAAGATCCCCTGGAGGAGGGCATGGCACCCACTCCAGTATTTTTGCCTAGAGAATCCCAGGGACGGAGGAGCCTGGCAGGCTGCAGTCCATGGAATCACAGAGTCAGACACGATTGAAGCAATTTAGTACTCACACACACATAGTTTATATGTACATTAACTCATTTAACTTTCACAATAGCCCTATAAGAGAAGATGTCCTACTATTATGCCCAATTTACAAATGAGACAGCTCAAGTCGAGTAACCTGTTCAGGTCAAGTAACTTACCCAAGGACAATGAATGCTAAGGGTTGCTTGTAGGCAGCTTGGGGCCAGAGTCTGTCCTGGCTGCCTCTGCAAAGGTTACGTTGCAAGGAGCAAGTCCTTAAATGGTCCCATGAAAAGAATCCCACGGCTAAATATGTGAGGAGAACCCTCCGTGAACAAAAGTAAACTTTTCTTTAAATTTTCCTGATCTTCTCAGAGCCTTTACAATACCACTGTGCCATGTGACTCGATCAGGATACAGAGTAGTGTTTGACCACAGAGCACTTTTCAGGGAACATCTCCTGGGACGAATGCTCTGAGGATCACCAGTTTGGGAAACACTGAGAGAATATGTAAGGTGGGAGGTACTCTTTTGTTTGGATACAGCTCTAGGATTTTAAAATAATTTCTATATGCAATTCAAATACTCATAAATTCCTTCCTTTAAATTTTACAGAGAGAGAGAGAGAGAGAGAGGTTTACATAGTAAGGCTGGGCCATGAGTTCTGGGAGCCGAAGCTGACACAGACCCAGGCCATTGCAACACCCAACACTCTGCTGTAACAGAGCTACAAAGCAGAGCTGGCAGAAGGCAAGGCTCCGTCTCAGAGGGAGAAAGGGGGTGATTTCACGGAGGCTTGAAGGCGAGGAGGGACCTCAGGCAGTCATTCTGGATTAACTCCTTTAGGCCTAACTGCTTTGATTCTGCTCCAGGAGGGTGTTAGAAACCCCTGTGGCTCTAGAGGGCATTCTGGTCTCAGTTTGTCAGGGGCATTATTCCCACAGCTAAGCAGAGATCACAGATTGGTAGCCCCTAGGAAAGATGTGCGGATAAGGCAATGGCACCCCACTCCAGTACTCTTGACTGGAAAATCCCATGGGCGGAGGAGCCTGGTGGGCTGCAGTCCATGGGGTCGCTAGAGTCAGACACAACTGAGCGACTTCCCTTTCACTTTTCACTTTTATGCATTGGAGAAGGCAATGGCAACCCACTCCAGTGTTCTTGCCTGGAGAATCCCAGGGATGGCAGAGCCTGGTGGGCTGCCATCTATGGGGTCGCACAGAGTCAGACACGACTGAGGCGATGCAGCAGCAGCAGCAGCAGCAGGAAAGATGTGAGCAGCAGATGCCTGTTTGGCCAGCACAGTATGGCTGGCGGGTGTATATATGTGTGTGTGTGTGTGTGTGTGTGTGTGTGTGTCTATGTGTGTGTGTGCTCAGTCACTTCAGTCGTATCCAACTCTTTGTGACCCTGTGGACTGTAGCCTACCAGGCTCTTCTGTCCATGAGATTCTCCAGGCATAGGCATAGGCTGCTGTGCCCTCCTCCAGGGGATCTTCCCGACCCAGGGATCGAACCCATGTCTGTCTCCCGCATTAGCAGGGGGGTTCTTTATCACTAATGCCACCTGGGAAGCCCGTGTACGTGTAGTGTGGGTTTTAATTTAACCCATGTTCTCTTGGGCCTCACTTTCACACGCGTTTTACTCACCGGTCTGGTCCCTGAGTCTCCTCTAGGCTGACGTAGCCATGACACACCTGAAAGGTATGGCGCCTTTTCTCTTCTGTCGACATTTCAATAGACAGTGTCATGGAAAACATCAGGGAGTTAGGTCCCTGATGGGGAAAACCTGAAATACCAGTTTGGAAATGGTCGTCTGATGCTTCCCAAGTTAGTTACGGCAACCTCCCTCCAAAACGGATTCCCACTCCAAGGCAGTGGCATACGTCTCTATACCAGCCCTGCCTCTAATATTTGAGTTCAGTAACTTTTATAATGGATTATCTTAAATATTACATTAAACCTGGCAAATCTGTCATCCTCTTAAATATGCTGCAAAAGAAGAAACATAGGATACCAAATAATTTAAAATATAATCTTTAAAAATCTTTAGATGGTGATCTACAGGCCATTTTCCTGAGGGCCTTTTTATGTTTGTTTTAAAAATCCCTCATAGCTCTGGTTGTTCTTCTGTACTCGTGTGGTTGTTTCATTAATGTTCAGAAAGTAAACGCTGTATGTTTGCATTATATTATGGTTATAGCCACTTGAGTGCAATAAAATGTATCCCTACTTACAGCCCCCTTAGTAGAGGTGTGACCATGAGAACTAGCCTGTGCCTCTTTGTAATTATGGTATACAGGGTCTCCCTGGAGTAGGAAATGGCAACCCACTCCAGTATTCTTGCCTGGAGAATTCCATGGACAGAGGAGCCTGGCGGGCTAGGTCACTGGGGTCACTGAGAGTCGGACACGACTAAGTAGCTAACGCTTTCACTTTTGTACAGGGTCTGGGTAAAGATACCAACAGAAAGCGTTTCACCTTCTCTTCTCAAGGGGGGCAGAAGTAGGAAATCATTCTCTTGATCTCCCCAAATCAAATTCAGACCCCAAGGCTCTAAGATATGCTGCAAACAGAACTGGGTGTTTTCTTCCTCCTTAGTCTGAGACATCACAGAATTCTGCAAAGCAGCGCTGCAACAATGCCCTAACAGCATGCTTCCCTGCTTCTCTTCTGGGCTTTCCTGTCTGCCTACAGGCTGGGTGGTGATAAGATGCCAGCAGAGCATGTGCCATTCAGCTTTGCACACGGGCTGGTGAGACACTGCTCTCCATTGGCAAAAATCCTGTCTATGCCCTCCCCTCCCAGGGCAGGAAACTTTGTTCAAGCTCCTGGGTTGAGAGAAACCATGGTTTAAATGTTTATAGATGAATGGAAAGCAATGTGTTGGAAAGGGGGTGGGGGGCAAGAGACTCCACTTTTCTTTATAAAGCCTGCACTGTTTGATTTGGTAACTAAATATTCTCACTCGAAACATATTTAGATTCAGGGACTTTCCTGGTGGTCCAATGGTTAGGACTCCATGCTTCCACTGCAGGGGGTACTGGTTTGATCCCTGGCTGGGGAACTAAGATCTTATGTGGTGCAGGAAAAAAAAAATTTTTTTTGATTCACCCTTGAATGAGTTGCTACCCCATTGCGTTGCTCCCTTCTGCCAGCAAAGCTTCCTGAAAGAGCTGTCCATATTTCCTATCTCTTCTTTTAAACCTCCTGTACAATGCATTTTATGTATTTTTAAATTGAGGTATAGTTGATTCATGATATTATATGTTTCAGACGTATGACATAGAAATTCACGATTTTTAAAGGTTATATTGAATTTATAGTTACTACAAAATATTGGCTATGTTCTGCTGTATAACACAACCTTGTTATTTGTTTATTTTATACACAGTAGTTTGTATCTTGTAACCCCTACCCTATCTTTTCCCACTCCCCCCTCTCCTCTGTCCACTGATAACTACCAGTTTATTCTACACATCTGTGAATCTTTTTTTGTTATACTAACTAGTTTGTTTTATTCTTTTAGATTCCACATATACAAGTGATGTCTGAGTGCCAAAGAATTGATGCTTTTGAACTGTGGTGTTGGAGAAGACTCTTGAGAGTCTCTTGGACTGCAAGGAGATCCAATCAGTCCATCCTAAAGGAAATCAATCCTGAATATTCATTGGAAGGACTGATGCTGAAGATGAAGCTCCAATACTTTGGCCAACTGATGCGAAGAACTGACTCCCTTGAAAAGACCCTGATGCTGGGAAAGATTGAAGACGGGAGGAAAAGGGGAAAACAGAGGATGAGATGGTCGGATGGCATCACCGACTTGATGGACATTAGTTTGAGCAAGCTCTGGGAGTTGGTGATGGCCAGGGAAGCCTGGTGTGCTGCAGTCCATGGGGTCGCAAAGAGTCGGACACGACTGAACAGACTGACAGCACTTGTCATATGTGTATATATACACACACACACACAAACACGTGTGTGTATTAGTCACTCAGTTGTGTCCAACTTTTTGTGACCCTGTGGATTGGGGCCCACCAGGCTCCTCCGTCCATGGGATTTTCCAGGCAAGAATACTGGAGTGGGTTGACAGTCCCTTCTCCAGGGGATCTTCCTGACCCAAGGATCGAACCCAGGTCCCCCATATTGCATGCAGACTCTTTACCTTCTGACCCACTGGGGAAGACTATATATATATATATATTTTTATTATTTTTAATTGAAGTATATATACCATGTATTTTGAAAAGTTACTTGTGTCAGTTTTATCCAGTATATGCAAACAAGTCTTAAATATTCAACTGGCACTCCCACCCCACTCCCAGTGGAACCCACTTTCAACTTCTTTGCTATTTTTACTAGTAATTATTGACATATTTTTATAGGATAGTAATGCTGTTTCTATGGAATGAGGTTCGTGACATTGTACAGGAGACAGGTATCAAGACCATCCCCATGGAAAAGAAATGCAAAAAAGCAAAATGGCTGTCTGGGGAGGCCTTACAAATAGCTGTGAAAAGAAGAGACGTGAAAAGCAAAGGGGAAAAGGAAAGATATAAGCATCTGAATGCAGAGTTCCAAAAAATAGCAAGAAGAGATAAGAAAGCCTTCCTCAGCGATCAATGCAAAGAAATAGAGGAAAACAACAGAATGGGAAAGACTAGAGATCTCTTCAAGAAAATTAGAGATACCAAGGGAACATTTCATGCAAAGATGGGCTCAATAAAGGACAGAAATGGTATGGACCTAACAGAAGCAGAAGATATTAAGAAGAGATGGCAAGAATACACAGAAGAACTGTACAAAAAAGATCTTCACGACCTAGATAATCACGATGGTGTGATCACTCATCTAGAGCCAGACATCCTGGAATGTGAAGTCAAGTGGGCCTTAGAAAGCATCTCTATGAACAAAGCTAGTGGAGGTGATGGAATTCCAGTTGAGCTATTTTAAATCCTGAAAGATGATGCTGTGAAAATGCTGCACTCCATATGCCAGCAAATTTGGAAAACTCAGCAGTGGCCACAGGACTGGAAAAGGTCAGTTTTCATTCCAATCCCAAAGAAAGGCAATGCCAAAGAATGCTCAAACTACTGCACAATTGCACTCATCTCACATGCTAGTAAAGTAATGCTCAAAATTCTCCAAGCCAGGCTTCAGCAATACATGAACCGTGAATTTCCAGATGTTCAAGCTGGTTTTAGAAAAGGCAGAGGAACCAGAGATCAAATTGCCAACATCTGCTGAATCATGGAAAAAGCAAGAGAGTTCCAGAAAAACATCTATTTCTGCTTTATTGACTATGCCAAAGCCTTTGACTGTGTGGATCACAATAAACTATGGAAAATTCTGAAAGAGATGGGAATACCAGACCACCTGACCTGCCTCTTGAGAAACCCATATGCAGGTCAGGAAGCAACAGTTAGAACTGGACATGGAACAACAGACTGGTTCCAAATAGGAAAAGGAGTACGTCAAGGCTGCATATTATCACCCTGCTTATTTAACTTATATGCAGAGTACATCATGAGAAACGCTGGACTGGAAGAAACACAAGCTGAAATCAAGATTGCTGAGAGAAATATCAATAACCTCAGATATGCAGATGACACCACCCTTATGGCAGAAAGTGAAGAGGAACTAAAAAGCCTCTTGATGAAGGTGAAAGAGGAGAGTGAAAAAGTTGGCTTAAAGCTCAACATTCAGAAAACAAAGATCATGGCATCCGTTCCCATCACTTCATGGGAAATAGATGGGGAAACAGTGGAAACAGTGTCAGGCTTTATTTTGGGGGGCTCCAAAATCACTGCAGACGGTGACTGCAGCCATGAAATTAAAAGACGCTTACTCCTTGGAAGGAAAGTTATGATCAACCTAGATAGCATATTCAAAAGCAAAGACATTTCTTTGCCAACAAAGGTCCATCTAGTCAAGGCTATGGTTTTTCCAGTGGTCATGTATGGATGCGAGAGTTGGACTATGAAGAAAGCTGAGCACCAAAGAATTGATGCTTTTGAACTGTGGTGTTGGAGAAGACTCTTGAGAGTCTCTTGGACTTCAAGGAGATCCAACCAGTCCGTTCTGAAGGAGATCAGCCCTGGGATTTCTTTGGAAGGAATGATGCTAAAGCTGGAACTCCAGTACTTTGGCCACCTCATGCGAAGAGTTGACTCATTGGAAAAGACTCTGATGCTGGAAGGGACTGGGGGCAGGAGGAGAAGGGGACGACAGAGGATGAGATGGCTGGATGGCATCACTGACTCGATGAACGTGAGTCTGAGTGAACTCCGGGAGTTGGTGATGGACAGGGAGGCCTGGCGTGCTGTGATTCATGGGGTTGCAAAGAGTCGGACACGACTGAGCGACTGAACTGAACTGAATGCTATTTCTTAATATACTTTAAACATTTTCTAAACACCTCCTGTTACAGAAGGTAAAGTATGTCATGTCTCTCTCTCACACACACACAACTTCCCTTTCCTGCTTCATCCCCTCCATGTAAACTTATTATAATTTTTTACTAAATCGGCTCTTGTTTACATTGCTATGTCCAGTAAAGATTCTCTGTTTAACCCAGATGCAGGAATATTTCCTTTTCATACAACATTTTGTTTTTCCTGGAGTTGAAATTGCCTTTGCTTAGCTTCCCATGTGTTTACCATTTATTGTTTCTCTGAATGTTTCAATAGACTTGCTGAATCTTTACCAATAATTTTCCCCAGATGTTCCAACAAATCGGTTTCATTTTTCATTTGGCGCCCTCCCTCTGAAAGCCTCTCTCTTCTTTTCTAGGCAGGAGAGGTTGGTTGTCCTCTAGAAAAGTCTAGTGCATGGCTGTCTTTTCACTCCTCTCCTCTGTTGAAATCCCTTACATTAATCGAAGTGGGATAACTGCCATTAAAAGCAGATCCCAAACGTATAAAAAGGCACACTACCAATGGTTATTTCCTGTTCAGGGATATGAACTGAACTGTGACCCCCTCTCTCACTAAATTCATGTGTTGGAGCTCTAACTCCAATATGACTGTATTTGGACATAGGGTTTTTAGGAGGTAATTGTGATTAAATGAGATGATTGGAGGCGTTATAAGAAGAGGAAGAGAGAATTCTCTCTGTCTCCACCATGTGAGAACACAGCTGTCTGCAAGACAGAAAGAGGGCACTCCCGAACACCGTACCTTCCAGTGATCTTGGGCTTCCCAGCCTACAGAACTGTGAGAAATGTCTATGGTGTTTCGTTATAGCAGCCTGAGCAGACTAAGACAGTGCCTTTTTACTGGATGATTCTGGAGATACCAGTCTCTGTCAGTCTTTTCTCGTGTGTAATTTAGATTCTTCAAAGAAAGTCCGCCAATATACTTTACAATCTGTGGACAGAATTCCAGGAGCACAGCCCGAGAAAGGAGTCTAAAAATTATAATTCAGTATGAAAATTTTCACTTAATTCCCACCTTTATAACTCCATGTCTTGTTCTATCCTTATCTCTGTGTCCCAAAGTCTAGTCTCTCTCTCTTAATCCAGTTTCTCCAGAGAATAAAACTCTTTGGGCAGGCTGGAGGTGCATGGAGTTATAGTCCTCTGGGCAGGTCATATAAGGGAAGGAATCAGTTAGATCAATTATTCTATAAAATTTTTCAACCGCTACCCCTGTTTCTATCCCGGAAGATTAACTTTACCTTCTGTAGTACCTTCTAGACCCAAGTACAAAACGTCTGAAGAGTTCTACATAGCAAATGGACTTGTTCATCATCAAAGCACCCCAATTCTTCCACTGCCGCCCAGTCACATAGGCGTGTACCCACCTCGTCTACTAAGTCAAGTCAAGTTCTACTTTTTCAGGTGCTTATCTTCCAAAAATTGTTGGCATTGCTGATCTGCTGCTGTCTCTTTTCCTATAGTCCTGACCCTGTGAGTTATTATTTCTTGTTATCCTTTGCTCTTATTCGGTGGAGCTATATTTAAGTACAACCCACTCTCTGGAGAAGAAAATGGCAGTCTACCCCAGTATTCTTGCCTGGAAAATTCTATGGACTTCTAGAGGAGCTTGGTGGGCTACAGTCCAAAGAGTTGGACACGACTGAGTGACTAAGCGTGCATGCACACACACACACACACACACACACACACATTGAAGTACATGCTAAGTCGCTTTAGTCATGTCTGACACTGTGCGACCCTATGGACTGCAGCCTGCCGGGCTCCTCTGTTCATGGGATTCTCCAGGAAAGAATACTGGAGGGAGTTGCCATGCCCTCCTCCAGGGGATCTTCCCAAGCCAGGGACAGAACCCTCATCATATACATGCATTGGCAGGTGGGTTCTTTACCACTAGTGCTACCTGGAAAGTCGTATTTAAGCACAGTCCTCAAGTAGTATCCTCAAGCCATTTTGGCAATCCATCTCAGCTTCAATCTTCCCAGAAACTGTTCTTACCAAGGTTGGCAAAGATCTCCATTTTTGCCAATTTAATGGAGGCTTTTCTAGCCTTATCTTACCCAACTACACAGCAGGAGATGAGATTATTGACCCCTCTCTCCTTCACACAATACCACCCCTACCCCAAGTATCTCCTAGTTTTTCTCCTACATTACTGGTTCTAAATATCTTTTTTTTTTTTTTTTAATTGGTTTCTCCGTCTCTGCATGATGTCAAAATGTGGACATTTCCCAGGTCTTAATATTGGAACCTCTCTTTCCTGGTCATGTCTTTACCTTGGGTAGCTTCATCCACTCTCATAGTTTTAACTAATTCATCATGATGAATATTTCCAGACCTCACCTCTCCTTAGGTCTATGCTCATCTATCCAACCATCTTTTTGACATTTCTTAGAAAACAGATAATTATTTCTACTCATTCAATCAATAAGTATTGGGTACTTAGTATGTGCCATAGAATATTCTAGGTTCTTGGGCTATACTAGTATCAAATTACTGTCCTTCATCCTGCTTACATTCTAGTGAGAGGAAAAGAATATTAACAACTGACCATATAAAAAAGAAATAACCTGGTGGGACTGTGGTTAGGACTCTGCACTCTCACTGCTGAGGGCCTGGGTTCAGTCCCTGGTTAGGAAACTAAGATCCCACATGCTGTGCAGGGTGCCCACCCCCACCCCCAAAAATGGGGGTGATGAAATAAAAGTGCTATGCAAGAAGAGAAAGTAGAGTGCTGGGTATGGCAGAACAGTCGTGGTTTTAAATAGGGTGATCAGCATAGACCTTAACCAAGATGCCAAAATTCAGGCTAAGGTTTGGAGGAGGTGAGGTCAGGAAGATAGTTAACTTACCTGTAGGAAGAGCATTCCCCCAAAAAGGAAGATACACTGCAAAGATCCTGAAGTGGGAATGTACCTGGTATGTCCAAGGGATAGCAGGAGAACAGCGCAGCCGGAAGGGAAGGAGTGAGGATGTGTGCAGGAGACAAGGTCATGACTTTGGCTTTTCCTTGTAGCTAGAGGTGGAGTCGTTGGATGGCTTACATCCAACTTGAGTTACAGTTTAAGAGGCTCCTCTTGCTGCTGCCCAGTGAGCAGATATCGTAATGGAGTATGAGGGAGACCAGGTAGGACCCTCATTCAGAAATTTCAAACTTAACACGTGCAAAATTGAATTTAACAATTTTCTTCCCGAAATCTCTTCTTCCCCACAGCCTTCCTTATGTCAATAACTGACCCCACCCAAAAGCTAAAGCCACACACCTAGGAGTCATGCTTGTTTCTTCCTTTCCTATCAACTTCCCTTAAATCCATTAACAAATCCTATCCCTAACCTGAGCTCCTCCCCATCAGCAAGCCATTATTTCTGGTCAACAACAGTTTTCTCCTGTCTCTAACAAATGACAGCAGCCAAGTCAAATAAAGTTCTTGCCTTTGTGACAATTACGGGGGTCTCCAGCTCTGGAGCTGCCAGCTGCTGCCGGGACACATCTTCTGATGATGAGGGGCATCCCCTCAAGTCATCATTCTCCCCTCATTCTCCAAAAAGTAAAACGTTTTCCATTTTATTCAATTTTTCAGTTGAATAAAATAAATAAAAATTTATTCAATTTTTTGTTCTGTTTTATTAAAAGGGAAAAAATACAGAGATGATCTTCTAAAACAAGTCATTGTGGTAGAAACCATCAAAACAATTCAGAAAAATCAGAAGAAACAGTAATACAATTTTCCATTTGGGGAAGGGAGATAAACACAACTACTAAAGCATTCCTTTGCTTCTTTCTCTCTGCCACCCAAGTTCTATTTGTACTTAACAAGGCCAAACTAAGGTTTTTGTCTTCTTTTTTGGCCTTCTTAGGAAATGCAAGGATTTTTCCATTCTTTTTTCCCAGGTCACTGTAGTCCTCTACAATATAGCTGGCTGACTTTAATTTTTCACCATAATCCCACTGGATTTCCCTCCCTATTTTCTCTAGAGAATGTCATTTGAGTACATACTGCAGTGCTAAAAAGGAAATTTTAGTTGAAAATTTTTTTTAATCACTGATAACTACTCAGTGAAGCTGAGACACTGGAAGACAGAAAATGATTTTTTTTTTGCTTCCAGACATGTTTTCATTTGTGGCAACTATGCATCTACCCTACTGTGGGCACTGTGAAGGCTTCATGAGAGGCTGTCAGAAGATAACTAACAAATTGCCTTGCGAAAAGAGGTCTCGATTTGCTTTGCTTTATTGACTACTTCATCTGTTTCCTTAACATTTCTGCAACTTGAAGCATTTTTGCTTACGCAAAGGAAGAACTGCCTAACAATTAAGAGCGCTGCAGCTCTGAAGCCAGTTGCTTAGGTTTAAATCCCAACCTGACTATTTCTTTACTGTGTGATCATATGCAGATCACTTTTATCTCAGTTTCCCCATGTTAGTGACAGAAGGTTGAGATATGCCCAGCACATCCTAAGTGCAATGTAAGTGTTAGCTATGTTTAAGGGCTAGGTATGCATTTATTGCTAGGGATCAAATGAGAGGCAAGACTGATACCATCTTGCCCTATGGAGATTTCTGGCTGTAGGACTTAAGCAAATGACTTAGCATGAGCCTCAGTCTAATTATTTTTAATCAAGTGTTTTTCTCACAGGATTGTTATGGGAATCACATGAGATATGCCAAGGAAAATGTTTAATAGGGTGGGGTGAGTATTAAACACTGGATGTGAGCTAATACTGTACAGCAAGACAGGCAGATAATTAAACATCCTAAAAGATGCAATAGCTTATGATGAGAGAAATTTAGGGTGCTATAGGAGTGCCCACTAGGGTATCTAAATTGAGTCCTGAAAAATAAGGAATTCGTGAGAAAAAGAAGAGGAAAAGGGTTCCCAGAAGAGGAAGCCAGAGAGCTTACTGGTGTAAACAAACTAGATGTTTAATGTAGTGGAGAATGGAAACTGGGAGTTGCAGGCAGAAATAATCATTAATTGAGATTTTCAGCTGTACTCAGAGCTGACATTATTCTGAGAAATGAGAGAAATGAGAAGTCATATAATGGGCTCTACTTGGGGCTGACACAACCAGAATGTTGTTTATTTATTCACTTATTATTAATATTTATTGTATTATTTATGTATATATAAATATATATTTATATATTTTATTATATATTTACATATTTGCATGTATTTATATAGTTATATGTAAAATATATATAGTTTATAATTATACTTATATGATATATAAGTATATTATGTATTTATTATATTATTTATGTGTATTATATTATTCATATATTTATTTAATATATATATTATTATTAGGTATAATAACACCATTATTATAAATGGTGTTATTCATTTACTTTTTAATTTTGTTTATTTATTTGGCTACACCAGGCCTTGGTTATGGCACGTGGTCCTCATTGCAGCATGTGGGACATTTAGTTGAGTCATGTGAACTCTTAGCTGCAGCGTGTGGGATCTAGTTCCCCAACCAGGGATTGAACCCGGATACCTGTGTGGGAAGCACAGAGTCTTAGCCACTGCCCCACCAGGGAAGTCCTCAGAATGGCGTTTTAGAAAGAGCCTGATGGCTGCAGACTGTGGAATGGAGTGGAGGACCGGGTCTGGAGGCAGGATGCCTACTGGGGAGCTGCCTCAGGTTCTAGGTGGTGGGAGGCACCTGGGACAGGGTAGTAACAATGGGGCAGAGAGACCTGGTCCTCCTCAGTCCTGCTGCTCTGGGGAGAACTCCGTCTTCAGCCTAAAGTCTTCTTTCCTATGTTGATTCCGTTGTGACTGTTTTTTTTTGGCTCAGCTGTTGCAGTGAGGAGTACTACTTGTCCTCCAGAAACTTCCTCCAACATCCTGCCACAGCAACAGGCACTGGAGGAGAGTTTACCAGCATAGGTGGTTTGGCTGTTGATTGTCTCCCACAAAGAAAACAATTCTTAATCAAATATTACCTGAGGCTCCGTGTCGTTTGTTTTACACACTGCCACCTGGAGCTGCCCCCAGATATGTCTTATGACCATAGGGCTGCCAAGGTGATTAGGACTGCAGTTTTCCATCTAGAAAGTTAATGTTTACCTCGCCAGGAGGAGAAATGCAACTGCTTCTTCATATAATAAAATAATGATTTACAAACTTCTTCACCACCTGACCATACTCCATCCAACTATTTATAAACCATTCCTTGGAAATGACTTAGATGTTGGGCAGTGGGGAGTATAAATTAGCTCTGTCATGGAAGCCCGACCCACCCTAATCACCTAATCCGCCATCAGAGTTCAATGTGATCCCATACAGAGGTTGAGAGTTGTGATAAGATGACACTTCATGTGTGCATGCTCAGTTGTGTCCAACTCTTTGCGAGTCCATGGACATAACCTGACAGGGTCTTCTGTCCATGAGATTCTGCAGGCAAGAGTACTGGGGTGGGTTGCCATTTCCTCCTCCAGGGGATCTTCCCGACCCAGGAATCGAACTCTGGTCTCCTGTGTGGACAGGTGGATTCTTTACTATTGAGTTACCTGAGAAGCCTAAGATAAGTGAGCAGTAAATATCTAATCAAATGAAGAAGAAGTGCCATTTTAGAGGTCATTGGCATCACTGTTTCTCCTGAAGTATTATGGTACTTGGGTAAGAGGTTAGCTTTATGGTTTGTTTTTGTTTCTGTTGTTATCATTGCTAACTAGAAGCCCTGGCTGGAATAGCCTCAAGCAAAATTGGGATTTCAGTGGTAAAGAACCCAACTGCCAGTGCAGGAGACAAACAGGCAACCCACTTCAATGTTCTTGCTTGGGAGATCCCATGGACAGAGGAGCCTTGTAGGCTGGAGTCCATGGGGTCACAAAAAAAATCAGACATGACCTAGCAACTAAACAATAAGCACAATTGTAAGAGTGGTGAATTTTCCACTTTTTACCACTCTTTGCGTTCCTAACCTTCAATGCCTTCATCTGACACTCTCTTGAAAGCAAGAAAATGGATTAACTAATTTACAATAAGACTTTAGTATGTATGTCTTAGTGTAAGGTGAACCCAATCCCAGGGAAGCAAAGGTGATCTCAGACTAAGGGAGCCTGAGAAATTTGCTGAAAAACGTGAATTTAGGGTCATGAGGATATAGAAGGAAGTGTAAGCCTGAATCAGTTCAATTGAATTGTTTTTATTCCGTTGCTAAATCATGTCTGGCTCTTTGCAACCCCATGAACAGTGGCACAGAAGCCAGACTCCTCCGTCCTTCACCACCTCCTGGAGTTTGCTCAAATGCACGTCCAAGTTCAGTTGAGATCAATGTCCAATCTGAGAGCCATGAACCCCAAGTCTTCCTCCCCTCCTCCCTTCTGGTCATGCCCTGTGCAACTTTAACTTCTAACTTCACACACTATCCAACTCCCTAACTTCAAATCTTTAACCACTATAATGAAACAGGAGGGAAGCAGGCAGGGCACAACCTTTGAAAGAATGACATAGCCCAAGGACACCACACAAACTGATGGGAACCAAATAGGTCCAAGATGGCGGACGAGTCAACTTCATTAGACATTGAGGCTCAGTTCAGTTCAGTTCAGTTGCTCAGTTATGTCCGACTCTTTGCGAGCCCACGGACTGCAGCATGCCAGGCCTCCCTGTCCATTACCAACTCCCAGAGTTTATTCAAACTCATGTCCATTGAGTCAGTGATGCCATCCAACCATCTTATCCTCGTTAAAACACATCAGCAAGCTAAGCAACACACCCACAGGCTGGCACCATGACAGTTCCAAGGCTGACCATCAAAGACCAAAAGGTGGGTAGTGGCCCAATTCCTGGAAATCTTCGCCACTCCCCCCAAATAGTTATTAGCCAATGAAATTACCCAGCCTATAAAAGCTAGCCACCCTGCATTTCAAGGCCACTCTTGCCTTCTGAGATGGCCCATGCTCTGTCTGTAGAGTGTGCTGTTGTTGTGTAGTCACTAAGTTGTATCCAACTCTTTAGTGACCCCATGGACTCTAGCCCAACCAGGCTCCCTGGTTCATGGAATTTTGTAGGCAAGAATATTGGAGTGGGTTGCCATGCCCTCCTCCAGGGCATCTTCCTGACCCAGGGACTGAACGTGTGTCGCCTGCCTTGAAGGTGAATTCTTTACCACTGTGCCACCTGGGAAGTCTTCTCTCTAAATAAATCCACTTCTCATCTATTACTTTGCCTCTCACAGAATTCTTCCCGTGATGAGACATCAAAACCTGAGCTTCATTGGGTCTTGAAACCAGGTGTGTTTTCTCGGTTGGAAGACCATGGGTTTTGGTCGGATTCAAGCCCCAATCTGAGGTGAATGGTTTCAATAGCATGCTTCACACCATGGTACTTATGCAGAAAGTTCCTTGGCCAGAAATACTTTAATCTATCGCTTGGACTGTGCCCACTCCAAAATAATAAGCATATATAAAAATCCCTCTCTGAGAACAGTGGCCTCAATCCTACATTTCAAGTTCATGGAAACTTCAGTCTTGATCCCTTGCCCCGGCCCCAGCCCTTCCTAGCTTTGTGCATGCATACTTAGTCACTTCATCATGTATAACTCTTTGCGACCGCATGAACTGTAGACTGCCAGGCTCTTTTGTCTATGGGGATTCTCCAGGCAAGAATACTAGAGTGGGTTGCCATTTCCTCCTCCAGGGCTTCTTCCTGATCCAGGCATCAAACCCACATCTCCTGCACTGGCAGGCAGACTCCTTATAACTGAGCCACCTGGGAAGCCTAGCTTTAGAACCTAATATAACCTGAATTCCATTCACTGAACCGAATTTATTAGGTTTCTCCTTTATGCTAGACAGTATTCTAGACCAGATGTTGTCATTTTTGACTGTAGACTGGAATCATTCATAGACCTTTAAAAATACCATGTTTGGAAGCCACCGAAAGATTCCAATTTAACTGGTTCAAGGTGCATCAGGAATTTCTGGAGCTCTCCAGGTGATTCCAATCCACAGATAAGCGCCTTTGATCCAAGTACAGGAGATACAGAGATGAACAAGACAAATAAGACAGAACTCTAGCAAGTTCAAATTCTATCCCTCCTTTGATTATCAGCTGCCAAAACTCTCTTGCTAGCTTATCTTTTCTACTATTCTTGCTCTTCCAGATCCTGGTCCTAGATAAAGCCATCTAACACTATCTCTTCTCAAGTACCCAGGTGTCCTGGTGCAGCTGTGTGAAACACAACTCTGCTGATTAGCTTCATCACAGATTTATGGCTCCATTCTCAGTCCGGCTCTCAACATTGGCAAATTTTTACTTATCTTTTGGCAGTCTCATTTCTGATAGCGGATATTTCAAATCTTTATTTTCCTCGTAAAACCCCACATCGGAATCCTATCTCTTTCACCCTCAGTAGGTGATTCAACCTCTTTTTTAACCAAGAAAATAGTAGCCAGAGTAATGAACTCCCTCAGCATCCCTCCTTCCCATCTTAACAGTGCATTCCTTTTCGCCAGATCCTTCTCTGTTATCTATGAATGTCCTCAAGCATCTGCCTACTAATCCTCCTTAGAATCAGTCTATTTGCTCTCTCTCCATTCGTTCACTGACCTGTATGTCAGTGAAAGAAATTCTCTGCGCTCACAGCCTCCACCTCCATTTCTCCACTTCATCCTCCTGAACCGCAATGTGACGTCCACTTCTATCACTGTTCTATCACTTGGGGCTTCCCTTGTAGCTCAATCAGTAAAGAATCTGCCTGCAGTGCAGGAAACCGGGTTCTGACCCCTGGGTTGGGAAGATCCCCCGGAGAAGGAAATGGCAACCCACTCCAGTATCCTTGCCTGGAAAATCTCATGGACCGAGGACGGAGGAGCCTGGTGGGCTGCAGTCCATTGGCTCACAAAGAGTCGGGCACGACTGACTAACACTTAATCTATCACTCTATGGCAGTGCTTTCCAAACTTTTCCATGTCATGGCAACCAGAGAAAATTCCCATATTTGTTTGGTATCCTGAGCACAGCATCATGATCACTCTAGCTCCTCCTGGCCTCGTCAGGCACTTACGGGGCTTGGTTTTCAGCTCACCTGCATTGTTCTTGCCTCACTAACCTACCTTAGCATACCAGACGGGAGACTCTGCTCCACTGAAACTGCTTTGGCAAAGGACACCAGTGACCTCACTGACAAATGCAGGGTCCGCTTCTCTGTCCTCATCTGCTCCATAGCAGTTTATTGATCATGGAGATTCTATTTAAAATGACCAAGATAGTGTGGGATTGGAGGCCAGGAAGTAGGTTGGAGATGAGAAGAGCAGGCTGCTTTCCTTTCACTGCTTTCTTGATCAAAGCCCAGTTGTTTAGGAGAATCAACAGGCAATGCTTGGACCACAACTAGAGAGTGCCTCCCTACTTGCCGCAACTAGAGAAAGCCTGCGAGCAGCAACAAAGACCCAGCACAGCCAAAAATAAAAAAATAAATAAAATTATTTTTTTAAAAAAGCAGGCAGTGCTTTGGAATCCAAGGTCAGATTATGTGCTGTGTGGCATGCAGATCTCAGTTCCCCACCCAGGGATTAAACCTGTGCCCCCTGCAATGAAAACGTGGGGTCTTAACACTGGACCATCAGGGAAGTCCTTGGGACCCCAGAGTCTTAACTGAGTAAGCAATTGGTAAACTGAGGCGCTCAAGAATCATTTTGTGTATTACTGTACCCCTAGGATGCTTTTATAAATCAATTCTAATTAATCAAGATCCTGAGCAGGGACTATCTGCATCTTTCTGAGGAGAGGTCATTTAGGGAGTCCTTGCATTACAAACCTTAGGGTGGTTTCTGTTGTGTGTGTGGTTTAACTTGGGATTGTCCATGGCATCCATGCATAACTGCTTAAAGTACCTTCATGCTGGCTCATCTTATACCAGTTGGTCCTTACTTTTAAGGTAAAGTTTGGCCTGACAAAAGAGCATGTCCCCCCCCAGAGAAGCAGGGCTAAAATGTGAACAACTTGGCTACATTTAAGCTGTATGGTAGTTGGTGTGGTGGGAGGGCTTTGGGAGACCGACTGGTTAAGTTAGATTCTCAGGTCATTTGTTTCTTCAGTTTGCCCAGTTATGCCTCTTTCCAACCAGGTGCAGGATGCTGGAGTTCATTGCCTTAGAAATAGCTTATCATAAACCCTGCACAGACTCCCAGAGCTTTGTAGGGATTTGTGCTTACTATTCTCTATTTGCCTTCCCAGATCCACTCTGACTCATCTCAGCTCTGTTGGGAGCCACTGGACACTAAACCCTTCCCAACAGCATCGTCTGGCTTCATCACCCTGGTTGGGGTCAGTCACGGGCAGGTCATCTGAGGAAGGGAGCAGGAAGAGATCAGGATCGTTGATCTCGCTTTTCCCCCTCTGAGTGGTTACCTTCCTCCCCTGAAGGCCCTGGCTCCCTCCAGTCAGCCCCTTTCACACAGCTGCCTTTTCTCTGGTGCTGGAAACATCTTTCCTTTTCTTCCCCCTTCAGCCCTAGAGTTGGTAAGGATTTCCCAGAGTCCCTCGGGGCTTCATCATGTCTTGCTCTATCTTTGTACTGGCCTCTCTGACTATGGGAAGATCCCCTGGTGGCTCAGATGGTAAAAAAAAAAAAATCCACCTGCAATGCGGGAGACCTGGGTTCGATCCCTGGATTGAAAAGACCCCTGGAAAGGAGAATGGCCACCCACTCTAGAATTCTTGCCTGGAGAATTCCATGGATTGTATAGTCCATGGGGTCACAAAAAGTCAGACACAACTAAGCGAATTTCACATTTTTCTTTTTCTTTCTCTGACTATACCATCTCTAACTAGTCCCCTCATTAAACTCTTTGTAGTTAAACACTTTGCGGTACATCACCTTTTTCCTGCCAAGATCCTGCCAACTACAAATTGGTGCTTGCCAAGGGTATTTGCCATCTGCCTCTGCAGCAATTGAATCCTGTGCCGCTGCAGCTGCTCACCTTCTACACGCCCTGAAAAGGAGTTCAGGGTGGAGAGTGAGGCACTCTGTGTGCCAGGGAAACTGGTGGAACAGGTCCTTAGATGGTTAGGTATTTTCAGGAACTGATTTCATAACCCAATCCTTGCATCTCCTCCTGTCTAGAAAAGCACTAAAGAATGTGACATCAGCTCTTTGTGACTAGCAGAAAACCTGTAAAACGAGTGCTTGATGGCACTGAACACCCCCCATCACCAAAGTCTTATATGTTGACCTTCCCCCACTCCCTCTTTGGAGCAGTCTCCTCTCTCAGAGCTCTCTGAGGTGCTGTTTCCTGGGCTGCAGTCCTCATTTTGCCCCAAATAAAACTGAACTCACAACTCTCGTGCTAAGTCTCTTCAGTCATGTCCGACTCTGTGACCCTACGAACTATAATCCGCCAGGCTCCTCTGTCCGGGGGATTCTCTAGGCAAGAATACTAGAGTGGGTGGTCGTGCCCGCCTCCAGGGGATCTTCCTGACCCAGGGATGGAACCCACATCTGCGTCCCCTGCATTGGCAGGCGGTTCTTTACCGATAACGCCACCTGGGAAGTCCCACAGCTCTCACGCTGTGTACGTTTTTAGTTGACAACCCTAACTGTATGATGACATGTATAGCCATATGCCTACAGTTCAGCATTTCAGTGAATATAATTACTATTGTTATTTTACATTTTTTCTCTTGATTTTTCCTATTAATTTAGTTTTAGTTATCTATGACTTTAATTCCCTAGCATGTTTCAAAGGGTATTTGAAATCTCCTAGAGATGGAGGGGCATTGGAAAGCCAGAAGCTGTTGGCACTGGTAGATACAGTCCAATTAAAGTGGGTCCTAAATAGCATGGCAGCTTCCCAGGTAGCTTAGCAGTAAAGAATCCGCCTGCCAATGTAGGAGATGAGAGTTCAATCCCTAGGTTGGGAAGATCCCGTGGAGAAGAAAATGGCAACCCCCTCCAGTATTCTTGCCTGGGAAATCCCATGGACAGAGGAGCCTTGCAGACTACAGTCCATTGGGTCATAAAGAGTCGGACACGACTGAGTGACTGAGCACGCATGCCAACAGCATGGCATGTCACCAATGAGTTGAAAACCTTTGAAAACAAATGTGAAATAAGCATATTAAGATTTAAGTTACTTCCAGGTGAAATATGGTCACATTTTGATAATTTAACTCTAATGTGTTTATCCTCTTTTCCCAACTGTATTGAGAACATTCTGAAGCAAGCAATAGAGGCTATACTTTTGTCCCTCTTATAAAACTCAGTCTTTTTTCTGTAGTAAATACCACAGTACTGCATGGTCTACAGTTGGTTGAGCCTGCAGATACAAAGAACCTAGGAACTAGAGGGCCGACTACCAACTGTAGTTGGATTTTCTAAATATTTATTGATTGATTTACTTGGCTGCACCGGTCTCAGTTGCATCACATGGGACCTTCGACTTCCATTGCCGCGTGTGGGATCTTTGGCTGTGGCATTCGAACTCTTAGCTGTGGCATGGGGGTCTAGTTCCCTGACCTGGGATCAAGCCCAGGCCCCCTGCATTGGTAGCACTGAGTCTTAGGACCACCAGAGAAGTCACTGTACTTGGATTTTCAACTGTGGGGAGAGTTGACATCCCTAACCCTCTAATTGTCTCAACTGTGTAATGAAGGAAACCAGACTAGAGGAAGAGAGAGTTAAAGGAAGGACACAATTAATTTATGAGACCTAGCTTAGCAAGTGCAAGGGTGGCAGAGAATGAAGAATACTAGCTTGTGTGGGTAGGGGTGATATAAGGACAAGAAATTAAATGGCAAACAATGTTTTAAAGTCACAAAAGAAAACAGAAAATTGCTTTTAGAAACTATTATAAGCATTTACTTTCTTCTGAATCTTAAAGCATTTGATATTAAATACTGAGCACAGACTAAGGAGCTATCATGATTTAAGAGAATATTTTAAAGAGATAATAAATGAGTTAATGATATGAAAGTACTCTGGATTCTTTTCAACAGCAACATTAGTATAAAAGCAAGATGTTAAGTCATGTTAAATTTATAGATTTGCACATATGATATATACTCTAATGGCCACTATCTGAGAACACACCCAAGATTAGACGGGTTGAAGAAACTCAGAGGTCAAAGATTTTTGCCTATTATTGCTCATCTTCTTCATCTCTTTCTCCCGGACAATATTTAACTACTAGAAAGCTGTAAAGATGATGATTGATATAGTATATATTACATGTTTGAGGTTGTGACTGAATACCTTCATACAGAAAGCACAAGGTACAGTTATTACTGCCCCCCCACTTCCTTAAAGAAAAGGCTTGCATAAACAGGCAGACTTTGTACCTTTCTTGCTTCCTTGATAACTCGGTTTTTAAAGGATCTGCCTGCAATGCAGGAGACCCTAGTTCGATTCCTGGTTCGGGAAGATCCTCTGGAGAAGGAATACTCCAGTATTCTTGGGCTTTCCTTGTGGCCCAGCTGGTAAAGAATCCGCCTGCAATGTGGGAGACCTGGGTGCTATCCCTCGGTTGAGAAGATCCCCTGGACAAGGGAAAGGCTACCCACTCCAGTATTCTGGCCTGGAGAATTCCATGGACTGTATAGGAGTTTGGGGTCATGTATAGGGGTATAGGTCTGTATGGGGTCGCAGAGAGTCAGACGTGACTGAGCGATTTTCACTCTCACTTTCATTAAACATTTTAGTTTGAGCTACCAACTGAAAAGTCAGGGCTGTGTAGAGTTACCATGTCCTTCAGCAATATCATCCTCCTTCACATTTTAAATTGGGGGAAATGTGTGTTATAATTTGCGATTCAAGTCCCATTCATTTTACTCATTTTCAACGCCCTAATAAACTCTATGGAGGAAGATGTGTGTGTGTGTGTGTGTGTGTGTGTGTGTGTGTGTGTGTGTGCACATTCCAACTGGGATATAACCAGGGAAACAGTTGGAGATCCAGCTAATGAAGAAGTGAGTGTGGCCTGGGAGGCTAGCCAGCCTACAGAGAGTCATTTTCCTGGTATGGGCACCAGTCTGTGAAGTCCAGTCTTTAGTTTGGTAGGCTTGAAATTCAATTTTGCTAGAATAGTAAGGTGACTGGCTTTCTAGAGACAGACTGACAAGAATTATGTCAGAGAATGCTCTAACCAGAATATCACTATTAAACTCATTAGTGAATTCCCTTTCTCTTGGTTAGAGTCTATACCCATGACTGTCAAACAGGGAAGGAGGCTGGGAGTGGAGAGGTGGGGGATAACCCCTCCTATTGAGAATGAGCCTCAGTGTCTCCGGGGAATCTGTTTAAGACCACTTAAACTTTCCCTGGGCTTCCCAGGTGGCACTAGCAGTAAAGAACTCACAGCCCAATGCAGGAGATTCTCAGAACTGTATCTGCCATTTCTCATGTGGTCCCAACACCTACCCCTTTATCATGGAATTGAGAGTCAAACAGCAAAAGCAAGGCAGTATCAACATTAGCCAGTCAAGAATATACGCAGACCCCAGAGGTTAGACCAGCCCTTCTGGTTAAAGTACTGTATTTCAACCAACCAGATTCCCCCAAATGATGCCTGTTTGGTACTATTCTCTCTAGCCCAGTCCATTTACTGCTCCATCCACAGCCGTATACTCTCTTGATTGACTCATGGCTTCTTATCTTGGTCAGCAGAGGTTGCCCGCTCCCATCCCTGCACCCTTCACCCCTACCAGAACACTTTCCTCCCCCAAAAGAGTTGTTTAGCACTTTAAACCAATTTTCTCCTGCCTATTCCCCAAATATGGCCATGATTTGTCATTCATTAGCAGGCGCGTGTGAGAGCAGGTGGTTAGGGGACAGTTAGTGGTTTGGGGATCCTTAGGGAGGACAAGTGGAGAAGCAGGATCCTCACAGTAGTCTGGCCTCTGGATGAAACAGCTTCATAAAATGAAACCATTTGCACTAAGATTAATCTCTTCTCAATGCACCTCCTGAGCTTTATTATGCTAATAAGTATGTCTCCACTCGAGCCTTGAGTTACTTTACTATTTACCCACTTTCTATTTACCCTGACTTTGGCAAAGAATCAGGCTCTCAGCTCCCAAAAAAGGGTTATGTTTAGGAAGAAAATTTCCCCCTTACTACTGACATACATACCTATTCCATCTTCATACATTTATTTCCATAATGCTCTGTGACTTTGTTCCCCTGATCTCCCAGACTCTTCCCATCACTCCCTAACCTTCTCTTATATCCTCTGAAATCCCTACTTTATGATCACAAACTCTCCTATATGTTCCATTGCATCTCTGAATATTTCCTGTAATTTTTGCCTGAACTGAAATCAGAGGACACACTTTGTCTGCAGCCGGTCAAGGATGTCTGATGACCTTCTCTGTGTCCTTGAAATTGAAAGGTAAAGTCTTCATCCCTTTGATTTCTAGAGCTACTTCTGGACCAAGATTATACCAGGCTCTTGTGAAACTCGCCACTCCTTTGAGGCATTCATGTCCTCTGTACCACCCTCTTCCTCTCCTCATTCCAACCCATCGTCGTTGGTTTGGCACCTGATTTACCATCTTCCCTACTTCTAGTCTGGTCATCATTCTGGGTAACTTTAGCATCCATGAGAATTACTCTTCCAATGCCCTGAACTCTGAAGTGACTTCATTCTCTTCTCCTCCTTCCCTATATCCTCACTCATCCACTCACAGCCACAGCCTATACCCATGCCCTGCCATTGCCGCCAACAGCTCAGATAAATGGTTCATCACCTGATCTCTGTACTTCCAAAGTCTTCCATCTATCAGCCCTAGTTCACCCACTCTGCAGCGTGTCCAAGATCTCTAGGCCATTGACCCATCAGCTCTTCTCTTTGTCTCCCTGACCATCTTTTATTCCCTAGTCCATTGTTTCATTGGCACCACCCTAGGCACTACTGTCTCTCTCCTTTGCCTGCCTGTTCCCTCACTACCCCTATTCTCTGTGCCCTTCCCAGAAAAAGTCACTCTTGGTATCACTATGGCCCCAACTTCAACTCAATCTTCATTGCTGTCTGTCAGATTTAGTTTTTCTAGTCAGTTCATGTTCTTGCTCTCCAGCATGGCCATTTCAAACTGTTCCTATCCTTTCTAAAACTTCCCACCTCTTCCACTTATTTTCAGTTAATGATGTCACTTTGTGCTCAGCAGAATGGGTCCCCCGATGACATCCATGCTCTAATCCCCAGAACTTGTGAATATGTTACATTGCATGGCAAAACTGTCCCCATTTCCTTTTATTCTTTTTCCTTGTCTTTTATTTATTCTCTTTCTTTTTTCTGTTGGGCTTCAGTGATTTCCACAATCCTGTTTTCCAGCTCACTGATACATTCCTCTGCATCATTTAATCTTCTCTTGATTCCTTCTAGTTTATGTTTCATTTCAGTTATTATTGTCTTTATTTGTTGTTCTTCTTTATATTTTAATTAAGATTATGGGCCTACAATAGAAAAAGTATCCTGAATTATCCAGGTGGGCCTAATTTAATCATGTGAGTCCTTCAAAACAGAATTTTCTCCAACTGAGGCAAAGAGATGTGGCAGATAGAGATGTAAGCAAGAGTCCAGTTGTGGGAAGGATTCAACAAGCTGTGACTGGCTCTGGGACAGACGCCTCTGCCGCCATAGGCATCAAATCCCCCCACCCCCCACCCCCACATCGCTCCCAGCTGACAGCCTGCAGGGAAATAGAAACGTTTTTCTGCAACCGGAAAAGAACTAGATTCTGCTAGGGACCTGAAGGAGTTTGGAAGCCTGCCACTGCTGATAAGAGCCCAAAGAGCCACACCTTGATTTCAGCCTCATGAAACTTAGAGCAGAGAAACCAGCAGACCTATGGAACTGTGAGTTAGACTAGTGAGTTTGTGCTAATTTGTTACAGCAACAACAGAAGACTAATATACCTCATAACTCACAGAAAAATGGAAGCATCTGAAGGGGTGATTTCAACTTTCTACAAACGGCCTATAAGCATAACTGTGTTACTCCCACACTCCTCTTTTTTTCTTTCCCGCTTGTATTGGTCTAGCCGTTCTTTCTCATCCCTCAGGCCACTCCTTCCATCTGTGTTCTGGGTGCCTCTTGACTCCTCCTGAACGTTGACTGTTAATCCTCCCCGTTGTATCCTTCTCCCTGCCCCCCTCCCTTTACAGACTCCTTCCTATCAGCCCTCAGTCATGTTTTCCTTACCTCAGAAAGAAACTCTATAACTTATAGTCAGTCCTCATTTTTTCACCAACCCAAGTTGTATTTTATAAATCTATTCTGGTAATGCTTTAGCATCCCTTATAGATCAGCCCTCCAGGAAGCCAACTCCCTGACCCCCTGCTGAACTCAGCTCTTTCTCATTCCCATTGAACCAGGATTTCCCTGCACCATAGCATAACCAACCCCTCTGGTTACAGCTAACAAAGACCTCTATGTTACCAAATCCAATGGACTTTTACATCTTTATTTTACCTGCTCTCTCAGGAGAATTTGATATAGATGGCCATTCTACTTTCCTCAAAAAAATCTTCCATTGTTTACTTGGATACAGACCTGGATGTCTGTTTCCTTTTCCAGGTTAGGGAAGTATTCAGCTATTACGTCTTCAGATATGTTCTCAGTCCTTTTCTCTCTCTCTCTCCCCTCTCTGGGACTCTTAGAATGCAAATGTCACTATGTTTGTTGTTGTCCCACGTGTGCTCAGCTGATTCAGTCAAGTCTGACTCTTTGCAACCTCATGGACCATAGCCTGCCAGGCTCCTCTGTCCATGGGATTTTCCCAGCAAGAATCCTGGAGTGGGTTGTCATGCCCTCCTCCAGGGGATCTTCCCAACCCAGGGATGAACCTGCCTCTCCTATGTCTCCTGCATTGGCAGGTGGATTCTTTCACCTCTGAGTCATTGGGGAAGCCTGCAGAAGTCTCTTAAAGTGTCTTCATTTCTTTTTATTCGATTTCCTTTTTCTCTTCAGCTTCAGTGATTTCCACAACTCTGTTTTCTAGCTGGCTGATACATCCTCTGTATCATTTAATCTACTCTTGATTCCTTCTAATTTTTCATTTCAGTTATTATATTCTTTATCTCTTGTTCTTTGTTATATTTTCTTTGTTAAAATCTCCTAATTTCTCATTCTGCTCAATCCATTACTTTGTACTCTTTATCAGGTAGGTTGACTATCTCCATGTCACTTAATTCTTCTTTGGGGACTTTATCTTGTTCTTTCATTTGGAGCAATTGTCCTGTCAGCTCATTTTCCAAGTTGCTGGTGTGTGGAGCTGGGTCCTAGGGTCTCTAGCTATAGGGCTGTGGATGCTCCAAAGCTGATTTCAGTCTGTTGATTCAGTCTGTGGCTGGGTTGGATCCTGGGGCTGCTGGCTAAAAGGTCCAAGGTGTCCCAGAGCTGGGGGGCATGGCTGGGGCCTGGGAGTTTCTGGGCCTCGTGTCTGGATGCTGGTGTGTTGAGTGGGTCTTGACAAGGCAAACTGGAGGGGTGCATTGGTCCTGGGGCCAGTGACTGCCTGCTTCTGTGTAGTTGGGACCAAGAGACCCCGGGACGGGTCACCCAGCAGTGTATGGGTCTTGACTATACCATGACTCTACTCGTCCTACTCACCTCATTGTGGTTTCTTTTTTCACATCTTTAGTTGTACAAGATCTTTTCTTATCTTTCTCATCAATAGTTGAGCTCTAAATATTTGTAATTTTGTTATGCCCATAAGAGGAGGTGAACTCAGGGTCTTCCTACTCCATCATCTTCACCAAAGGCTCCTATGACTTTCTTATCTACATGCTGACTATTCTTAAATTCATATCTGCAGTTCTTGGCTCTTTTCTGAGTTCCAGACTACTGTCATCAGCTGCCCACCTGACATCTCCAATCATACTTCTCATATCTCAAGGTCATCATGTTTAAATAAAATTCATCCTCCTCCTTTACAAACCTGTTACCATCTTGGCATTCTTTGTCTTGGTAAAAGGTATTAACATCCGTAGACCAAGTGCTCAAGGAAACAAAAAAAGTAGGCATCGTCTTTGGCTCTATCCTTATATACAATTGATTTGCAAGTTTTGTCCACTATACTTCACATCTGCTCTGCTTTTTACATTCCCATCACTCCTTTCCTAAAGCAGACCACTGCCATTTCTCACCTGGACTGCTGCAAAGCTGCTCATTACTGTCCCTACTCCTTCTCCATGTTCCTCCAGTCCAGAAATAGAATGAATAGTAACGCTAATAAGATGTGGCAAATAGGACATTTCATTTACTTTTCTGAATACCCAAACCATTTCCTTTAATATAGAATATCTGTATAAATACATATAGTGTAGTATTACTAAGTCTAAAAAAATAGCCTAAGGTATACAAAAATATTAGAATAAATTGCTCCCTAATCAAGAACTAGACTACCAGATTTCAGAGTCCAAGTTCAGTGCACATGCATGCATCCAAGTATATATATATATACATACATATATACATTCTTCCCAGACACTGAAACACTAATCTTGAGGAAAGAGCATATGCTATAGTGCTACATTTAAAAAAAATCAGAATCAGAATCATTTCTATGATGTTGTTGAAATTATCTTAAGCAATGGAAATCCAAGGGAAGCAGGCTGGACTTGAAAACATTAATAGTGTTTTATTTTTTCTTCATTTTCCAATTGCTCCAAAATATGATACTATTACCTCATATTTTTAAAAATAAAGTTTAAAATACATGTTTTAAAAGCCAAAGTAAGAGTATTGTTATATCAAGACAAGTATATCAATGTGGATGCAATTTATGGAATAGTGGCCAAAAGCATGAACTTTGGGACCAGAAGACCCTGGTTTTATGCCCCAGTGATGCCACTTACTTGAATGTGATTTCTGGAAAATGACAATCTCTCTTTTCTTTGGTTACCTCATATGTAGAGGAGGGCACTATGAGTACCTATCTCAGATTGTGGCTTAAATTATTAAATGAGATATTATAGATAAAACAATTTGCATAGTCCCTGGCATATAACAACTTTTCAATAAATGGTATGCAATTGCTCTTTGGATGGGCTTGGCACAGAGTAAGTATCTGAAACCCCAAATTCAGAGAGTGATCAGCCTTAATCTCTAGTTCTTCTGGGTGTTATTGTCTTTCCAACTAGACAGTGAGCTTCCTTATGTCTTGGATTCGTATTACTGCCTTCTTGGTTGTAATACTGCTTGTGTTGTTGTCTTTAATTTCAAAAGTAGTATGGCTGATTGAAAAATAGTTCAGAAATGCTAGTTTCCTCCTCACATCCTTCCCTCGGTATCTGCAGAGTTGCCCTCGGTATCTGCAGAGCATTTGTTTCAGAACCCTGATGGGTACCAAAAAACATGGATGCTCAAATCCTTTATACTAAATGGCAAAGATGTAGCATGCAACCTATTCGTACTCTCCCATTGGAGAAGGAAATGGCAACCCACTCCAGTGTTCTTGCCTGGAGAATCCCAGGGACGGGGAAGCCTGGTGGGCTGCCGTCTCTGGGGTCACACAGAGTTGGACACGACTGAAGCGACTTAGCAGCAGCAGCAGCAGCAGCAGATCACTTATATTAATAGAATCTAATTCAATGTAAAGGTTCTCTAAATAATTGCTAGCACTGCAAATTAAAATTTTGCGTTTTGGAATTTCCTAGAAATTTTTTTCTATTTTCAATCCGCAGTTGGTTGAGTTGGAGGCTACAGATACAAAGAGCTGACTGTACCTCATTGCAGGAGGTAATATGTTCTTTGGTTCTGGATATTTTGAGGGTAAGGTATATTTGTTTGATTCATTAGAAATAGTGCATGTGTGTGTGTCTGTGTGTGTGTGTGAGAGAGAGAGAGGGTATATTTCCCATCATTGTATTGTTCTTGTATTTTTCACTTAACAAGGACAGTTTTCTAAGTCAGAGCCTTTGAAACTATTTTTTTTCTGTTGCCTATTCAGTGTCTCCAGAGAAGGCAATGGCACCCCACTCCAGTACTCTTGCCTGGAAAATCCCATGGACGGAGGAGCCTGGTGGGCTGCAGTCCATGGGGTCGCACAGAGTCGGACACGACTGAGCAACTTCACTTTCATTTTCACTTTCCACTTTCATGCATTGGAGAAGAAAATGGCAACCCACTCCAGTGTTCTTGCCTGGAGAATCCCAGGGACGGGGGAGCCTGGTGGGCTGCTGTCTCTGGGGTCGTACAGAGTTGGACACGACTGAAGTGACTTAGCAGCAGCAGCAGCATACAGTATTTCATAACATGAGATTACTTCACTATTAGCTTGTTCGTTAAAGCTTGTTCATTCACTTATTTCACTCATTGAATAATTATATGCCAGGCACTGGATCCTAGGAAAGTTATAAACAGTACTGCTATAAACATCCTTATGTAATTAAAAAAAAATTTTACTTAATTTGGCTGGGCTGGGTCTTAGTTGTGGCATGTGGGGTCTAGTTCCCTGACCAGGGATTTGTCTGCATTGGGAGCATGAAGTCAGCCACTGGACCACCAGGGAAGGCCCCACCCCTATGTACTTGTTTTTTAGAAGAAGACTTTCCCATTGCTGAGTCATATATTTAGAAGCTGCACGTGGTGATTTTTAGATAAACGATGCGGCACAAAGTGAGAACTCAATAAATATTTGTTGCTTGAGTCAATGACTTCGGCACATTCAGAGTAGGAGTTATTATAAGAGCAAATAAGTACTACAGATATGTATGTTTTCCTAACTTAATCAGTATGTCTTATCACACCAAAGAAATATCTGTAAAACTTGATTTATAGTATGTGCTGCTTTAGAAAAAAAATCGACAGGAACGCAAATGCTAGCTCTGTCTCTCCTTTAGAACACTCAGCATTATTGTTTTTGTAAGGTGATTAAATCAAGGACTTAGTAAACTTTGACTTATATGAACAACAAGGTTCAGTTGAAAAAAAGTCACTCTTTCTGTGACATGGTCAAGTCAATGTTTTTCAAAACACAGAAATTGAGATGAATATATTGTTTTCTCATATGCTTTTAAAATTTTTTATTTATTTATTTTTGTCTTCCTTTATTTATTTACTGGGACTTCCTTGCTTTGCATGGGCTTTCTCTAGTGGCAACAAGCCAGGCTTACCCTTTCTTGCTGTGTGACAGCTTCTCACTTCTTCTCTTGTTGCAGAACACCTGCTCTAGGCTCCCAGGCTTCAGTCGTTGCATCACTCAGGCTCAGCAGTTGCGATGTGAGGGCGCTAGGGCATGCAGTCTTAGCTGCTGTGAGGCATGTGGAATCTTCCCAGACCAGGGATCAAACCCATATCCCCTGCAATGGCAGGTGGATTCTTATTCACTGTGTCACCCTGGAAGTCCTCTCACATGTTGATAATATTGTTGTTGTTCAGTTGCTAAGTCGTACCCAACTCTTTGCAACCCCACGGACTGTAGCACACCAGGCTTCCCTGGCCCTCACCATCTCCCAGAGTTCACCCAAGTTCATGTCTATTGATCGGTGATGCTATCCAACCATCTCATCCTCTGCTGCCCTCTTCTCCTTTTGCATTCAATCTTTCCCAGCATCAGGTTTTTTCCAGTGAGTTGACTCTTCACATCAGGTGGCCAAAGTATTGGAACTTCAGCTTCAGCATCAGTCCTTCCAATGAGTATTCAGGGCTGATTTCTCTTAGGATTGGCTGGTTTTATCTCCTTGCAGTCCAAAGGACTCTCAAGAGTCTTCTCCATCACCACAGTTTGAAAGCATCAATTCTTCAGTGCTCAGCCTTCTTTATGGTACAACTCTCACATCAGTATGTGACTACTGGAAAGACCATAGCTTTGACTATACATACCTTTATTGGCAAAGTGATGTCTTTGTTTCTTAATACTCTGTCTAGGTCTGTCATAGCCTTCCTTCCAAGAGGAAAGTGTCTTCTAACTTCATGGCTGCAGTCACCATCTGCAGTGATTTTGGAGCCCAAGAAGAGAAAATCTATCACTGCTTCCACTTTTTCCCTTTCTATTTGCCATGAAGTGATGGGGCCAAATGCAATGATATTAGTTTTTTGAATGTTGAGTTTGAAGTCAGCTTTTTCACTCCCCTTCTTCACCGTTCATCAAGAGGCTCTTTAGTTCTTCTTCACTTTCTGCCATTAAAGTGGTGTCTGCATATTGGAGGTTGTTGATATTTCTCCCAGCAATCCTGATTCATCCAGCTTGTGATTCATCCAGCCTGGCAGTTTGTATGATGTACTCTGCATATAAGTTAAATAAACAGGGTGACAATATATATCATACAGCCTTGCATGAAATAGTCTTTTGATCTCTCTAGTTTTTCTTGAAGAGATGTCTAGTCTTTCCTTTTCTATTGTTTTCCTTATTTCTTTGCATTGTTCACTGAAGAAGGCCTTCTTATCTCTTCTTGCTATTCTCTGGAACTCTGCATTCAGTTTGGTATATCCTTCCCTTTCTCCCTTGCTTTTTGTTTCTCTTCTTTTCTCAGCTATTTGTAAAGCTTCCTCAGAAAAGCACTTTGCCTTCTTGCATTTCTTTTCCTTTGGGATGGGTTTGTTCACTGCCTTATGGACAATGTTACAAACCTCTGTACATAGTTCTTCAGGCACTCTGTCTACCGAATCTCGTTCCCTGAATATATTGGTCACCTCCACTGTGTACTCATAAGGGGTTTGATCTAGGTCATACCTGGATGGCCTGGTCATTTTCCTCAATTTCTTTAATTTAAGCCTGAATTTTATGATAAGGAGCTGATGATCTGAGCCACAGTTGGCTCCAAGTCTTGTGTTTGCTGACTGTATAGAGCTTCTCCATCTTCGCCTGCAAAGAATGTAATCAATCTGATTTTGGTAATGATCATTTAGTGATGTCCATGTGTAGAGTCCTCTCTTGTGTTATTGGAAAAGGGTGTTTGCTATGATCAGTATGTTCTCTTAGAAAACTCTGTTAGCCTTTGCCCTGCTTCATTTTGTACTCCAAAGACAAACTTGACTGTTACTCCAGGTATCTCTCAACACCCTGCTTCTGCATTCCAATATCCTATGATGAAAAAGACATTTTGGGGGGGGGGTATTAGTTCTAGAAGGTCTTGTAGGTCTTCATAGAACTGCTCAACTTCCGCTTCTCCAGCATCAATCGTTGGGGCATAGACTTGGATTGCTGTGACGCTGAATGGTTTGCCTTGGAAACGAATTGAGATCATTCTGTCATTTTTGAGATTGCACCCAAGTACTACATTTCAGACTCTTTTGTTGACTATGAGGGCTATCCCATTTCTTCTATGGGATTCTTGCCCACAGTAGTAGATAAAATGGTCATCTGAAATAAACTAGCCCGTTTTGGTCCATTTTAGTTCACTGATTCCTAAAATGTTGATGTTCACTCTTGCCATTTCCTGTGTGACCACATCCAATTTACCTTGATTCATGGACTTAACATGACAGATTCCTATGCAGTATTGTTCTTTATAGCATTGGATTTTACCTTCATCACCAGACACATCCACAGCTGAGCGTCATTTCCACTTTGGCCCAGCCACTTCATTCTTGCTGGAGCTATTAGTATTGGCCCTCCACTCTTCCTCAGTAGCACATCGGCCACCATCTGACCTGTGGGGCTCCTCTTCCGTGTCATATCTTTTTGCCTTTTTATGCTGTGCATGGGTTCTTGTGGCAAGAATACTGGAGGGGTTTGCCATTCCCTCCTTCAGTGGACCACGTTCTGTCAGAACTTTCCACTATGACCCGTCCGTCCTGGGTGGCCCTGCACGGCGTGGCTCCTAGCTTCACTGAGTTATGCAAGCACCTTCACCGCAGCAAGGTCGTGGCCCACGAAGCCTCCCAGGTTTGACAGTTGCCTCACTTGGGAGTTGTGGTGTGAGGGCTCTAGGGCATGCGGGCTTCAGCAGTTGTGGCATGCGGGCTTCGTTGCTCTGAGGCATGTGTACTCTTCCTGGACCAGGGATCAAACCCCTGTCCCTTGCATTGGCAGGAGCGTTTTTATCATCTGTACCATCAGGGAAGTCCTCTCGTATGTTAATAAAGAGTACAATGGAAAAACTTCATGGAACTCTGTCACAATTATATTATTACTTTTACTAGAGAATATTGAAGTGGTATAATAAAATCACTTAATTATTTATTTCAGAATATTTAAACTGAGACACAATAGTAATTACACATACAAAAGCACCCATTAACCAGTCTCCCATACATTCAGTGACCTTTGTATGACAGAGCTACAGGATTTCCATCTGCAACAAGACACATCGGATGGTAAGCCTTCTTTTGAGCTTTTTTACTTTACTCATGTACATAGTAGAGAAGGCAATGGCACCCCACTCCAGTACTCCTGCCTGGAAAATCCCATGGATGGAGGAGCCTGGAAGGCTGCAGTCCATGGGGTAGCTGAGGGTCGGACACGACTGAGTGACTTCACTTTCACTTTTCACTTTCCTGCATTGGAGAAGGAAATGGCAACCCACTTCAAAGTTCTTGCCTGGAGAATCCCAGGGACAGGGGAGCCTGGTGGGCTGCCATGGACACGACTGAAGTGACTTAGCAGCAGCAGCAGCATGTACATAGACCCCAAAGCCCACAACATTAGTTTTTGAGATCTGCAGAAAATCTTATTTAAACATATTTCTATAATGTCTGAACATTTGGGTCATAAAGTACGGAATAGGTGGACTACTACTCAAACTCTGCCCATGGCTACACATTTCAATCTAGTCCTTCTGTGTTATCAGTGGACAGGACACCCAAGCCTCTGGTTACATCTGCGATTGTCTGTAAAAACTGTTGGTTTGAATTTCTATTTACTTTGCATCCTAGCAAACCAATCCATTTGCTAGTGCCTTCTGGGCAAAATGCCTGGGTTTTATAAAACAAAAAACAAAAAACAAATTCCTATTGAAAAGGAACCATAAGCCCAAGGAAAATAAATTTCGATTGTTGGTGTTCTCTTCTGGAGTTCTTACCTTTCTGTACCTTGAAATGTACATTTTCCACAACAGTGATGTTGAACTTCTGGTTAATTTCAGGAGCATTTTCATTTCAGGGACTCTCCACTAGTGACAACATGGTACAGTTTTCTGTTTTGGGACTGTTAGGCATGGTTTGTTTGTTTGGTTTTCTGTTACCATCCTGTTTAATTACCATAAACAGATGATTGTTTACCTCCACGATTTCTGCACTGGGCACCACGACATGCCTCTGGATTATTTCTGTTGATTATATGGAATCACCCATAAGCCACTGCAAATCCTAAACATAATTACCCTGTCCTAAAGTAGAAATTAACATAAAACATAGCTGTCAATTAAATTCAATAAAGATTTGGCCAAATTCCCTCTGATTTCATCCTACTTGGAATCTGAGGCGGTGATCCTTTACTCTGAAAACTGCCCAGCAGGTGTATGAATAGCAACTCCAAAAAATGCAGAGCCTTGACCATTTTAAAGAAGGCAACACCCCTTCTAAAAACATAACTGCTGAATTCATCAAAGAAACCTCACCCTATGCCTTGTGCTCCAAAAACCTGCGGAAAAGCACAGTGTTCAGCTGAGCAAAGAAATACTCTTCCACTGTTTATTTTGGTTACTGTTTTTCATCCTTAACGAGAAGCAAATCAATTAAGAGGACTTATGACACTGTAGTTAGTCACCTAAGGGAAAGTATTATTAGCCTCATTAACTTGGAGAATCCTTCCAGCTCACATCTAGAGTTAATCATCGTACGGACCCACGACTAACCCTGCCGGGCAATCCTGTGACGTGCGGAAACCCCACCTCTTTGACCTAGGCCGGGGCAATACCCCGTGAGTAACCTCTGGTGCCCCAAGTCCACTCGCGCGGACAGGAAGCAGTTCCCGAAAAAGGCGAAGTGCGGGGGTGGGGGACGTCTTCCCGGCCCCACCCTTGAAAGTTGCAGGGAGTGGCACCCCAAGAACTTTGGCAGATCGTTCTGTGTCGCCGCCGCTCAGGGAGGTCGGCTCCAGCTTTCCCTGCCTGAGCCAATCTGCCCTGCCTGCCAAGCCCCTCCTTCCCTGCACCTTTAAGGGCTGGGAGAAGAGAGTGTCGGCTGAGGTTCCCTTCTTAAGAAGTCGCACCGGTTTTTCGAGCTCCGCTCTGCGCCCGGGGAGCCACGGCAGCGGGGAGCGGGCGCCTCCGAGTGAGTCACTGTTTGGAAATGGAGTGGGCGGGCAAGGGTGTGAGAGAATGAATGATGTCAGGAGCGCGCAGGGCGGCGGGCGGGGAGAGCGGGCCGCGGGGCCGCGGTAAACACGGAGCGCCGCGCAGCGGGCCGAGCGGGGAGACCCCGCCCTCGGCGCGCACGGAGCCTTTCTCGGCCGCCCGAGCCCGGCCGGTGCTGCAGCGCCGCCGAGAGCGGCCTCGGAGGCGGCAGCCGCGGGAGCGACCCGGAGAGCGGCTTGCTTGGTGGGGCCGAGGCAGGAGAGGGCTAGACCCCCGAGCAAACTTTGCAGGGGCTTCAGCCGGGGCCGGCTGCGGCAGCCAGCTCGGGCCCCTAGCGGAGCCCGGCCCGGGAGCTAGTGCCTCGGGCTGGGAAGGTCTGGAGCACCAGCTGAGAGCGGGTAAGGAGCACCCGAGGGGCCGGGGAGGAGGATGGGCTGGAAAAGCGGCGCGGCGCGGGGAAGGGAGGGTGGACTGCGAACGCGGACGTGGCTCTAATTCGGCCCCCAGTCGCCCCGCCCCAGGGCATCCTTCCTTGATTTTGCCTGGTAGAGGATGGAAGTGTGTCTTCGTCTCCTTGCTCCGAGCGTTCAACTCATTCATTTGCAGTCATTGCGGGTAACTTGGTCCTGCCGGTGAAAGGACCCAGATTGAATCGTAGGTTGTCCAGAGCCACTCTGGAGGTCAGGGCTGAAGTTCCGGAGCTGGAGGAGGGACTGTCTTGAAGCTTCTTTGAGAGGCACTTACCGATGATGTGTGAACAGTAAGAGCCCAGGTCTGGGCTGCCCGCACTGAAACCTTTCAACATTCGGCATTCCAGAGTTATTCCTTTGGAAAGGGAGGTCTGGTGTTTCAGCGCACGTAGGTCGGAGCGGACCTGCCTACTTCTATGAGGTAAGGATAGTTAATAGCCCGCGGCAATGCCTTAAAACAACTCTAATGTCAGGTTCTGTCATTTTTTTTTTTTTATATCAACCTTTACCATTCTGTTTCGTCTTGCTTGCTCTAATAAGACCATAACATCATTTTGACACGTATGTTAAATTTTTGAAGAGATTCGGTTGTTTAGTGTCTCTGGGTAGGCGTGGATTTTGAACTTTTAAAATCCTTGGTTTTACTCCTAGTCTCATCTATTATCGGTGGGTTCTCAGTTACATTAAACACTCGGAACCAGGAAAACGGGACTGTAACTACTTCAGAGGCTAGTAATGAGGATTAAAGCTCAGAAGACCTGTCATGATGTCTGGCGTGAAGCCGACCTCAACGAATTTTAACTGTTCATGTATAAAGAGTGTGTTCCAGCTGGCATAGGTAATCATCAATTAATTTCCACAACATTTCCTACTTACAGACCTGGTGGGTTGAGGTTTAGCGTGTGAAATCCTTTGGCAGGTTCCTCAGAGTGTGGTGACCACTTCAGGAAGTTAAATGCTTCCTTGTGGATACCCGTAAGATTTGGTGTGTGTGCGTGTGTTAGTCGCCCAGTCGTGGCCCACTCTTTGCGACCCCATGAACTATAACCCGCCAGGCTTCTCTGTCCATGGAATTCTCCAGGCAAGAATGCTGGAGTAGGTAGCCATTCCTTCCCTGCTCCAAGGGATCTTCCTGACCCAGGAATCGAACCCAGGTCTTCCGCATTGCAGGCGGTTTTCAGGAAGTTAAACGCTTCCTTGTGGATACCAGAAAGATTTGGGGTTCCCACGCCATATTGGGGAAACTGCCATTCACTGTTTAAACAGAGTCAGAGCAGTGGCTGAAAGTGACAAATGGAATTTGGAGTTAGATTGGATGTGTGGAGAACTCTCTACTTTACCCTTAACTGGTTGTTTTTGGTTTTTTTTTGTCTTAAAAATAATCAGTACAAAAACATAGTCCTTTCCTTCCTTGCTTTGCTGCTTGTCTCACTTCACAGTAGTCTTCTGGTTGAAGTGTTATTTTTTTTTTTTAATGAGTTAATGTTTAATTTGATTTCTCTAGTTTCATTTTTAAGCGGAGCTGGTTGACTTATGAACATGGAGAGAAACACTTGGACACCTTTGGGTTACTGCCTCTTGTCCTCGGTTTTCTCTTTTCACAGAATTTTATAAAAGCCTCTAGGAAATATTTGGAGGGATAGGAGCATTTGCTCAGGTGTTATATTAAAAACATTTGTTTTTACCATATCTACAACAACTTTTAGGGTCAAAGGTCACAGGGAATCCTCCCCACCCCCAGTGTGATGTAGAGATCTGGTCACCAGAACCCAGAAGACCTAAGGCTATCTGGGTGGTAACTTACTGGCTGTGTTGTTACTTTGAGCAGTTTACTTAAACTCTCTGGAATTCTTGTGGGACATTTAAATGAAATACAGGGAAAAAATAGAAATAATCTTACATCTATGCAAATTGACATTGGAATACAAATGAGAATATTTTTTCATGCTTAACCTTTATTCATTTCAAGAAGCTTTAAAAAGTTTGCAATTTATAACAATAGAAAACTATTACAATCGGTATTTTGACATCAGATATAGGAAGCTATGCACTTACTGTTTGTTTTGTTGCTAAGCCATGTCCGGCTCTCTGCGACCCCATGGACTGTAACCTGCCAGGCTGCTCTGTCCATGAGATTTCCCAGGCAAGAATACTGGAGTGGATTGCCATTTCCTTCTCCACGAATGAGAACTTTTAAAAAAAGTGATACTTTGAAGTGAGATGTTGTTTTCTTTTTAAAAAAGGAAGAATTACTGAGAAATCTAGACAGTTTCAGGCTAGACTAGCCTACTCACTTTTATCCAATTCCCCTGTGGGGGATTTGAAGCCTCCATCCTGAACTATAATTATCAGGTATTTGTTCAGTTGGTGAATGTTTAGTGAGCAGCTACTATATTCCAGCCACTGTGCTAGGTACTAGCAATGCTAAGATGACAGAGGCACTGTAACTGGCTTTCAGTCTGGTAGAAATAGCCCTTAAGCTTTGATTATGGAGAGGAAGAAAGAGAGAAGGGTAGGGAATTGGAAGGAAACCAGAAGTGACTACACCATGATAGGCTGCCTTCCACTGATAATTTGAGGTCTATTGTGACTTCATTTTCACTTTTCACTTTCATGCATTGGAGAAGGAAATGGCAACCCACTCCAGTATTCTTGCCTGGAGAATCCCAGGGATGGCAGAGGCTGGTGGGCTGCTGTCTATGGGGTTGCACAGAGTCAAACTTAAGTTTTAAGTCACTGAAGTGACTTACAGCAGCAGCAGCTATCTAAAGTATGCTGAATTGGGGCTCATAAGCTATGAGGCTGAACAATGTAAGTATGCTTTGCTTTACGCAGTAAAAATATTATAGACAAATTTAGCTGTTAAATAATTTTAAACATATCAGAGCAGACTTGTTTAAATGAAATCTAAGGGGTAAAATCGGTTCAACCAAGATTTACTTACTGTGAGGAAAGAAAGCACTGTTTTAAATTTTAAGAGAGTAATCACTGTGTGTGAATAGTATTTCAATTTATTTTTCCTCATAAGTAGTATATAACTAAAAAAAAAAAAATAAGTAGTGTGTTGCTTGTAGAGGTTTAAGTACAAGGTAATCAAATCAGCCACCACCCAGAAAATTCTTAGTGTTATGTTCTTAAATCCTTTCTGACCTGTATTGCACTTACTCTGAGCCAGGCAATGTGCCAGTTACTTTATATATTTAGGATCCCCTGTTATGCTCACCCCAACCCTATGAGTTAGGTATGATTATGGAGGAAAAGGCTGATTTAGAGAAATTAACTTTCCTAAAGTTACACAACTAGAAAATTATTCTCTACGAAATTGGTTTGTTTTCTAACTTTTTTTTTTAAATCCCCATCCAAATATGGATGGCTCTATATCACTAAAATATATGCTTAAACAACATCTTTTATAGTTTTCGGTTGAATGACTGCATCTCAAGCAGTTCCCTATTGTTGGACAGTTAGTTTCCAGTTTTCACTATTTTAAACAACTCTGCAGTAAATATTCTTCTGGCTGTATCTGTGTGTAATTCATGATTATTTTAGTCATTTTGCATTTTAAAAAGTGAATTTTGATCTTTAATTTATGTGCCTTTTTTCCCCCCCACCATATTCAGGATTAGAAAACTTTCTCCTTTCTCTTTAAACTTTGTTTTAATTTCTATGTTCCTTTAGTGTTTCTCATAAGATTTCAGCAGTAGGATCAACATTCTCTGTGGAGCTGCACAATAGGTCCATAGCTCATTACCCAAGGGATTTATCTGATGAAAATGGAACACAGAGGCTTTCTTAAAGAACTATTTGTGTTTGTATTATTGCTATTAGACAGAAAGCTGAACTTTTATGGGGAAATATAGCAGAATGGAGTAGTACTGACTTTGCCAGACAGAAAAGAATTAAAAAAAAACTTATTGAAGGAGAGTTGATCAACAGTGTTGTGTTAATTTCTGCTGTACAGCAGAGTGACTGAGTTATACATATTTATTCTTTTTCATATTCTTTTCCATTATGGTTTATCGCAGGATATTGAATATAGGTTTCTGTGCTATATAGCAGGACCTTATGTCTGTCTCTCCTATATGTAATAAATTGCGCTGTTAATCCCAAACTCCCAATCCTTCCTTTCCCTACCTAGCTCCTTCCATGGCAATCACAAATCTGTAATTTATGTCTTTGAGTCTGTTTCTGTTCCGTAGATATGTGCATTTGCATCTTATTTTAGATTCTACGTGTAAGTGGTATCATATGGTGTTTGTCTTTCTCTTTCTGACTTTTTGCTTGGTATGATCATCTCTAGGTTCATCTCTGTTGCTGCAAATAGTATTATTTCATTCTTGTTATAGCTGAGTAATATTCCATTGTAAATATGTGTCACATATTCTTTAGCCATTCTTCTGTCAATGGACATTTAGGTTGCTTCCATGTCTGGGCTATTGTAAATAGTGCTGCTGTGAGTGTGTATCTCAGAAAAGAAATTCAGGTTCTACACATATTTCAGAAAAGAAATTCTGCTTCTACAGTTTACATCATTGGTACTTAGTAGGATAGGCAGATTACGTTTTGCAGATATTACATTTAGCAGATTTATCACCAGGTTTAGAATAAGCTCTTTCATTTTTAAATAGGTCATCTTTAAAGAAAATCTTAGAGACTTCCCTGGTGGTCAAGTGGGTAAGACTCCCTGCTTCCAATGCAGAGGGTGCAAGTTTGATCCCTGTTTGGGGAGTTAAGATCCCACATACTGTGCGGCCAAAAAAAGAAAATCTTAGACATTTGTTCTTTGATCTCTTAAAAAGTGTATCATTGCTAAGACATTTTCCAGTTGATTTAATGAAAGTGCCAAAAAAAAATCCGTTAGCTAGCTTTCATTATAGGTATAAAGCATATGTTCATTTAAACATTTCTCGAGTTTTATTATAATAGCACACTGTCTTTGCTACTCTGAGTCATACTTTTTTCTTTTGGGTTTATATTTCCATATCCAACGCACATTACCTTACCCTCATGATTTTGATAAAGGATATTGGAAAATGAGTAGTATTCAATTCAACCTTTTTATATAGAAACTCAGATCAGTTCAATTTATTAATTCCTAACAATAATTATTAATTCAAAGCAGAATTTAAAGAAACAGCTAATAAAATTACAGTATAAATAGGATAATCCGTTATTTGATGATTGGTTTTCCTGCTGTAAAACCCTATATGATCATTTGCTTGCAGTTTAAAATTCAGCCTCAGAATTTTGTCACTTGGGACAAAATTAGTGATAAAACATTTTTATCACTGTTAGCTTGATAGTGTCACTTGAAACTTTCAAACAAACTTGTACACGTTTAGTTTCTTTTTTAAAGCAACATTAGCTGGATTGAGTGTTTGTCTTATGTTTACATGATTTCTTTCAGTGAATCCCTTGTACTCTTTAAAAAGAATAAAACCACATAATAAAAGTGTTAAAGAGAAGGGCATAAAAGGAGATGAAAGATCATTTTGAAGCCAAAGTGTCAGGAAAGACAGCTAGTTACTGAAAGTCAAATGAAGTAAAAGACTGGAAAGGCCCTTCAGGTCAGTGTCATTTCTCCACCTGGTAGCGCCTGTGCTGAGCTCTTTTGTTGTTGTGGTTCAGTCGCTAAGTAGTGTCGGATTCTTTGCGACCCCATGGACTGCAGCACACCAGGTTCCTCTGTCCCCCTCTGTCTCCCAGAGTTTGTTCAGATTCGTGTCCATTGAGCTGATGATGCTCTCTAACCATCTCATCCTCTGCCACCCACTTCTTGTTTTGCCTTTAATCTTTCTCAGCGTGAAGGTCTTTTCCAATGATCCAGCTTTTTGCATCAGGTGGCCAAAATATTGAAGCTTCAGCTTCAGCAACAGTCCTTCCAGAGCTTCATTTAGGGCAGAAAGAGAGATACCCAAATGTTAGGGCTTGGCCTCAGGCAAAATTGTGAAATTAAGCTGAAATACTCACCGTAGGGTATCCTTAACTCTAAGTTTGCCTGACAGGACTTGCTTACACAAGAAAGTGCTTGATAAATACCTGTATAAGGGGAAATTGCAATCCAATTGAAACTGTGGACCTGGAAGCACCATATTTATGAAAAACTAGGACTGATTCAAAATTGGGAGGAGAGTATACGTCAAGGCTATATATTGTCACCCTGCTTATTTACTTTAAATGCAGAGTACATCATATGAAATGCCAGGCTGGATGAAGCACATGCTGGAATCAAGATTTCTGGGAGAAATAATCAACAACCTCAGATATGCAGATGATAACATTCTAATGGCAGAAAGGGAAGAGGAACTAAAGAGACTCTTGATGAGGGTTAAAGAGGAGACTGAAAAAGCTGGCTTCAAACTCAACAATCAAAAAACTAACATCATGGCATCCGGTCCCATCAATTCTTGGCAAATAGATGGAGAAAAAGTGGACACTGACAGACTTTATTTTCTTGGGCTCTAAAATCACTGTGGATGGTGACTGAAGCCATGAAATTAAAAGATGCCTGTTCCTTGGAAGAAAAGCTATGACAAACCTAGACAGCGTATTAAAAAGCAGAGACATTACTTTGCCAACAAAAGTTTGTATAGTCAAAGCTATGGTTTTTCCAGTAGTCATGTACGAATGTGAAAGTTGGACCATGAAGAAAGCTGAGCACTGACGAATTGATGCTCTTGAACTGTGGTGCTGGAGAAACTCTTTTAAAATCCCTTGGACACAAAGGAGATCAAACCAATCAATCCTAATGGAAATCAACCCTGAATATTCATTGGAAGGACTGATGCTGAAGCTCCAATACTTTGGCCACCTGATATGAAGAGCCGACTCATTGGAAAAGACTCTGATGCTGGGAAGGAATGAGGGTAGGAGGAGAAGGGGGTGACAGAGGATGAGATGGTTGGATGACATCACTGACTCTATGGACGTGAGTTTGAGCACACTCCAGGAGATAGTGAAGGACAGGGAAGCCTGACATACTGCAGTCCATGCGGTTGCAAAGAGTCGGACATGACTTAGTGACTGAGCAACAACAACGGGAGATGAGTATCAACTCAAGAGTTTAATCACCTCTTTTTTGGTTTTGTTTTATTTATTTATTTATGACTGCTCTGGGTCTTTGTTGCTACGTGCGGGCTTTCTCTGGTTGCTGTAAGCTGGGGCTGCTCTCTAGTTGCGGTGCCTGGGCTTTTCTTTGTGGTGGTTTCTCTTGCTGTGGAGTACAGGCTCTAAGCAAGTGGGCTTCAGTAGTTGCGGCTCACAGGCTCTTAGAGCTCAGGCTCAGCAGTCGTGGCTCACGGGCTTAGCTGCTCCTCCGCGGGTGGGACCTTTCTGGACCAGGGATCGAGCCCTTGTCCCCTGCATTGGGAGGTGGATTCTTAACCACTGGACCACTAAGGAAGTCCCTTTAAATAACCTCTTTTCAATTAAGATGATTAGAAATGCAAAATACTCGATGAGTCAAACTTTGTGAAAAAAGCTTTTCCATAAATGGGAGGGACTCGAGGGAGGAGTTGCCCTGGAGATGGGAAAACAGATATGAAAAGAAGGATGCAGATGTGCCAAAGGCAGATTCTGTGTCCCTTGGGAAGACATACCTAATCCCAAGGCTTGCTCCTGCTGTTGAAACTGGGATCACATGTGATCCTGGACCATCTGGCCTCCCAGGAGTGAAAATGCACGTTAGGGGCCTCTCTGACCTGCTCGGCTGATGAGAACCATCCTGGGAAATACCTCTTAACATGAACCCCTCCCAGATGGGCTAAGAATACTTTTCCTTACCTGTGAGTACTTTAAGTAGGTAGTCTGATCTGACTAGAGAAAGTGTGAAGGAATGAGTTTTCCTTTAGGGGTAGGAAAAAATGTTAATGAATAAGTGGTTTTGGATCAGGCATCACTTAGCTAACTGGGTTGCCAAGGTAGCAGCCCACCTCCAGTGAGAAGAGAAGACCTTTCAGGAAAAGACTGGCAGCAGTAGCTGAAAATGAAGCTGAACCTTTAAGACAGAGAGATACCCAATGCTGACCTAGACAGCATATTAAAAAGCAGAGACATTACTTTGCCAACAAAGGTCTGTCTAGTCAAGGCTGTGGTTTTTCCAGTAGTCATGTATGAATGTGAGAATTGGACTATAAAGAAAGCTGAGTGCCAAAGAATTGATGCTTTTGAAGTGTGGTGTTGGAGAAGACTCTTGAGAGTCTCTTGGACTGCAAGGAGATCCAACCAGTCCATCCTAAAGGAGATCAGTCCTGGGTGTTCATTGGAAGGACTGATGCTGAAGCTGAAACTCCAATACTTTGGCCACCTGATGCGAAGAGCTGACTCATTTGAAAGGACCCTGATGCTGGGAAAGAGTGAAGGCGGGAGAAGGGGATGACAGAGGATGAGATGGTTGGATGGCATCACCAACTCAATGGAGATGAGTTTGGGTAAACTCTAGGAGTTGGTGATGGACAGGGAGGCCTGGCTTGCTGCGGTCCATGTGGTTGCAAAGAGTCGGACACGACTGAGCAACTGAACTAAACTGAACGAGTTGGTTCTCCAAGTTTCACCAGACACAGAAGCCAGAGATAGTGCAGTGAAATAGTGATGGTTAAACAATGTTGAGTACTCTTGAGTTAGGTTCTAGAGAAGATTAAATCACATTCTCTATCTTCAGGCAGCCCTGCACAATAGAAATTATATTCTCTCCACTGTGGAAGTAGGGAAACAATTTAGAAAGGTCAATGTGCTCAAGGCTGCGAAGCTGGAAGGCCGAGGAGCAGGGCCTGCTGATTCTCATGCCCACGCTCTGCCCAGTAATCCCCCTCGGTGTTCTGTAATCTCTCTGCTTGCTTTGGAGATACAGCAGGTTTGCAGGTTTGAGGTTTGAGGGGATGTATTTTGATACGTGGTTGTGTCTACCACCCCATCTCCTGGAATGTTTCTCTGGTCTGTGCTGCCTTCAGGCCGTGAAGTAACATCAGAGAGACGAAGGCTCCATAGGCTCACTCAGGCCAGCTTGGATTGATTTATGACCCAGAAACATCCCTTACCATCAGGTGACGTATGAGCAACTTCCTGTGATGAATCTTCATTTCCTGGGTGTGAAAGGGGACTAAGATAGTATTTACTTCCTGAGGTAAGTATGAATCATACTACTTTATGTGTGTAAAACACTGAGGCTAATGCTCGGTTCATTGTTAATATTTGGTGGCTCAGCCATCACTTTTTTGCATATAGACTCTATTTCTCACTTTTAAAACAAAGGATTCATTCCTATTGCCTCAAGGATCAGATTGTGTCTCATTATTTCTCATGAAGTTAACGTATTTTTAGGTAATGGAATGACCATTTGTCACATCTCACCTCTATTGTAGCGTCTGGGTCCTATCTCTTACCCTCTCCTCTTCCTTTCTTTCGGGGTTAAAATAAGATTTTTTGTAAATTGATCATCCATTGCCATTGAATTCAAGAACTTTCATAAGAAGTGTATAACATCAGCTGTGAACGCTGACAAGCCTTCCAGGCTGCCACCGCGATATGCCAGCCCTCTCCGCAGATGCTGGTAGCCGTGGCGAGCCCAGCACCACGGTCCCTCAGAGCCCGGCCTTCCGAGGAGGATTGTACCATGAGCCCCACTGTTCCAGAAAGTGCCAAGGCCATTAAGGATCACAGACCCTACTGTCCTCCCTGGATAGTATGCTGGGCATCTTTCTTTAGGAGGCCCTGAGATGGTTTATCTAACACAGCTGCTACTGTTTTCTGAGATTTGCATTGGATCTGTAAGTTCTTTAACCATCCAGTTATTACTGCCCCATAGTCGCTTCCAAACTTTAGTATCAGCAAAGGGCATTTTTTTCCTGTTAAATTAACATCTGTGTGTGTGTGTGCGTGTGTGTGTGTGTGTGTGTGTAAGTTTATAAGCAGCAAGCAGGAACATTTACAATTTTATTTTCCAAACACTTAAAGTGCCCACTATGTGCCAGGGTTTGCTCTGAACACTTAGAACTCTTCTTCATCTGTTCCTCCTTCAACACTCTGAGACAGATGTTATTACCCCCATTTTAAGAATCCTCTTTTGAGACACAGTAGGCAAGTTAAGTGACTTGCCTACAGTCACACAGGCGGTATGAGGCAAATCTGGGTCTTGAAAGTGGACAGTCTGGCTGTGGTGTCTAAGCACTACACTGTTGTTCGTAGAAATCTAGTGTATATCTCGGAGAAGGCGATGGCACCCCACTCCAGTACTCTTGCCTGGAAAATCCCATGGGCGGAGGAGCCTGGTAGGCTGCAGTCCATGGGGTCTCGAAGAGTCAGACACGACTGAGCGACTTCACTTTCACTTTTCACTTTCATGCATTGGAGAAGGCAATGGCAACCCACTCCAGTGTTCTTGCCTGGAGAGTCCCAGGGACAGGCGAGCCTGGTGGGCTACCGTCTATGGGGTCGCACAGAGTTGGACACAACTGAAGCGGCTTAGCAGCAGCGGCCGCAGCGTGTATCTCACACTTCGGGTCCAATTTTGTCCTTGCACATGCAGTTTTAGCAAAGAAACATCACAGCTGTCCATACGTGCTGTCAACTCCTTATGATTTACCATGTAGAGGACTACAGCTAGGTCACACACTTGTGTCGCTATCGAAATATGTTGATGATATGGTATCATCAAACATTTTTCTGTATAAGCTTGTGAGACCTCAGTCAGGCTGCGTGTTTTGTCTGGAAAAGGAGCAGTGAATTCTTTCTCCCAGTCCCCTGATCAGTACACTCAACTGAACCTATTCCTGCTACTTTAATATTACTTATTTTTTAAGTTTTAGGCTTTCACTTATTATAAATTAAAATATTAAAAAATCCTCATTGTAAGAGAATAGCTTGAACATGTGAGAGGTTTCTTTAAATGTTTGCTAATTACTCTTGGACAAGGTGGCAGGCAGAATATGGTACCCCAAAGATGTGTACATCCAAACCCCCAGAAACGATGAACCTGTTATGTTACTTGGCTGTGAGGGATTAAGGTTGCTAATCAGCAGACTAAGGATACAGACTATCCTGGGTTATCTGGGTAGACCCAATGTAATCACCACAGTCCTTATAAGTGGAAAAGAGAAGGAGAAGAGTCAAAGAGTTGGCACCATTAGAAAAAGCCAAACAGCCATTGCCAACTTCGAAGATGGAAGGAGGCCCTGGACCAAGGGATGCACGTGATCTCAAAGAAGCTGCGGAAGGCCGGGAAATGGATTCGGGGCCTCCAGAAAGGAGCACAGTCCTGCTGACATTTCAGTGTTAACCTACCGAGTCCCCTTTTGGACTTATGATTTCTCAAACTGTAGAGAAGAAATTTGAGTTATTTTAAGCCAGTGAATTTATAGTAACTTATACAGCAGCAACAGGAAACTGATAATACAGACAGTTACTGGAACAATCAGTGCTTTGATTTTTTTTCCCCTTTATGCCAGCCCTGTGAGAGAGCTGCTTAATCTCACGACTTATATGGACAGGTCAGGTATAGCAGTGTTTACACTTTGGAGGTTGTTTTAGTTTGCATGTAAACTGAACCACCTTAGGGCAGAGGGATTTAGCTTTTGGTAATTCTGTACATTTGTATATTTGTATACAAGTAAATGGGCTTCCCAGGTGGCTCAGTGGGTAAAGAAACTGCCTGAAATGCAGGAGATGCCTGAGATAGGGGTTTGATTCCTGGATTGGGAAGATCCCCAGGAGGAGGGCAGGGCAACCCACACCAGTATTCTTGCCTAGAGAATCCCATGGACAGCAGAGCCTGGCAGGCTACAGTCCATAGGTCTCAAAGAGTCAGACACGACTGAAGCCAACTGAGCACAGCCCAGCACACAAATATATACTGTCCATTTTAAACGACCGTATCAAGGTTTTGGCAAAAAAAGAAAAGTCTTGTTGATTCCAGAGCAGGTTGAGCCTCTTAGCCTTTCATCAGATTTGCCTAACAGAAATGTGGCTCTGCACCCCACGTGGCACTCCTTATAGGCTTGCATTTGTTTAGGGTAAGATGATGGTCTGCATATGATGCTGGTGGTGGCTGTGGCGTTATTGCTTGAGTTTTGACTCCAGATTCCTTTTATTTTATTTTAGTTTTTTTATTGAGGTATAGTATATTACTCTCAGGTATACAATGTAGTGATTCACATTTTTTATGGATTATACTCCATTTATAGGAA